>NC_058419.1:85278444-85515403 GCF_002201575.2 Neomonachus schauinslandi
GTATGAATTGTCTGGTGTTTATTGAAATTTGACCTGTCAGTGAAGGCCTTTCCACATTCAGCACATATATAAGACTTCTCTCCAGTATGAGATTTCTGGTGAGTATTGAGATTTGACCTGTTGGTAAAGGCCTTCCCACATTCAGTGCATATATAGGGTTTCTCTCCTGTGTGAATTCGCTTATGCATCTGGAGTTGTGACTTAGAAGGGAAAGATTTCCCACAGTCACTGCATTCATAAGGCTTCTCTCCAGTATGGATTCTTTGATGGGCAATCAAGTGCGCCTTCTGGATGAAGGCCTGCCCACATTCAGTACATATGTAAGATCTCTCCCCTGTATGAATTCTCTGATGCATCCTGAGTGTTGATTTTTGGGTAAAGGCTTTCCCACACTCACCGCATTTGTGGTGTCTCTCTCCAGTATGAATTTTCTGATGTACATTGAGGGCTGAGTTCAGGGAGAAGCCTTTCCCACATTCACTGCATTCATAGAGTTTTTCTCCAGTGTGAGTTGTCTGATGCCTAAGTAGAGAGGACACCTGGAAAAATGATTTTCCACATTCATTGCATTTATAGGGTTTTTCTCTAGTATGAGTTTTCTTATGCACAATTAATTCTGAATTCTGGATGAATGCCTTCCCACATTCAGTACATATATACAGTTTTTCATCTCTATGAACTCTCAGATATATACTGAGTAGTGGCTTCTGTGTAAACACATCTACACATTTGCTAAGTTCATGAGGTTTTTCCATAGTGTGGATTCTCTGAGATGCAAAGAGGTGTGACTTCTGGGTGAGTATCTTCCCAAATTCAGAACACATATCTGCTTTCTTCCCAACAGGAAGTTTCAGATTGTGACTGAATGCTTGTTTGAGACCGAGGACTTTTCCACACTGATTACTTTCACAGAATTGCACTCCTGTATGAGTACTTTCATGGTTAGTATAAGAAGAGCTCTGTGTGAAAACTTGACCATGTCCAGTATTTTTATCAAAGTTCTTTGTTGCATTGTTTTTACCAGGAATATGTATGTCCAAATTATGCCTAAAACTCTTCCCAAATGAGTCACATTTATGGGGTCTTTTCTGTGAAGGAATATGATTTGGGCTTGGATGAACAAATTTTCCACTGTCTTTATATTCAAAATCCCACTCTGTATTCAGTACTTTCTTATTGATGAAAGCAGCATGACTCAGAGGTTTGCTCTGTTTTTCCTGATATCTTTTTATCTGTTCAGAATCTTGCCACAGTTCTTCTAAAATGGAATACAATGAATCATCTCTTGTATCTTCACCCTCCATTTCACTATGAAATGAAGCTTTTCCAGAAATTCTTTTTTGTGAGGTCTTAATCCCAAACCTCCCATCTAAAAAGAGAAAGAAAAAGTAAAATTGACACAAAGAATAGATAACAGAGGATTAAAAGTTACATATAAGCTAATCCAAATTGAACACAGGGGGAAACCAGTAAATATGATGATGATGGCCACAATGATGACAAGAGATACACATACAGCATTTATCATGTGCCAAGTTCCTGCATAATATCTATGATGTTCCAGGCATTGCTCTAAGAAATATATATACATATATGTATACATACATATGTGTATGTATATATATGTATTCTCACACACACACACACACACACACACACACACACACACACACCCCTACTCAATCCTTTCAATACCTTTGAGGTATTATCTATTACTATCTACCTATTATAGATAAGGAAAGTGAAGCTCAGAATGGTTATTTATATAATTTGCCCTAAAACATAGTTATTAAGTGTTGAAGACTGGAGTTCAACATAAGCAATCTAGTTCTATTTTGGTAGGATATAAAGTAGGGTGGATATAAAGATATAAAGTAGGGGGGATTGAAGATGAAAAAGACAAAGGTTTTAAGGGAAAATATCTGTGGAGAGACTAGGTTTGAAGGGGGTGATTCAGAGTCTAAGTTCACATTAGCTTTTTTTTTTTTAAAGATTTTATTTATTTATTTGAAAGAGAGAGACACACAGCGAGAGCAGGAACACAAGCAGGGGGAGTGGGAGAGGGAGAAGCAGGCTTCCCACTGAGCAGGGAGCCCGATGCGGGGCTCGATCCCAGGACCCTGGGACCATGACCTGAGCCGAAGGCAGACGCTTAACGACTGAGCCACCCAGGCGCCCCTCACATTAGATTTTATTTAAATTTTATTATGTTATGTTAGTCACCATACAATCTATCATTAGTTTTTGATGTAGTGATCCACGATTCATTGTTTTCGTATAACACCCAGTCCTCCATTGATTCTAAATCCTCACTACCCTCGCTCCATTTTGCTTGTTAGCAACAATACCAAATCAATATGATCAAAAAACCAATTTAATTTGCTAACATAGTAGATTCTAAAAGTTCTCATTACAAGGAAAAAATACTTTTTGTTTTTTCAGTATCTTTATGAGATGGATTTTAACTAGGCTTATTGTGGTAGTCATTTCACAATGTATTTAAGTTAAGTCATTACGCAGTACACCTTAAACTTATACAGAGATATATGTCAATTATATCTCAATAAAACCAAGAAAAAACTAATTTATTCATGCCTACAGGAAAAATACTGTAGTCATAGCCATCCTGTCCTATACAAACAATAAACAGATATCTATACTCCAACTCTCCATCTAGGTATAATTGTTTTCTTGGCCCTAAAAATATATACATCTAACAAGAAGCATAAAATCAGAGAGAAGACAAGCTATCTGTGGTAGGTTGAAAGCTGTCCCCTAGAATCTGTTTCATCATTCTTTTGCATTAACAGAGTAGTGCTCAGGCATATGGCTGCCCAGTCATATAACATTTCTCAGCCTCCTCTGAAAATTGGTATGGCCATGTGACAATGTTCTCATCAACAGAATGTGAGAGAAAATGATGGGTGCCACTTTCAAGCCAGAGCATTGAGACAGTAGGCATGTTTTCTCGATACCCTCTTCTACCTTCTTGCTTACTAAAATCTGGACTTGGCAATAACACAGATACAAACATGCAGATGCCACAGAAAAAAAAAAAAAAAACCCAAGAGATGATGGGGTTATGTAATGGAAGGAACCTGGATTCTGGAATAAACGTGAGCAATGAGGTTTTCCAAAGACCTGTGATATTAGAAACTTTACATAGGAGAGAAGTAAAATTCTTTAGCATTTAAGTCACTATATCTTATAATCTGTTACTGCAAATAAGCTCTAACATAACTAATACACTATTTTCACCCAGAGTGGGAATCACAGATGTTTCCATTACCAGTATAATGCATGAGACATAGATTCTCGATAATTTTAAAATGGAAAAAAATATACATAATTTCATCAGCAAGAGATTTTATTTTATTTTTAAAACAGATTTTATTTATTTATTTGAGAGAGAGAGAGTGCACACAAGCAGGGGGAGTGGCAGGCAGAAGGACAGGGAGAAGCATGCTCCCCGCTGAGCAAGGAGCCCTATGCGGGACTCAATCCCAGGACCCTGGGATCATGACCTGAGCCGAAGGCAGACGCTTCACCGACTGAGCCACCCAGGCGCCCCAGCAAGAGATTTTAGATAGTGAGAATGCTGTGAGTCATCAAACCCAGTTTTCCCCTGTTGGTCGCTTTGATACTTTATTCTGGATATATATCCCATCCAAAATCTCAGCCTCTTACTCCTAAGTTGCATTTTTATTCTCGCGTACTTGGCTTTAATTTATTCTGTAGATATTAAGCACTGGATTCTTAGGCATGGTTTCAGAAGTGGTTCTGCTTTTCACTTTAACTTATAAATATACCTATAGAAAGTATAACTTATAAATAATTGAGTTAACTTCTAAACCCCTGCTGTATTGGACAATGTTTAGATCACCAATACCAATTTTCATTGTAAAAACTCTGCTCTTGCAATAATAGGCTTCTCTACACCTTTCCTGAGCCCACAGATTCAAGGAACAGTACATAAATGGAGAGTCAACAGTCTAGATAACAGCTGTGTGTGCAAGCTTGCATTCTATTTGCCACTCACAAAAATGCCTCCAAAAGTCCCATTTATTCTCAAATCAAAAGACACGTTCATGCCCTCTTCTTCCATTTAGCCTTCTTAGCATTTTCTTTTGTGCCATTTAAAAACATATTTATGCTTCATTAAGCAGTTTGAGCCTTTTACTTTGAAAATTAATCTGATCATATTGCTACTGAGACTTTTTCCCCTAAATTTCAAAAGCAGACACCTTCTGTGCTATTCATTTTGCTAATCATTTTAATAGATTTACATCATAATAGAAATACAATGCACAAGCAGTAAACTTTTATTATTTGATGCCACTGTCTTTACTTTCCAATTATAATCTATGTTCTGCTGAAATTTCTCAGTAGAGTTTTTAAAAATCCCTCTGAAATATAGCAAAATCCTCTTATATTCTTTTTTTTTTTAAAGATTTTATCTATTTATTTGACAGAGAGACACAGCGAGAGAGGGATCACAAGCAGGGGGAGAGGCAGAGGGAGAAGCAGGCTTCCCGCTAAGTGGAGAGCCCGATGCGGGGCTCGATCCCAGGACCCCGGGATCATGACCCGAGCCGAAGGCAGACGCTCAACGACTGAGCCACCCAGGTGCCCCAAAATCCTCTTATATTCTTATCCCCCACAAATTCAATGAGTTAATATTGTTAAGTATTTCCTTCATGCTTAGTGTTCAAACGCTGAAAATAAGATAGAGGCCCTTACTTTCAGGGACTTTCAAAAATTACTAGGGGCAGAAGCATCTGAGAGGCAGGGGAACAGAAATGGAGAAGGGCAATAAATTTGCCATTTCATGGAATAGATGATAACCTGAAATGAAACAAAATGGAAGTATCTATTACCTGGATAGGCAGAACACAAGATAATACAGATCCTAGATGCAGAGACGAACTTCATCTATGGTAGGCATTAAAGACAAGGTGAAAATGTGAGGAACACATGAATTAAGGAACTGTACGGATACAACTTGAACTGGAAATACATGGGCCACACTGGTCATGTGTTATATAATATGGAATAATTATAAGTTTACTTCATAAAGCCAATGACAAAGGTAAATGCAATGTTTTAGGTAATGAAATCTATCAGGAGCATTTAGGATGAACTAGACAGAAGAACAGAATCTGCAAATCTCATTAGGAACTATAGAATAATCCAAGCATAAGAAAATACAGATCTGCTTTTGGGTGATGCTACTAGGAATTAAGATGAGAGCATATCTGAATAGTATTCTTCAAAAAAAAAAAAGGGAATTGCAGAGTAATTAGTAAGAGAAGATAACTAAGAGGGAAGAAACAAGAAACAGGAGAATCTGACAAAATTTGTAACATGCGGATTCCTGATTTGGGCAATGATGATGCCAATTCTTCACATACTAAGTAAGGATGAATAAAGTAGAATATTCTATGGTAATTGTCTAATATGCAGGTAAATGTGGTACTAGAATCCAGTTACAATATAGCAACTAGTGGTGTCAATATAGAAGTCATCAGAACACAAATAAAAAGCTTAAGCGTTCAGAACGGAAGACTCTTTTGAGTTAATTACTATAGAAACAAATATCCAGAAGATAGTAAATAACACCCATAACCAGGGGCATATCAGTGGGGGTAAAGCCTCTATGGAAAAGGAAATGAGCAAATTAGGTGCAAATCAAGGAGAAAAAAAAACTATATAGTTAGAAAAGATAAAATAATAGGAACAAGCAATTCACAGAAGGGGAAACCCAAATGGATAACTGATATTAGAAAGAGCAAGAAACGGGACACCCAGGTGGCTCAGTCAGTTAAGGGTCTGCCTTCAGCTCAGGTCATGATCTCAGGGTCCTGGGATCGAGCCCCACATTGGGCTCCCTGCTCAATGGGGAGTCTGCTTCTCCCGCTGCCCCCCCACTCGTGCTCTCTTTCTTATGCTCTCTCTCTCATGCTCTCTCTCTCACACTCTCTCAAACAAATAAATAAAATCTTTTAAAAAAAAGAAAGCAAGAAACAATACCACTTTATATTCATTAGATGGGCCACAAAATAAGAAATACGGATAATTCCAAGTGTTGACATAGATATAATGAAATGGGCACTTGTGTACTGCATGTATATCCCAATGATCAAGTAATACCATTTCTATATAAATATTCCCAAGGAATAATCTCATAGGCTCATAAGATGACGTGTTTAAGAAATTCTTTGTTTTTTAAAAATGGAGGTATAATTTCTACATAGTAAAATGCAGATCTTAACTGTAGAGCTCAATGATTTTTTTATATGTATATACCCATGTAACCACCACCTAGGTGAAAATATAAAACATTTTAATTGTCCCAGAAAGTTCCCTTGCAGCTCTTCCCAATCACTGACTCTCAGAGATAACCACCACTCTGATCATAGACCACTAATCATTTATCACCATAGATTAGTTTTTCTTGTCCTTGAACTTTATATAAGTTGAGCTATATATATAGCATGTATTCATCTGCATATGTGGCTTTTCTGTTCAATAATTTTTTTGAGATTCATCCAAGTTCTTGTGTGTCAGTAGCTCTTTTTTTTTCATTGCTGTGTATTATCATATTGTAAGAAAATAGCACAACATTCATCCATTCTCCTGTTGATGGACACTTGGGATGTTTCATGTTTTTGGCAATTATGCTAATGCTGATATGAACATTCTGTACATTTCTTTTAGTGGACATATATATTCATTTCTCTTAAGTAAATGCCTAGGAGTGGCATTTCTGGGATACAGGATAGCTGTACATTTAGCATCAATAGGTACTGCCTGTTTCCCAAAGTGGTTGAAAGTATTTACATTCCTACCATCAATGTATGTAAATTCCAGTTGCTCCAAATACTCATTAACACTTGATATTGTACGTCTTTCTAATTGTATCCATTCTTTTGTGTGTATGTATCTGTGTAGGGTTGTCCCATTGTGGTTTAATTTTCATTTCCCGGGTAAGTAGTGATATACAGCACCTTTTCATTTGCGTAATGACCATTTATTTGGATACCTCTTTTTAAAAGTACCTGTTCAGGGGCGCCTGGGTGGCTCAGTCACTGGGCATCTGCCTTCAGCTTGGGTCATGGTCCCAGGGTTCTGGGATCGAGCCCTGCATCGGCCTCCCTGCTCAGCGGGAAGCCTGCTTCTCCTTCTCCCACTCCCCCTGCTTGTGTTCCCTCTTTCGCTATCTCTCTCTGTCAAATAAATAAAATCTTTTAAAAAAATTAAAAAATAAAATAAAATAAAGTACCTGTTCATGTCTCTTACCCATTTCTTTTACTACTCGGTTGTCTTTCTCTTTTTGATTTCTAAGAGTTCTTTATATATTCTGAATAGAAGTCATTTATCAAATCTATGTATTGCAATGATCTTCTCCCAGTTAGTGGCTTCCTATTCACTTTCTTAATATCTTTTGAAGAAGTGTAATTCTTCATTCTAATACAGTTCCACTTACTATCAAATGAGATGGGAAGTGTTCTCTCTCTCTTTTTTGTCTCCAAAAGAACTTGAATAATATTGGTATTATTTCTTCTTTATTTTTTAAAAGATTTTATTTATTTATTTGACACAGAGAGACACGGCGAGAGAGGGAACACAACAGAGGGAATGGGAGAGGGAGAAGCAGGCTTCCCATGGAGCAGGGAGCCCAATGTGGAGCTCGATCCCAGGACCCTGGGATCATGACCTGAGCCCAGGCAGACTCTTAACGACTGAGCCATCCAGGTGGCCCTTATTTCTTAAATAACAGGAAGAATTCACCAATGAAGCCATGTGGGCTGGGAGCTTGTTTGTAGAAAAATTTTATTTTATTTTAAAGATTTTATTTATTTAATTATGAGAGAGAGAGAGACAGAGTGCGAGTGCGCATGCAGGGGGAGGGGCAGAGGCAGAGGGAGAGAGAAAGAGAATCTCAAACAGACTGCACTGAGTGTGGAGCCTGACGTGGGGCTTGATCCCTTGACCCTATGATCAGGACCCGAATGGAAACCGAGAGTTGGACACTTAACTGACTGAACCACCCAGGTGCCCCTGCAGAAAGATTTTAAATTATAAATTAATATTTTCTTTTTTTAAAAGATTTTATTTATTTATTTATTTATTTGAGAGAGAGTGAGAATGAGAGAGCACAAGCAGGGGGAGCGGCAGAGGGAGAGGGAGAAGCAGGCTCCTCGCTGAGCAGGGAGACCGATGAGGGGCTTGATCCTAGGATGCCAGGATCACGACATGAGCTGAAGGCAGATGCTCAACCAACTGAGCCACCCAGGCTATAATAAATTAATATTTTCAATAGATAAAAAGACTACTAAGGTTTTTTTCTTAAAAAGATTTTATTTATTTATTTGACAGAGAGAGACACAGTGAGAGAGGGAACACAAGCAGGGGGAGTGGGAGAAGCAGGCTTCCCACAGAGCAGGGAGCCTGATACAGGGCTCGATCCCCAGACCCTGGGATCATGACCTGAGCCGAAGGCAGACGCTTAACGACTAAGCCACCCAGGTGCCCCTAAGATTTTTTTCTTTCTTTTTGTGGTATTTCTTGTAATTTGTGTTCTTTTAGGACTGTGTCCATTTAATCTCAATTACCAAATTTACTGGCATACAGTTGGTAATAATATCTTTTTAATATCCTTTTAATATCTGTAGGATTTGTAATGTTTCTTTTTTCATGCATGGTATTAATAATCTATGTTTTCTCTTTCTTTTTCTTGATTAGTCTTGTTAGAGATTTATCAATTGTATTAACCTTTTCAAAGAACCAACTTCTGGCCTTGTTAGTTTTCATTATTTTATGTCTTGAGTTGCAAACTTAGATCAGTAATTTTTAAACTTTCCAATTTTCTGGTAGGTATGTATAAAGCAATACATTTCTATCTGAGTAGTGCTTCAGTTTCATCCCACAAGTTCTAATGTGACATATTTTCATTATCATTCTGCTCAAAATATTTTCTAATTCCATTGTGGTTTCTTCTTTGACTTATGGGATATTTGCATGTGTGTTGCTTACTTTCCAAACATTTGGATATTTTCTGGTTGTCTTTCTGTTCAGTTTTAATTATTTCAACAGTAATTAGAGAACATTTAACATACAATTTCAATCCTTTGAAATCTGTTGCAATTAGCCTTATACCCTAAAATCAGGTCTATTTTGCTCAGTGTGCCATATGCACTTGAAAAAAATGTATATTCTACAGTTGTGGGATGTAGTGACCTGTGGTATGTCCATTAGGTCACATTGGTTTATCATGTTCAAATCTTTTTTTAAGATTTATTTATTTATTTTAGAGAGAGAGCATGTGTGGGAAGGGGAAAGGCAGAGGGAGAGAGAGAGAGAATCTCAAGCAGACTTCGGACTGAGTGCAGAGCCCAACGTGGGGCTCAATCCCACAACCCTGAGACCATGACCTGAGCCAAAATCAAAACTTGGATGCTCAACCGACTGAGCCACCTAGGTGCCCCTCAAATCTATATCTTTAAAGATTCTTATGTCTGTAAAGACAAAAATCAGTTATAGAGATAGGTATGTTAAAATCTTCAACTATGATTATGCATTTTGTCTATCTCTCAGCATTGTCAATGTTTAGTTTATATATTTTGAAGCTATGTTATTAAGTGCATAAAAATATAGATTTTTAATATATTCCTGTTGAACTGAAGTTTTATCAATTTCAGAGAAAGGGTACATTGTGGAAGATACTACAGACATTAAAACAATGGTACAGGAATATTATGAAACAACCACATGCCAAAAATTTGATAACATAGATAAAATGTATAAACTCAAAGAAATCAATACAAGAAGAAATTGAAAATCTGAATATTTCCATATCTATTAAAGACACCGAATTTGAAATTAAAGGTAATCTCACAAGGAAAACTTCAGACCCATTATGAGTTCACTGGTATATTTCACCATATATTTAAATAAAAATCATAAAGTTTAAAGCAATCTTACATAAAAATCACAAAACAGAGGAGTGAACATTAAAAAATCCTAGCAAATACAGCAATTTTACACAAACTCTTTCAGAAAATAGAGCAGGCATGAGATTTCCCAGCTCATTTTATGAGGCTAGCATTAACATGATACTAAAATCAAAGATATTATAAGCAAAATATCCCCCAAAACTAAAGACTAATACCTCATTTAAACATAGAGACAAAAATCCTTACCAAATATTAGCAAACTGATTCAAGAAATACATAAAGAAGATAATAATCATGATCAAGTAAGGTTTATCCCCAGTAAGGCAAAGTCAGTTTAGAATCTGAAAATCTGTGAAATTCACCATATCAGCAGAATAAAATGTTCATCACAATAAATGCCAAAAAGCATCTGGGAAGTCTAATATCCATTCATGTTAAAGACTTTCATCAAACTACGAATAGAAAGAAATTGCTACAAATTAATAAAGGACATCTAAGGAAGACCACAGCTAATATACTCAGTGCTGAAAGACTGAAAGCTTTTGCCCTCAAGATAAAATAAAAATAAAGGGCATGCAGACGATAAAGGAAATGATAAAAAGACATGGTAATTTATGCAAAAAAAATTTTAAGGACTTTACAAAAATACTCACTAGAATTAATACGTGAATTTAGCAAGGTTTCAGAATACAGGATCAATGTACAAGAATCAATTGTAAGAGTTCCACCTCTAGTATGGAGAAGCTCCTAAAAAAAAGTCCTTAATCAGACAGTAACCATATTCTCTAGAAAAACAAAACAAAACATGTGCTGGTAGAGTGAACAAAAGCAGGCAGGTTTTGAAGCGTTAGAAGTTAGAACAAGTCTGACCAGAGATCTAAGTTGCTACCCACCATAGGTGAGATAGCATCTCCAGGTTGAGTCTAACCTATTTAACTGCCTACTATGACAAAAACACGGGAGCATATAACAGAAAATGGTGTTACTAAAACATAACCCTGATAATATTTGGGATAACAATCCAAAATTACTCAATATAAGATGACCCAGAAAAATGTTCCTTTGGTCACTATCCAGTCTCTTCAGTAGTTTTTTTTCCCCCAATTTTTATTTAAATTCCAGTTAGTTAACATATAGTGTAATATTGGTTTCAGGAGCAGAATTTAGTGATAGATCACTTATATACAACACCCAGTGCTCATCATAACAAGCGCCCTCCTTGATACCCATCACCCATTTACCCATCCCCCACACACCTCCCTCCATCAACCCTCAGTTTGTTCTCTATGGTTGAAAGTCTCTTATGATTTGCTCACTCTCTTTTGTCCCCCCTTTCCATATGTTCATCTGTTTTCTTAAATTCCACATATGAGTGAAATCATGTGGCATTTGTCCTTCTTTCAGTAGTTCTGAAAGTGTATTTCTCATAGTTAACAGTTTATATCTGTTAGATAGGTTGGTCTAATAGAAACAATTCAATCATATTAAACTCAGTTATATTTATATATGATGTGAGGTATGTATGGGTCAAGGGCATTTTTCCTCCAGTACTGATATCCATTTGTCCCAGCACAATTTGTTCAAAAACAAAATTCCTTTCCCCCACTGAATTGTATCTGTACCCTTGTCAAAACTCAGTTGTCCATACATGTGTGGGTCTATTTTTGGACTCTCTCTTCTATTCCATTTATATATCTGTTTGTCCTTATATCAAAACCACACTATCTGGATTGTTGTAGCTTTACAGTAAATCTTAACACCTTTTCTCCTTTTTCAAGACTACGTTGGCTATTCTAGAGCCTTTTCATATCCATAAAAACTTTAAAATCTCTTTGTCAGTTTTTATCCCCTACAATTACAAATAATTGATTGAACAAGTAGAACACAATTCAGTAAAGCAATAGATTTCAACAACATGCAACCAACTTGATTTATACACTACAGAACACAACACCCATCAATAGCTGAATGTACATTTTCTTCAGAGACACATGGAATATTCCCCTAGACAGACCATTCACAGAAATCACACAGTGTATTCTCAGACTACAACAGAATTAGACAACGTAAATAGACAAATTCCTTGAAAAATACAACTTACTATCTCTGACAAAAGATGAAAGAGAAAATCTGAATAACCCACCCTACGTCTATGACAGAAATTGAATTTGTTATTACAACTTCCCCATCAAGAAAATTCCAGGCCCAGATGGTTTCACTGGTGAATTCCATCAAACAGTAAAAGAAGAAATAACAATCTTACACAAACTATTTCAGAAAACAGAAAAGGGAACACTTCACAACTCATTTATATGGCCAGCATAATCCTAATACCAAAACCTGACAAAGACATTGCAGAAAAAGAAAACTACAACCAATATCACTCATGAAAAATGCAAATGCTTTCAAACAAAATATCAGTAAATATAATCCAACAATATATAATAAGGGTTATATATCATAATCAACTAGTATTTTATCTCAGAAATACAAGGTTAATCTAACATTTGAAAATCAACACATAAACTCATATATAAACAAAATAAAAGCAACAACTCATATGATTACTCTAATAAGATGAAGAAAAAGGATTTGACAAAATTCAACACATAACCATGATTTAAAAATAAACCTCTTCATCAAGCTAGGATTAAAAAAGAACTTCTATAACCTGATAAAGGGCAGCTTCAAAAAATATCACACATAATGCTATGCATTTTTTATCCCTAATATTGGGAACAAGGCAAGCATGCCCACACTCACCACTTCTATTCAACATCACACTGAAGGTGTTAGTGAAGTAAGAAAAGGAAAAGAAATAAAAAGCATGAAATTGGAAAGGAAAAAGTGTCTTTAACGTGATAATGATTACTTACATGCAAAACCTCAAAGAACCTACAAGAAAACTAATAGGTGGATGTACAAATGCCTCAGGATACAAAGTCAATGTACAAAAAATCAATCACGAGCAATTTATACTAGCAATGAATAATCTGAAATAAATTTAAAAAAACAATGTCATTTACAATACTGTCAAAGAGCGTCAAATATTTAGGGATAAATTTAATGAAGGATGCAGAAAACTTCTACACTGAGGCCGAAAGAAATCAAACATCTAAATAAATACAGAAAATATGCCATGCTCGTGGATTAGAAGGCCCAATATTGTGAAGATATCAATTCTCCTGATATTGATCTATAGAGTGAACTCAACTCCAAAGAAAACCCCAGCAGGCTTTTTCAAAAAAAGTGCAAACTGCTTATAAATTTTATATAGAAATGCAAATGACCTAGAAGAGCCAAAGTAATTTTAAAAAAAGGCAAAGTTGGAGAACTTATCCTACCTGATTTCAAGACTCATTACAGAAGCTACAGTGATAAAGAAAATGTCAGTTTGCCAAAAGGACAGTATATTAACTATATTTTCTCTATTTTTTAAAGTTTTTAATTTTAATTCCAGTATAGTTAACATACAGTGTTATATTCATTTCAGGGGTAGGATATAGTGATTCCACAATTCTATACGTTACTCAGTGCTCATCATAATAAGTGTGCTCTTAACTCCCATCACTTATTTCACCCATCCCCCCACCTCCCTTCTGGCAACCATTAGTTTGTTCTCTATAGTTAAAAGTCTGTTTCTTGTTTTGTCTCTCTCTCTCTTTTTTCCATTTGTTCATTTGTTTCTTAAATTCCACATATGAGTGCAATCATGAGGTATCTTTCTCTGACTGACTTACTTCCCTTAGCATAATACTCTCTAGTTCCATCCATGTTGTTGCCAATGGCAAGGTTTTGGTTTTTTTATGGCTGAATAATATGCCATTTTATATATATCACATCTTCCTTATCTTATTTTCTGTATTGTTGACGCTCAGACCATCTGGTGCCTTCCTCATCCTGGAGAGACTGCTTCTCTCAGTACTAGTTATTTCCTAGAGATGGCAGATGAGTTAGTTCCCCGTTAGCACACCTTTCATATGCAAACCAACCAACCCAGAGCCCACGTCCTCTCCTCCTTTGTTAAGGTCAAGCCGCTCTCCTCCTGCTCTGATCACCTCAGTGCCAGGTACCAGGTAACTAGAGACAGTCCCTACACCCCTGGAGCCCCACTGAAATTACTCAAAACTAGCCAATCCTAAACCTCCCCAGCCTGCTTACTCTGTTTCACCCATTCTTCCCCATGAAAATGACAATAAAGGCTCTTAGCCATGCTTTCCCCTAAAACTTTGGCCTCCTGACTGACCCTGGTGCGTCCTGCTGTGGCCTTGCATGGTATGGCATGTCTACTCCTCTTGGGGACTGTGAATTACAAACCATCTTTTATTTTATTTTATTTTTATTTATTTTTTTAAATTTTATTATGGTATGTTAGTCACCATACAATACATCATTGGTTTTTGATGTGGTGATCCACTATCCACTGTTTGTTTTTTTAAAAGATTTTATTTATTTGAGAGAGAGAGAGACAGCCAGAGAGGCAACACAAGCAGGGGAGGAGCGGGAGAGGGAGAAGCAGGCTTCCCGATGCGGGGCTCGATCCCAGGACCCTGGGATCATGACCTGAGCCGAAGGCAGACACTTAATGACTGAGCCACCCAGGTGCCCCACAAATTATCTTTTTAATGGTAGTCATCTCTGGATCTGTTGGTCTCAGCATGCCTGAATAATATTAAAACCAACATTTTATTTTATTTTTTATTTTTTTATTCTGTTAGTCACCATACATTACATCATTAGTTTCTGATGTAGTGATCCATGATTCACTGTTTGCGTATAACACCCAGTGTTCCATGCAATACGTGCCCTCCTTAAAAACTAAGAAACAGAAAAACCTTAAGACAGAAAGACATATAGATCAACTGAGCAAAATAAAGAGTCCAGAAATAGGTTCACATATATAAAGTCAATTGGTTGGGGCGCCTGGGTGGCTCAGTTGTTAAGCGTCTGCCTTCGGCTCAGGTCATGATCCCATGATCCCATGATTCCCCGCTCAGCGGGAAGCCTGCTTCTCCCTCTCCCACTCCCCCTGCTTGTGTTCCCTCTCTCGCTATCTCTCTCTCTGTCAAATAAATAAATAAAATCTTAAAAACAACAACAACAACAAAAAAAAAAAAAACGGGAAAGATATCTGAATAGACACTTCAAACAAAAATGTACAAATGGTCAATAAGCACACGAAACGATACTTATCGTTACTCGTCAAAGGAGTGCAACTTAAAATCATAACGAGATACCATTACACATCCACTGTAATAGCAAAAATTAAAGAAATAATGGTAACAGGTGTTAGCAAGGATGTGAGCGACAGAAATTCTCGTGTATTGCTGCTGGGAGTGTAAAATCACATAGCCACTTTGGAAGGTAGTTTGGCAATTTCTTAGAAAGGCGAGTATACACTTACTTATACAATTAGATGACCCCCCAACTCCACTCCTAGGTATTTACCCAAGGGAAATGTAAACATATGGTCACACAAAGACATGCCAGAATGTTCACGACAGCTGTACTCATAATAACCAAATAACAACCACCTGTCATCAACAGGTATATGGATAAACAAATTGCAATCTATTCATATCATGGAATAGTCTTCAGCGTTTAAAAGGAATAAACTAGCAATATACTCAGTAACATGGATGAATCACAGAATCATGATACTGAACAAATGAAGCCAGACCCAAAGGGTGTAGAGAGTAGGATTCCACTCATATGAAACCCTAATAAAGACAAATCTAATCTATAGTGACAGAACTATACTGACAGCTGTCAGTCGTTTGCCTGGGGCCGAGGTGGTGGTGCCCATGGACTACAAGGGGCACGGAGACTCATTTTTGTGAGACAGAATGTTCCCCATATCATGACTGGGGTGGTGATTACACCAGTGTGGACTTTCATCAAATGGGGCACTTCAAATGGATACATTTTACTGTATATAAATTATACCTTAACACAGTTTATTTAAAAGACAAAAATGCTAAGTGACAGTGATCCCAAGGTCAGAAGATGGGAGAGAGGCATGGCAACAGGGGAGATAGAGAGGAGTGAGGAATCTGAAAAGAGAAGAGGAGGTGAGGCTGGTTGTCGATGAGTTTATTGGTTATCTTAGAGTTAAGAAGAAAATGAGGAAGAAAGCGAGAAGGTCCTCAGAAGAACAGGAGTGGGGCAACCCACTGGTTTTCAAAGAAGGCAAACCAATTAAAACCTGACTGTATATATTTTAAGAATCTCTGACGCTGGGGGTGGGGCTTAAGGAATGAAGGATAAAAATGTGATGGAAGGAGAAAACATCCAAAGAAGCAAGATCTATAGGGCGGAAGCCTGGCATATGATTCTGAGTGTAGAATTGCAGCACTTCTCCCAAAGGAAAGCCAGGCAAAAAAGACAGTTGATCACACTAAGGGATATAAAGGGAGAGAATAGTCTGGTATCTAAGAGGCCAATGTTGCCTCTTCTCAAGCAGTTTCCAAAGTTGAAATCCTCCAAGAAGGTAGCAATAAATAGCATTTTAAAGGCATAGGCTTCTTAGGAAATGAAAAGTGTTTTCATGCCCCCCATCTGCCTAGGTTGCACTCACTCACCTGAACAGCTCTGATGTGGGGTTTTTCTCTCCAAAATCCATGGCTCCTCTCCTTGTTCCAACTTGAAGATGACCTCTGGTTTGGGAACTTCATACCCTGTTAATAGGACATGATAGAATTGGGTCCAGCTAACTGCTTTCCACTTTTTTTTTTTTTTAAAGTAACCACATTTCACTGGGAAAAGAGTAATAATCACAGAGGTTAATGGACTGAAGGATCTCAGGCCAATCAAGGACGTCACCAGCACACACTTCAGATGGCTCAGAGTACTCAGCAGCTGAGAATGGAAATACTCTCATAGAGGCTCTGTGTTTGTTTCCTAGGGCGGCTGTAACAAAGTACCAAAACCTAGGTGGCTCAAAACAGCAAAAAGTCATTGTCTCATGCTTCTGGAGCCTCAAGTCTGAAATCAAAGTGTTAGTAGGGCCATGCTCTCTCTGGCAGATATAAGGGAGAATCCTTCCTTGAGTCTTCTAGCTTGTTTGCTGGCAGTCTTTGATTTTTTAAAAAGATTTTATTTATCTGACAGAGAGAGAGATAGCCAGAGAGAGAACACAAGCAGGGGGAGCAGGAGAGGGAGAAGCAGGCTTCCTGCAGAGCAGGGAGCCCGATGCGGGGCTCGATCCCAGGACCACGGGATCATGACCTGAGCCGAAGGCAGATGCTTAACCATCTGAGCTACCCAGGAGCCCCTCTTTGATGTTTCTTTAGCTTGTAAATGCATCACTCCAATCACACGGTCATCTTCTCCCTATGTGTCTTCACATCATCTTCCCTTTATATGTGCCTATTTCTTTTATTTCTTAAAAAGATTTTATTTATTTATTTATTTGAGAGAGAGAGAGCACAACCTGGGGAGAGAAGGAGAGGGAGAGCAGGCTCCCCGCTGACCAGGGAGCCCGAGGCAGGACTCGATCCCAGGACCCTGGGATTATGACCTGAGCCGAAGGCAGACACAACTGACTGAGCCACCCAGGCGCCCCATATATGTATCTATTTCTATGCCCAAATTGCCCTTTTTTTTATAAGGACACCAGTCATATTAGATTAGGGCCCACTCCAATGAACTCATTTTAACTTGATTACCTCTATAAAGACACTATGTCCAAATAAAGTCACATTCTGGGATACTGGGGGTTCAGATTTCCACGTATGTTTTTTTTCAGGGGGACACACAATTCAACCCATTAAAAAATCTGCCCTCTGACACCCCCCCCACCACCAAATTCATGTCCTTCCCGTGTGCAAAATATACTAACCCCATCCCAATATCCCCCAAAGTCTTAATCATTCCAGCATCAGGTCTTAAATTCAAAATCTATCTAAACATCAACTCAAAGTCTTAAATCTTATCATCTAAATCACCCAAATTGGTTATGGGTGTGATGTGAGTATGAGTCATCTCAGGGCAGCTTCTCTCCACACAAACCTGTGAAAGCAGACAAATCATCAGCTTCCAAAATGCAATGGTATGACAGGCATTAAGACAGACATTCCCATTCCAAAGGGAGAGATTGGAATGAAAAAAGGGATCACAGATCCCAAGAAGGTCCAAAAACTAGCAAGACAAAGCCCACTAGATTTTAAGGCTTGAGAGTAATTCTTTTTTTTTTTTTTTTAAGATTTTATTTATTTGTCAGAGAGAGAGAGAGAGAGAGAGCACAAGCAGGGGGAATGGCAGGCAGAGGGAGAAGCAGGCTGCCCCCAAGTAGGGAGCCTGATGTGGGACTCGATCCCTGGACTCTGGGATCATGACCTGAGCCGAAGGCAATGAATGGCTCAACCTACTGAGCCACCCAGGCGTCCTGAGAGTAATTCTTATTGGCTCAATGTTCTGTCCTCCAAGCCTACCAGGGTGGTGGCCCCACCCTGTTGGCCCGGGACAGGAGTGGCACCATTCACTACCACCTCTACTGGTCCACTAGCAAAATATTTGTTTCCTGTTCCTGTGCCCCCTATGCTCTGCTGTTCTCTTAGTTCCAAAGGGAGGAACGCTTCCACCAGGAGACACAGTAGTGATTCTACTGAACTGGAAGTTAAGTCTGTCACGTGGACATTTGGGGCTCCTCATGTCTCTGAATCAAAAGGCAAAGAAGGAAGTTACTGTGCTGGCTGGGGTGACTGATGTTGACTAGTCAGGGGAAATTGGCCTGCTACCCCACAATGGAAATAAGGAAGAGAGAGTCTGGAACACATGTAATCCCTTAGGGCATTTCTTAGTACTGCTGTGCCCTGTGATGAAAGTCAGCAGGAACTGTAACAATCCAATTCAGGCAGAACTACTAATGGCCCAGATCCTTTAAGAATGAAGTTTGGGCGGGGGGTGCCTGGGTGGCTCAATCAGTTAAGCATCTGCCATCGGCTCAGGTCATGATCCCGAGGTCCCGGGATCGAGCCCCGCATCGGGCTCCCTGCTCGGCGGGGAGTCTGCTTCTCCCTCTGCCTCTGTTCCTCCCACCCTCTTGCGCATGCACACGTGTGCGTGCATGCACACACATGCTGTCTCTCTCTCAAATAAATAAATAAAATCTTAAAAAAAAAAAGAATGATGTTTTGGGTCACCCCACCAGGTGAAGAACCACAATCTGTTGTGTTTGCTGCGGGCAAAGAGAACAAGGAATGGTTCTGCAGTCTACTGGCCTGTCCTGCAGATTTCGAATTTAGGATTACAACATCACCTCACTCGAATCTCCAGCCTGCAGGCCTGCCCTTTAAATTTCAGACTTGTTGGTCCCTGCAATCAGGCGAGCCAGTTCCTTAAAATAAATCTCTTCCCCGGACTCTGTGTATATGTATTCATTCTCTCTCTCTGTCTTTCTCTAGGTAGGTGTGTATGTGTGTATTTATAGTGTGTGTGTGTGTGTGTGCTCTGTATATGTACATACCCATACCTTATTGGTTCCATTTCTCTGGAGAACCATAACAGATTTTGAAAGTGGCACTAGAGGAACAGAATACTAAGAATGAGTTTTCTGAACAGGTTATGGGGTTTCTAGAATTGGTTCCCTACTCTGATTAGATTTGAAGGCACTAATGACTCTATTTCCAATAGTAAAGAGTACACTGGGAGTCCATGGGGTGATGTGGCAAAAGAGATATGCGAAATACCATCACTGGATACTCCTAATCAAATGCTTGTGAGAGGCATGGTTCTGGGTGACCTTGTATTTGACACCTTAGAAATTTTTGTCAAACTTACAAGTATAATAAGATTGCCAGGTTGCTCCTAATTGTGCTGGACAAAATGGAGGTGGGGGTGGAAGAATGAACTCAGGGATTTGATTTCCCAGCTCAAGCGCTGCATTAAACGACCTGAAAATTTCTGTCTGTCCTGAAAGAAACCCCTAACCTCTGTAGCTACAGAGCTGATATTGCCGGAAACCAAACCCAGAGTCTCATCCTGGGAGTGGCCACATTACAACACAAATTGAATTCCCAACCTTACAGGGTGTCTGCTATTAAGGTAAGGGAATTGACTGAAAAGGAATGGGATCCAGAAATTTGGAATGGACATATATGAGGACACTGAACTTCTAAGATCTGAAGAGTCTTCTTTCTGAGTAGAAGCAGCCCTTCTACCCTCGTCTGAGAAGATTAACCCTACTTTGCCTGAGGACCCCACAATGGCCTCCCCTGAGGTACTTGCCTTGCAAGGTACTGCTGATTTCTCTCACGACATACCCCCACTACCCTTATTTGCTTCTAGACCTAGAACTAGACTCAAGTCTCATCAGGGCCCAAAGGGGGAGGTTTGTGTAATCCACGAGGAGGTGCAAGAGATCTGCATTATTTGTCCAGTTTATACAGACAGAAAGCTGGGAAACCTAGGTACAAATAGATATTTAAGAGTGTGGGATAATGGAAAGGACATAAAGTTGGATCGATCAGGCCAAATGTGTTGGTATGTGCACACTACACAGATTCTTAATTTAATGTTGCTGCTTGAGGGGTTAGAAAGGGCTCAAACATTTTGTTTGGTTGGCTGAAACATGGATCAAAACGTGGCTTGTACAAAATGCAACTGAAATGGAGAAGTGCTATATACTACAGAGAAAGGCATCCAAGGGCTTGGGGAGACTGGCATGTTAGAGTGGATTTAGCATGTAAGACATGCTCTCCCACGCTGTCCAGAGGACACTCTTGTTACCATGACTGGGACATGCAAATTTGTGAGGGGGGCGGTGTTCTTGAAGAGCTCTGTGATTGCTCTTCTCTGTAGGACACAAATCGGGAAACCCCAATGCCATGGGAGTAGTTGGATCCTGGGGTGACAGGGGCCAAATGGGGGCAGTGAATTGCTAAATGCAAGGTAGACACGGTTACTATAATGGACAGCAGGGTCAAACCAGTGATCAGAATAGTCTGACCTGCAGAGACCCATGGTGTTGGCCAGTTGATCATGGTGTCTCTAGCAAAGAAACAGATGAGCTGTCTATTAAATTCTTAATTGATCTGCATTAAGAGAAGAGTTCTAGGTCAAGTGAACAGAAGTCTAACAGGATACATAGAGTCTCAGCTCCTCAATCATTTTTCAGACTTGAGCCAGTTTACAGACCCAGAACCCTTTGAATGAAGGGGAGCCCGGGTCCCTTGAGGAAGGACCCCCCTACACTGTCAAAATGTATACTGCTAATCTTTCTCTTCCCTAAAGGGATTTACAGCCCTTTGTCAGGGTGAGTGTGCAGGGAGGGAAAGGAGGCTTTCCCAAGATTACTGGAGACCAGTTCTGAACTGACACGAATTCCAGGAGACCCAAGATGTCACCATGGCCCACCAGACAGCACAGGGGCTAATGAGAGTGAAGTCATCAACTGAGTTTTCAGCTTAGCTCCATCTCACAGGGGGCCCAGCAGGCCCCCCAATCCATCCTGTGGTTATTTCCCAGGTTCAGGAATGCAGAATTAGAATACAGATACTCAGCAACTGGCAGAATACCCATACTGGTTCCCTGACCTGTGGAGTGAGGACTATTATGGTGAGAAGGGCCAAGTGGAAGCCGCTAGAACTGCCTGTACTAGGAAAACAGTCAGCCAAAAGAAATACTGCATTCCTGTAGGAACTGCAGAGATCAATGCCACCACCAAGAACCTGAAGGATGCAGGGGTAGTGAGTCCCACCACATGGCCATTCGACTCACCTCTCTGGCCTGTGCAGAGGACAAACAGATCTTGGAGAATGACTGTGGATCATCACGAACTTAACCAGGCGGTAACTCCAATAGCAGCTACTGTGCCAGATGTGGGTTCACTGCTTAAACAAACTAACACATCCTTTGGTACCCGGTGAACAGCTATTGATCTGGCAAGTGTGTGGGTTTGTTTTATGTTTTTTGGTTTTGTTTTTGTTGTTGTTTTTGTTTTTGTTTTTGCAATACCTGTTATCAAAGACTACTAGAAGCAGTTTGCTTTCAGTTGACAAGGCCAACTATATATATACCTTCACTGTCCTACCTCAGAGGTGTATCAGCCCTCCAGCCCTACGTCATAATTTAGTCTGTAGGGATCCTGATTGACTTTCCCTTCCACAAGATATCACGTTGGTCCATTACACTGATGACATTACACTGACTGCACCTGATGAATGAGGACTAGTAACCACTCTTGACTTACTGTAAGATATTTATATGGCAGAGGGTAGGAAATAAATCTGACCACAATTTAGGGGCCATCTACCTTGGGGAAATTTCTAGGGGTAGAGCGGTATGGACCCACTGGACCCCTAGAAATTTCTAAGTGAAGAATAAGTTTTTGCCTCTGGCTCTTCCTATAAGTAAAAAGAGGGACAATGGCTACTGAGCCTCTATGGACTTCAGAGGCAATATATTCCTCAGCTGGGTGTGTTATTCTGCCCCATTTACCATGTGATCCAAAAAACTGCTAGTTTTGAGCAGAGCCTGGAACAAAAGAAGGCTCTGCAAAGGTCCAGAGTGCCATACAAGCTGCTACTGGGGCCATATGATCTGGCAGATCCAGTGGTGCTTGAAGTGTCGGTGGCAGATGGGGATGGAGCCTTTGACAGGCCCCTAGGTGAACCACAGAGCAAATCTTGGGATTTGGGAGCAAAGCCCTACCATCCTCTGGGGATAACTGCTCTCCTGTTGAGAAACAGCTTTTGGCTCGCTACTGGGTCTCAGTTTACTTGCTCACTGAAGTTAAGCATATTCATAGGTGGAAGAAAGGAAACTTAACAAGGACTACTTCAGTAATGGTCAGTGAACATGGAAGAGCCCAGTGCGGAATCCTCACACGGTGTTGGGACATAAGAAATATGGCAAGCGGTGGAGACCCACTCAGAGGGGGCCCAAGTCCTTCTGATCAAGGCCCAGCCTGCAGATGGTGTGAGGTCAGTAGCAGCCCCTGGAGCACTGAGCCTGAGTCTTCCCGGAGTTGTGCTGCTTGGGGATGCAGTCCAAGGTGGGTGGCAAGCTCCTTCTAAGGCTAACTAATGGCACAAACTCAATTGTCAACAAGTACTGGAAGGGAACGTTGAAAAGCACTTTGCAGAGCGAATTCGAGAGAGCACGATGCTGTTAGGAGGTGTGACCTCAGATGAGATGTGGCAACTCCACACCCTTGACCCTGGGTGGCGGCTCTGCCCCTTCAGGCCGGTAACCAAGTCGGTGGCTTGCCCTCTGGAACTGAGGAGGTGATGGTCTGTTGCATCCCATTTTCCCAGCCTGGGCCCTCTGGGCCTGTGGTGGCAGCAGCAGCCATCCTGGCCTCAGAACCATCCTTGAAATCATTCATCCCCCTTCCAGAAGGCTAATGCATGTGCACAGCGGAACAGACACCCTACAGCCTTCCCTCATTGTTTCCTGTCTCTGTCCTCTTTGGTCAAAGCTAGCAGCATTTCCACTGACATGGCTGATGGGATCCACAGGTCATACTTCTGATCTCTTTAGCAAGTGGCTGTCCATACCTTTGGTGTTCTTTCCGGAGTCCATCTCAGTTTTCGCACTATGGACAGGCTGAGCATTTTCCAAATCTTCAAGTTCTGCTTCTTCTCTTACTAACAATTCCTCTCCAATGTCTCTCTTTCCTCCTGCATTTTACTGTAAGCAGCAAGGAGAGCACAGGCCATGCCTCTAACGCTTTTGCTTAGAAATTTCCACAGCTATCTATCCAAGTTTATCACTTACGCTTTCTGCTTTTCACCCAACAGAACACAGTTCAATCAAGTTCTCTGCTACTTGGTAACAAGGATCTCCTTTCCTCCAGTTTCCAGTAACACACTCCTCACTCCATCTGAGACCTCACCCAAAGCCCCCTTAACGTCTGTATTTCTACCAGTGAATCTCTTCAAGGCAATCTAGGTTTTCTCTATCAAGCACCTAAAACCTTTCCAGCCTCTACCTTTCCAGCCTCTACCCATTGTCCAATTCCAAAGCCGCTTCCATATTACAAAAATCTGTCTTAGTTTCCTAGGGCTGCTATAACAAAGTACCAGAAGCTGGGCAGCTCAAAACAACAGACATTCACTGAGTCACAGTTCTGGAAGCCAGAAGTGCGAAATCAAGGTGTCAATAGGGCCATGCTCCTTTTGAAGGAGAACCTTCAATACGGGAAGGAACTCGTCCATGCTTCTCTCTGACCTCCTGGCGGCCTCGGGCATGTGTCGCCTTATAGATGCACCACTCCAGTGACGTGGCCATCTTCTTTTCCTTACGTGTCTTCACACTGTCTTTCCTCTGTGTGTGTCTGTCTCTGTGTCTAGATTTCCCTTATTTTAAGTACACCGGTCATACTGGATTAGGACCCACCCAGAAGACCCCGTTTAAGCTTGATTACTTCTGTAAAGACCCCAATTCCAAAAAAGAGCATATCCCGAGGTGCTTAGTCCTAACTGAGGTTAGGACTTCAACACAGTTTACTTGGAGGATACAGTTTTACCCCTAACACGCTCCTTGTAGTTTCTCCGAAGGGCTGGGCTTACCCACTGAGCGCAAGTGGCTGTAATTCTCCAGCGTCACATCCCGGTAAAGGCGTCTCTGAGCAGGGTCCAAGTGCAGCCACTCCTCCCTGCTGAAGTCCACAGTCACATCCTCGAATGACACGGAGACCTGTAACAACACAGTCCCGTTCAACGTGACAGGGTCAGCAGCGGGGGATAGGGAGAGGATCAGTAAGAAATTGTTTTTGATGATTTTTTCACCAGAATATGCTATACAGTATGCCTACAAAATACCTAGTTATGTGTAATGTTGTGTAGCATACAAATATCTAATCGTAAACCTTTGCCATTCGTTGTATACAACATTAAGTCAGTCTTTCATTTTTTTAAAGATTTTATTTATTGACTCATGAGAGGCAGAGGCAGAAGGAGAAGCAGGCTCCCTGCAGAGCAGGAAGCTCGATTAGGGGGCTCGATCCCAGGACCCTGGGATCATGACCTGAGCCGAAGGCAGACGCTTAACCGACTGAGCCACCCAGGCGCCCCCAGTCTTTCATTTTTAACATGTCTTAATAATTTTGTACAGGATTTGACCTTGATCCTATTTTGTTGTTCATTTTCTTGGAGGGGGGGGTTTCTTTATTGTTGTTCATTTTAATGGGAAGTCTGTGTTCTATAACTTTTATTTTTTTTATTTTGTTTTAATTTTACAGCCATTTTTTGTGCTCCAGTGAAAGAGAAAAAGAAAGTGCTCGCATTACAAATGCCATCGTCCCATCCACATATGCCAGTCGCTGTAAACCAAACCACATGTGTCCGCTGGGCCTCCGGGCATGCAGTTTGCTTCCACTGCAGGAATGGGGAGGGGCAGGCCAAGCCTGGGCTCTGGGGGTTCTGCTTGGGGGGAACTTCTTGTCCTGGGGGAATCCACCTGTAAGGGAGTCAGGGGACAGCTAGGGGTAGCTTTGCTCAGTGTGCATCCTTTGGGTGCTGTTGGGAACACCCTACTCAATGTTGGATCCTGCAGCGCTCCAAGGAGGAAGGCCCCCTTCCCCCACCACAGGCTCCCCAGTCTGCCCCCCCAGTGCTAACCCTGTAGGCGGGTCCCAGGGGGCTAGAGGACACCATGCAGGGGGACGGGGTCGGTGGGGCCGGCTCAACCCTGCTGAGAGCACCAGCTGGCCTCCCTGGAGGGAAGGCAGGGTGGGGGGGCCCAGGGCCCCAGGCTGAGTTGTAGCAGTTGTGTGGGTGGTGGTCGTGGGCAGGCTTGCCCAGCTCTGAGTATTCAGGCGTCAGGCAGTTTTTGGGGTCATAGACCTGGCACAGCAGCCCATACACTGTCATGGCCTGCTGCCAGGCCCCCTTGTTGCTGCCCATCTTAAGGCTGATGTTGAGCATGTCACAATGCTCCATACCCAGCCCAGGCTTAAAGATCTGTTGCTTGGTCCCAGATGCAGTCAGGCCGGCCTGGCTCCCTTGTTGGTGCCTATCTGCAGGCTGATGGTGGCCTGGTCCAGGGGCCGGTCCTTGCCCAGCTTGGGGTCACGGAGGTGGCACGGGGTGCCACAGGCTGTCGTGCCCTGCTGGCTAGCAAATCTGTTGGTGCCCATCTGTAGCCTAATGATGTTCTGCCCTTCTCTTAGCTTCTCTGGCTCAAATTTCTGTTCCTGCTTCTCTGCGTACTTCACCCCTACATTCACCTTATTCCCTTTCGTCTTGGCCAGGGCTGGGAGGGTGGACTGCACCTGGGTATGGTTGGTTTTCTCAAACAGGTCGTTGGCCTCAAAAATGTCAGCGGACTTCACCCCATACTTGGTGATGGCCTTGATGCAGCTGCCAATATTTTCCAGCTGGTGCCAATTTTGGGTCGACTCACCGACTTGCTTCATGGAGCCTGGCTGAAACTTACTGATGAATTTGCAAAGAATGCCATCTTTGAGGCCATCCATGAAATTGTTGCTGATGCAGTGCCCTGTCACCCCCTCGATCCATTCTTGAAGCTCCTACTCCCGCTTGTGGTCACACTTTTGGGCCAGCTTGTTCTCGACCTCAACAGACAACCCATAGGCGGGGCCCTGGTTGAAGTGAGCAGAGGACATGCTGGCTGGTGGTGGGCAGCAGTGGCAGTGGCACTGAAGACCGAGGCAGCAGCTAAGGCTCCATCTGCCTGTGTTCTAGAACTTCTAGAAGGAAGCATGCATACTTTTTTTTTTAACTTTACATAGCTCCCTCTACTCTTGCTCTAATTAATTCTTCACAAATATGACCATTTTCTCTTCATGCCTTTTTATTGCTCATTTCTAATTTAATTCTGTAGTGGTGAGAAAATATACTCTGTACGATTTCAACATACGGTCTATCCGGAAGAATGTTTCATGTGTCCCTGGAAAAGAATGTATATTCAGCTGTTGATGGCTGTAGTATTCTATAATATATAAATCAAGTTGGCTGAGTGTTGTTGAAATTTTCTATCACCATACTCATTTGTCTTCTACTTGTTCAACCAATTATTTGTCAACTTTCTGGTAAAAACTGGCAAGGAAATGTTAAAGTGTATATGGCTATGCAAAGGATCTAGAATAGCCAAAGCAAGGAACAGTGTTGAGGATTTATATGTAATGATAAGTCTTACTATAAAGCTATGATACTTTAGATACTTCAGTGTGGTGTTGATGTAAGTACAGATAGATATATCAATGGAGCAGAATAGAGAGTCCGGAAACAGAACCATACACATACGGACAACTGTTTTTTGACCAATGTACCAAAGTAATTCAATGGGGAAAAGAAAAGTCTTTTCAAAAAATTGTGCTGGAACAATGGATATAAGTTTTGGAGGAAAAAACAAACCTTGACCCATACCTTACACCACATACAAAAATTAACAATAATCAAGTTCCAGTATGACGGAATTAATTTTATCAGACCAACTTTCACATAGATAACAACTACACTCTGAACAAAATATTAAAAAAAAACTATCTGGAGATACCGAAGAGTAACAAAAATCAGGTATTTACTGGAAGAGAACTGACAATTAGAAGAAGGGATGGCACTGGATGGGTTTACCAAGTTTACAGCCTTCAGCTTGTAAAAAGACCTAGTCATGCCATGCAGGGTAACTGCAATTCCACTAGAAAAACTCCAGTCTTAACTGAACTTGAAGAATCAAAGGAGAGTTTTGCAGTCGTCATGACCACCAGAAAGACAAATTCACACAGAAAAAGGTGCCTGAGATCTATGTGTTAACTCTTCCTAATCTCTGGTTGAGTAAATAAATTAACTAAATTTGAGTTACCACACACCATAGAGGAGACAGTTGCCAATATGAGTCCAGCCAAATTAAGTGCTTGCTAAACCAAATGAAAAAAAATCAGCGATCTTCAGGGGAACTAAACAGAATTCAAAATGTCTACAATATATGATTCACAACAACCAAGATACAGTTGAAAATAATCAACATAGAAAGAAACAGAAAGGTATTGAGAGAAATAAAAGAAGTTCAAGAGGAAATGCAATCAGAGACTGACCCTGAACTGATTTAAATGCCGGAATTAGCAGTAAAGGATTTTAAACCAGCTATCTATAAGTATGCTCAAGAACATAAAGAAAAATATGTTCACAGTGAAAGAATAATAGGATAGTTCAACTGAGAAGAACTATAAAAATAACCATCTAGATTACTATGAACAATTATATGCGAACAAACTGGATGACCTAGAAGAAGTGGATAAATTCCTAGAAACACACAACCTACCAAGACTGAATCATGAAAAGATAGAAAATCTAAACAGACTGAATACTAATAAGACTGAATCAGTAATCAAAAACCTCCCAACAAAGAAAAGTCCAGAATCAAACCGCTTCACTAAGAATTCCACCAAACAGGGCGCCTGGGTGGCTCAGTTGATTAAGCGACTGCCTTCGGCTCAGGTCATGATCCCGGAGTCCTGGGATCGAGTCCCACGTCGGGCTCCCGGCTCAGTGGGGAGCCTGCTTCTCCCTCTGACCCTATCCCCTCTCATGCTGTTTCTCTCTCTCTCTCTCAAATAAATAAATAAAATATTTAAAAAAAAAAGAATTCCACCAAACATTCAAAGAAGAATACCAATCCTTCTCAAACTCTTCCAAAAAACAGAAGAGAAGGGAACACTTTGAAATTCATCTAACAAGGTCAAAATTACCCTGATACCAAAACCAGACAAGGACACCACAAGACAAGAAAATTACAGCTAAATATCCCTGATGAATACAGATGCAAAAGTCCTCAACAAAATATTACCAAAATGAATTCCACAATACATTAAAAGAACCCTACAAATTGATCAAATGGGATTCCAGTGCTATAAGGATGGTTCAACATCTGTAAATCAATCAATGTGACACACCACATTAATAAAATAAAGGATAAAAATCATATTATCATCTCAATAGATGCAGAAAAAGCATTTAACAAAGTTCAACATCCATTTATGATAAAAACTCTCAGCAAAGCAGGCATAGAGAGATGGTATCTCAACACAATAAAAACCATATATGACAAGCACACAGCTAACATCATAATCAACAGTGGAAAGCTGAAAGCTTTTCTAAGATCAGAAACAAGACAAAGATGCCCGCTCTTGCCACTTTTATTCAAGAGTATTGGAAGTCCTAGCCAGAGCAATTAGGCAAGAAAAAGAAATAAAAGGCATCCAAATCGAAAAGGAAGATGGAAAACTGTCACTATTTGCAGATGACATCGTATTATATATAGAAAACCCTAAAGACTCCACCAAAAAATCTGTTAGAACTAAAAAATGAATTCAATGAAGTTGCAGGACACAAAAATCAATATACAAAAACAATGGATCGTGGATCACCACATCAAAAACTAATGATGTATTGTATGGTGACTAACATAATATAATAAAATTTTTAAAAAAATCTGTTGTGTTTCTATACACTAATAATGAATTACCAGAAAAAGAAATTAAGAAAACAATCCCATTTATAACTGCATTAAGAAAAATACCTATGTTAAAAAAAAGAAAAAGAAAAATACCTAGGAATAAATTATCCAAGGATGTAAAAGAACTATACATTGAAAATTATAACACATTGATGAAAGAAACTAAATAAAACAAGTAAACAGAAAGATATTCTGTGCTCATGGATAGGAAGAATTAATACTGTTAAGATATTACCAAATTACCAAATATTACATTACCAAAAGCAATCTACAGATTCACTGCAATCCCTGTCAAAATTCCAATGGCATTTTTCAGAGAAATAGAACAAACCTAAAATACTTATGGAACCACAAAAGACCCTAAATAGCCAAAGCAATCTTCAGAAAGAACAAAGCTGGAGGTATCACAACCTGGATTTCAAACTGTATTACAAAGCTATAACAATCAAAACAGTATGATGTTAGCATAAAAACAGACACTTTAAATCAATTGAACAGAAGACAGAGCCCATAAATTAGCCCACCCCTATACGGTCATTAATTTACAACAAAAGGGATAAAAATATACAGTGGAGAAAAGAAAATCTTTTCAATAAATGGTGTTGAGAAAACTGGACAACTACATGCAAAACAATGAAACTGGGCCACCTTCTTACACCATACACAAAAATAAATTCAAAACGGATTAAAGACTTAAATGTGGGACCTGAAACCATAAAACCCATAGAAGAAAACATAGGCAATAATCTCTTTGACATCAGTCTAAGCAACATTTTTTGTAGCTACGTCTCCTCAGGCAAGGAAAACAAAAGCAAACATAAACTATTGAGACTACACCAAAATAAAAAGCTTATGCACAGCAAAGGAAACCATCAACAAAACAAAAAGGCAGCCTAGTGAATGTGAGAAGATATTTGCAAATGATATATCCAATAAGGTGTTATATCCAAAATACATAAAGAACTTATAAAACTCAATCCCAAAAAAACCCCACCAAATAATCTGATTTATCAATAGGCAGAAGACCAGAATAGAAATTCTTCCAAAAAAGACATCCATGAAAAGATGCTCAACATCACTGATCATCAGGGAAATGCAAATCAAAACCACAGTGAGATATCACCTTATACCCTTCAGAATGGCTAGAATAAAAAAGAAATAACAAGTGGTGAGGATGTGGAGAAACAGGAATCCTTGTGTACTGTTGGTGGGAATGTAAACTGGTGCAGCCACTGGGAAAAATAATGTGGAGGCTCCTCAAAAAATTAAAAATATGATCCAGCAATTCCACTACTGGGTATTTACCCAAAGAAAATGAAATCACTAATTCAAAAAGATATATGCTCCTTTGTTAACTGCAGCATTATTTACAAGGGCCAAGATATGGAAGCAATCCAAGTGTCCATCGATAGATGAATGGATAAAGAAGATGTGGTATATAAAATGACATATTACTCAGCCATAAGAACGAGTGAGATCTTGTCATCTGTGACAACATGGATGGACCTAGAGGGTATTATGGCAAGTAAAGTAAGTCAGACAGAGAATACAAATACCATATGACTTCACTTATATGTGGAATCTAAAAAACAAGACAAATGAACAAACAAAAAAACAGACTCTTAAATATAGAGAACAAACTGGTGGTTGCCAGAAGGGAGATGAGAGGGGAGATGGGTGAAATAGATAAAGGGGATTAAGAGGTACAAACTTACAGTTATAAAATAAATAAGTCATGAGATGAAAAGTACAGCAAAGGAAATACAGTCAATGATACTGTAATAATGTATGGTGACTACACTTATTGTACTGAGTGTGGACTAAGGTATAGAATTGTTGAATCAAGACTGCATACCTGAAACTAACATGATATTTTATGTTAGTTATATTTCTATTTCATTTTTTTAAAGATTTTATTTATTTATCTGAGAGAGAGAGAGAGCAGAGAGAGAGAGAGAGCATGGGTGGGGGTGAGGGGCAGAGGGAGCGGGACAAGCAGACTTCCCGCCGAGCAGGGAGCCCGATGCGGGGCTTGATCCCAGGACCCTGGGATCATGACCTGGGCCGAAGGCAGACACTTTAACCGACCGAGCCACCCAGGCGCCATGTAGTTATATTTCAATTTTTAAAAAAGGAAAAACAAAAAACAAAAAACAAACAAACAAAAACCCTAAAAGTGCCATAGAAGAAAACATAAGAGAATATCTTTGCAACACTGGGTCAAGCAAGGATTTCTTGACATAGTACAAAAAACAATAAATATAAAAGAAAATTTGGATAAATGGGACCTTACCAAAATTAAAACTTCTGCTCATCAAAAGATGCCATTAAGAAAATGAAAAATCAAGACACAGCCTGGGAGAAAATATTTGCAATACATACACAAAACACCCATAGTTAGAATGTAGAAAGAACTCCTACATGGGTATTAGGGAGGGCACATACTGCATGGAGCACTGGGTGTTATACGCAAACAATGAATCAACGGAACACTACATCAAAAACTAATGATGTACTGTATGGTGACTAACATAACATGATAAAATAAAAAAAATATTCTAGGGGCGCCTGGGTGGCTCAGTCGTTAAGCATCTGCCTTCGGCTCAGGTCATGATCCCAGGGTCCTGGGATCAAGCCCCACATCGGGCTCCCTGCTCGGCAGGAAGCCTGCTTCTCCCTCTCCTCCTGCTTGTGTTCCCTCTCTCGCTGTGTCTCTCTCTGTCAAATAAATAAATAAAATCTTTAAAAAAAAAAATTCTAAAACGATGATGTTAGTTCAAAAAAAAAAAAGAACTCCTACAAAGTAATAACAAAAAAGACACATAATCCAACTTTTTTAAATGGGCAAAATCCTTGAACAGACACCAAAAAAGATCTACAAATGGCCAATAAAGCGTATGAAAAGATGTTCAACAGCTTTATCCATGATAACCAAACACTAGAAACATTCAAAATGTTCATCGGCAGGTGACTGCATATACAAATTGTGCTATATTCATACAACGGAATACTCAGCAATAAAAGGGAAAGAGCTGGTGACAGACACAACCTGAATGACTCTCCAAAATATTCTATTCATTTAGAAATAGAAGCCAAACACAGACCAAATGATAATCAAGAACAAGCAGAGCTAATCTATAGGGATTAAAATTCTTAAAAATGGCTGCCTCAGGGGTAGGATATTGACTGGTCAAGAGGGTGATGGACCTGTTCTGTATTTTAGTTTGAGTGGTGGTTACATAGATATATCTGTCAAAACTCATCAAACTATATATAATTCAATGTCTTTCAAATATAACTCGGTTTCAAAAAACACAGAAAACAAAAGTGCATGTTAGAAATATATTTAGGGTACCCTGTGGGCCCCAAAGAGAAAGTAGTTCTACTGGAGGTGTAGGTTTAGGGTCCTTAGAGGTGGTAGCATTTAAACAGAATTTTGGGGGGGGTAAGTAAGTATGACGGAGATAAATGGGGGAAAATATTTTCTAAGAAAGATAAAGAGAAAGGTGTGGAGAAAGGAAAATACATGGTAATTAAGGAAAAAAGGAATAGCTCTGTAAAAAGGAGAGAAGACTGTAAAATATGTCAGGCAGGTGATTATAAGAAAAAAAATCCAGGAAGTATGCTAGAGTCTGATCATGAAAACAGTGTAAATTCTTTTCATAATACAGTCGTACCTTGTTTTATCGGGCTTCACTTAATTGCATTTTTTACAAATTGAAGGTCTGTTGCAACCCTGCATTGAGCAAATCTATCGGCGCCATTTTTCCAGCAGCATTTGCTCATTTTGTGTCTGTGTCACATTTTGGTAATTCTCGCAGTATTTCAAACTTTTTAATTATTATTTTCTTTGTTATGGTGATCTGAGATCAGTGATCTTGGATGTCACTATTGTAACTGTTTTGCAGTGCCATGAACTACGTCCATATAAGACAGCGAACTTAACTGATAAATGTGTGTGTTCTGACTGCTCCACTCACCAGCCATCCCCCTCATCTCTCTCCCTCTCCCTGGGCCTCCCTATTCCCTGAGACACAACAGTATTGAAATCAGACCCATTAATAACCGTACAATGGCCTCCAAGTGTTCAAGTGGAAGGAAAACTCACACGTCTCTCACTTTAGACCCAAAGCTAGGCCTCTTGCCCCAGTTAGCCAAGTTGTGAACGCAAAGACAAGTTCTTGAAGGAAACTAAAAGTGCTCCTTTAGTGAACGCAGGAATGATAAGAAAGCGAAACAACCTTCTTGCTGATGTGGAGAAAGTTGTAGTAGTCTGGGAAAGAAGACCAAATCAGCAAACGCATTCCCTTAAGCCAAAGCCTACTCCAGAGCAAGGCCCCAACTCTCTTCAATTCTGTGAAAGCTGACAGAGGTGAGGAGGCTGCAGAAGAAAGGTCTGAAGCTAGGGTTCATGAGGTGCAAAGAAAGAAGTTGTCTCCTTAACATAAAAGCGCCAGGGGTTGGCTGCCCAGTGCTGATGGAGGAGCTGCAGCAAGGTATCCCGAAGATCCAGGTAATAAGAGCATTCACGAAGATGGCTACATTAAAAAACACATCTTAACGTAGATGAAACAGCCTTCTGTTTGAAAGAAGATGCCAGCTGGGACTTTCAGAGCTAGAGAGACGTCAATGCCTGGCTTCAAAGCTTCAGAGGCCAGGCTGACTCTCTTGTTAGAGGCCAATGCAGCTGGTGACTTTAGGTTGAAGCCAGTGCTCATTTACCATTCTGAAAATCCCAGGGCTCTTAAGAATGATGCTAAATCGGGGCGCCTGGGTGGCTCAGTCGGTTAAGCGGCTGCCTTCAGCTCAGGTCATGAGCCCAGGGTCCTGGGATCGAGCCCCGCGTCGGGCTCCCTGCTCAGCGGGGAGCCTGCTTCTCCCTCTCCCACTCCCCCTGCTTGTGATCCCTCTCTCACGGTGTCTCTCTCTGTCAAATAAATAAAATCTTAAAAAAAAAATTAAAAAAAAAAAAAAAAGAAATCCACTTTGTAAGACTATAGCTGCCAGAGATGGTGACTCCTCTGATGGATCTGGGCAAAGTAAATTGAAAACCTTCTGGAAAGGATTCACCATTTTAGATGCCATTAAGAACATTCATGATTCATGGGAAGAGGTCAAAATATCAACATAACAGGAGTTAAGAAGATGTTGATTCCAACCTGCCCTCATGGATGACCTTGAGGGGTTCAAGACTTCAGTGGAGGAAGTAACTGCAGATGTGGAGAAATAGCACAAGAGAACTAGAATTAGAAGTGGAGCCTGAAGATGTCAGAGAATTGCAGTCTCACGATGAAACTTTAATGGGTGAGGAGCTGCTTCTTATGGATAAGCAAAGAAAATGGCTTTACATAAGCTCTACACCCACCAGAGGGTGTGAACTCATGATCTCGAGATCAAGAGTCACATGCTTTACTGACTGAGCCAGCCAGGTGCCCCAGCAAGTGGCTTCTTGAGATGGAATCTACTCCTGGTGAAGATGCTGTGAAGATCATTGAAATGACAACAAAGGGTTCAGAATATGACATAAATTTAGTTGATAGAGCAGCGGCAGGGTTTGGGAGGACTGACTCCAATTTTGAAAGAAATTCTACTGTGGGTAGAATGCTATCAAACAGCATCACATGCTACACAAAAATCATTTGTGAAAGGAAGAGTCAATCGACGCAGCAAACTTCATTGTTGTCTTGTTTTAAGAAATTGCCACAGCCACCCCGACCTTCAGCATCCACCACCCTGATCAGTCAACAGCCATCAACACTGAGGTAAGATCCTCCATTGGCAAAAAGATTATGACTCGCTGAAAGCTCCGGGTGATGGTCAGCATTTTTTAGCAATAAAGTATTTTTTAATTAAGGTATGTACATTTTTTTAGACAGAATGGTATTGCACCCTCTGTAGACTACAGTATAGTGTAAACATAACTTTTATATGCACAGGGAATCCAAAAAATTCATTTGACTCGCTTTGTTGCAATATTCCTTTTATTGCAATGGTCTGGATCCAAACCTGAGAGATCTCCAAGGTATGCCTGTAGATCACCATTGAAGTGTTTTATATATCAGGAAAGAGATATGACTTGAGTTTCATATTAAAATGATTATCTTTCTGGGGCACCTGGGTGGCTCAGTCGGTTAAGCATCTGCCTTCAGCTCATGATCTCAGGGTCCTGGGATCAAGTCCCACGTCAGGCTCCCCGCTCAGCAGGGAGTCTGCTTGTTTTTCTCCCTCTGCCCCTCCCCCTGCCTGTGGGTGCTCTCTCTCTCTCTAATAAAATCTTTTTTAAAATTCTAAAAAATGATTATCTTTCCTCTAAGTACTGCACTTTAGGATAAATAGTGGGTTATAGAACTTTATTCTTTGCAGAAGTATTCCAGCTAACAGGTGCTGATAAAAGCAGAGATCTTCAAAGGGTGGAAAACTATCAGGTGAAAGACTGAAGGAACTTTACAATCTAGATCAGGTTGATGACCCCTGAACACACGGAGAGAGATAACCAGGCATTACATGCCTCCAGCAAGCATTCACCACCACCTATGAAGTATTCTTGCCAAAAAAATTAAATCTCAATTGATCAGGCCTCTAGGTTCATCAGTTCAAATTAAAATGGAGATACAGGAACTGTTAAATAAACAACCATCAGAATACAATTAGCAAATTCCCAAACTGTGGGACCTAGGTCGGGGCAAAGGGCTCAGTTTCTTCAGCAAATAAATAGCAAGGGGAAAAACACAAGGGAGGAGAAAGTGTCAGACCTGTTACAAATTAAAAGGGACTTGAGAGACTATTGAGAGACAATTCTCCAGGCGTCTCACATTTCTGCATGCCTTGCAAGCAGCCTCACTGACTGCCTTTTTTTTCTGAACTTCAGAGAGAGAGAGAGAGCATGCACATGAACTGGGGGGAAGGGGCAGAGGGAGAAGCAGATTCCCTGCTGAGCATGGAGCCTAACTCAGGGCTTGATCCCAGGACCCTGGGATCATGACCTGAGCCAAAGACAGATGCTCAACTGACTGAGCCACCCAGGCCCCCCCCCCCCCCCCCCCCCCGCCGAACTGTCTTTTCAAGCATGTTTATACAGCAAACAGCCTTAAAAGATATAGTCCCCCAACTCCAGAGCAAGGGACAGGTTATATAAATTATACTCAAGGTAATGTCCGGTGCCTGGGTGGCTCAGCAGGAAGGCTCAGCCTCTCCCTCTGCTGCTCCCCCTGCTTGTGCTCTCTATCTCCCTCTCTCTGTCAAATAAATAAATAAAATCTTTTTTAAAAAGATAATTTCTCCTTCCGGGCAAAGATCAGGCAGGCTTACTGCTCATTATGAAAGATTTGGGGTCCATAGGTTTGGGGGTTCCTCCCATATAATGGAACCCACTGCATGTGCAAGTATCCTCTGGCCCTCTTTGTGTCACCCTGTGGAAACTGGGGCTTCGAGAAGTGGCAAATGTTCACAGTGACTCCCACGACTGTCCTGAGTGTTCAAAAGTCCTGTGTCTCTGACTCAGCAGTCTCATGTCTTCTGCCAGCCTCCATGAAACCGTGGCAGGCTAAGTTGTTAGCTTGCAAATGGGATAAAATTTCAGACCCTTCACAGTTCTTTGGAGGTTTGGGTGATTAGGAATGGTTTTGCCCAGAGATGTGGCTTTCTGGAAAAGGAAGAATGAGGGCCTCGTGGGCCTCTCTGGTAGACAGAATGATGACCCTACCACCGCCACTATAAAGATGTTTACATCCTAATCCCTGGGACCTGGGACCTTTGAGGGAAGTCCATGGGAGCCAGCAATGAATATGCTGACCTTATGAAGGTTCCCCTGTCACACAAAACTTATATTAAGTGAATATGTATGCTCTTCTCTTATTGATCTGTCTTTGTCAGTTTCATTTTCAGACCCAGCCGGGGACCCTAAGAAGGTCAAGGAAAACTTTTTTCTCCCTTATGCTATCATGAAAATGGGCAGCGAGTGCCCCCAGATTAAAGTGGGTATCCTAAAAAGAAAAAGGTGCCACTGTCCTCAGAAAGCATGAGTTAGCCAATGGGCACAGCTAGAAAGCAACGTGGCTGTGTCTACGGAATCGAGGCATCCCTGAAGTTAAAACATGAGGACCTAGCCACCTGACACAGTCCTCTGTGCATCCTGAAAACATAAGATGTTCATTTGGGTAAGCCCTGAGTAGCCGCTCCATGGTTCAAACCCAAAGGTAAACATAAAGACTTGCTGGCTGGCATGGATCCACCCTCCCACTCTATGCCTCACCCCTTCCTCTCTTTCGACCCTGAACTCAGCTGCTTTGAAGAAATGATTAGGGGTGGGCCAGAGGCTCTCTGTTCCCAAGAGGGACCAAAGGCCATACATACCCCCCGAGTACTCTGGAGAACTTCAGGGATGGGAGCGCTCAGATTTTTAAAGCTCTGTTGGAGACAGGTACCTGAGACCATCCTATCTGATCTCAAGAGGGCAAGGGAACACGCAAATTCAACCGATGGGGTTTTGGTATGGATTAGCGAGCAAAGGAAGGTAAAGTGACGGGGGTGCGGGGTGGAGGGGCTTTGGGCCAATTCAGGGTACAGTCATTGTGGCTTCCATGGCTAAACGCATCACTGGTATGGTGTTTCATGGGCTTGTTCTGTGAATGTTCATAAAGTCCAAAGGGGGTCCCTCCCATTCAGGGACTGCTCTAGGTAGACATGGTAGTGGGACATGCAAATTGCTCCCCAACCTATCTCCCTATCCTCTCCCAGGTGGCCCAAGAGAAACAGCAGAGAATCCCTGGAGGACAAAGGGAAGTCACTGCCTTAAGTTTTCTTTTCTGTCCCAGTGGAGTTGGAAGACGCTCTTCCATGGGTCTCTCATGCTGTGCTGGGTAGGACAAGAAAGCAAGGCTCTAAACGCTTGTTTCCTGGCATTTCTCAGGTTCGTGTGTGTGGCGAGCAACTTTGAAGCTGGTTTCCAGGCTGCTAGTAAGCAGCAGATTACCCAGGCTCTGTCGTGCAACTCATTGCCTGTGGAGACAGCTGTCAAGGACAACCTGAGTTGCCCCTGGGAGAACTACAGCTTGGGGTAAGGTTAAAAACATGGAAAAATGCTCCACGTCACTCACCATCAGGGAAATACAAATCAAAATCACAATGAGATACCACCTTATACCAGCTAAAATGGCAAAAATTAACAAGACAGGAAACAACAAATGTTGGAGAGGTTGTGGAGAAAGGGGAACCCTCTTACACTATTGGTGGGAATGTAAGCTGGTGCAGCCACTCTGGAAAACAGTATGGAGGTTCCTCAAGATGTTAAAAATAGAGCTACCCTGTGACCCAGCAATTGCACTACTGGGTATTTACCCCAAAGATACAGATGTAGTGAGAAGAAGGGGCACCTGCACCCCAATGTTCATAGCAGCAATGTCCACAGTAGCCAAACTGTGGAAGGAGCCAAGATGTCCTTCCATAGATGAATGGATAAAGAAGATGTGGTTTATATATACAATGGAATATTACTCAGCCATCAGAAAGGATGAATGTCTACTACTTACATTGACATGGATGGGACTGGAGGGGATGATGCTAAGTGAAATAAGTCAAGCAGGGAAAGACAATTATCATATGGTTTCACTCAAATGTGGAACATAAGGAATAGCGCGGAGGACCACAGGGGAAGGGAGGGAAAACTGAATGGGAAGAAATCAGAGAGGGACACAAACAATGAGAGATTCTTGACTCCAGGGAAAAAAAGGGGGGGGGGGGGGAAGGGGGGGGGGGGGGGGGGGGGGGGTAGCTAGGTGATGGACATTCAGGAGGGCACATGATTTGATGAGCACTGGGCGTTATATGCAAGTAATGAATCATTGAACACTACATCAAAAACTAATGATGTAGTATATGTTGGCTAATTGAATTTAAATTAAAAAAAAATTAAAAATAAAAACATGGAACTTCCCCTGTAACCAAAACAGAGACCCTTCCCCCTTCCCTTAGAGCATTTCCTTAAGAAAATTGGATATATATGTAAATCTTTAAAAAGGCTAAATCAGCCTTTTGTCAGCATTACAACCCAGGAATGTTTTTCTTGGGGGTCTGGAAGCCATTGCTTTGAAATGGAAACATCAAGGAAGACAGTGTTCCTACCCCCCACCCCCACCGCCCCTTGTGCTGGGAGCTTAGCCTAGGCACCTGGCTCTAAGATGTACTATCTGCTTGTCAATGAGATGGGGAAATTTGGTTTTGCCTCTTAGATGAAGGCAATTAACTAGCACAAATGGCCATTCCAATTACCAGGTGAATTTAGGATGAACTATGCAAGAATGAATAGCAAATGGTACTATCAGGTCCTCTTCATGAGGACTTGTTACCATTTATCTTGAAAACATGCAGATAATGGACTGTATCTGCTCAGCTACAAAAGAGAGTGAGATTTCGTTCTGTCTTTGCCATCTCTTTAGCAGATTACCCATAATGCAAATCACAGTCTGGTTTAATACTCAGAAATAAAATTCTCTTCTTTCCTTTTTTTACATTTGTAGAAAGAATTCCCTCGATTGCCAGGAGATTTTATTTTTAATTTTCCCCAACAATCTGCTGATAAGGATGGGATGGCCTTAAAGTTCCTGAACTGAGGGGCACCTGGGTGGCTCGGTTAGTTAAGCGTCTGACTCTTGGTTTCCGCTCAGGTCATGATCTCGGGGTCTTGAGATCAAGCCCTGTGTCAGGTTCTGCGCTCAGTGCGGAGTCTGCTTGAGATCTTTCCCCCACCCTCCCCCTTCTCCCTCTGCTTCTACCCACGCCACCCCAGCCACCGCTCTCTCTCCAAAAAAAAAAAAAAAAAAAAAAATCTTGAACTGAGTAGAGCTGAAGGTGAATTATAAAATATCTCCCTTCTAGCTCTGCACATTTTTCAAATACTAGCTGGACAAATCATGCTCTCCAATTCTAGATTTTCCTTGAGTAAACATGTATAATACAGGACCTAAAATCCATCAGGATCACCACTAGATTTGATGGTGGAAAAATATGGTAAGCCAGGAATGTTGCCTGCAGGTCTTTCTCTTCAAGAGCTAATGTATCCCCATATAACATTTGGAATGGAATCTATTTGGAATGAGAATCCAGTATTACAGTGGCCTGAGGATAAGGCCTTTGGTTTGAGGGAATTGACTTATCTGTGGTGGTTTTTAGAAAGACCTCATCTTCAGCAAATGAATTATTTATGTTCCTGGGATGAATCTCATTCCAGGGAAAAAGGTAAAAATTATTTGGAAAGAATAAGCAAAACCGAAGAAGAAATGAAAGAATTAAAGCCACTTTTTCTTTACCAAACTCTCCTTTCTCTGCCGTACCCACTCCCTTCCTTGCTCCCCTTCCCTTAGATATCTTTATCCCTTCCTGTCTCAAACTAACTCCTGCTAAGAGGGAAGCTATGGTCTTTGAGATAAGCAGTTCTGTTAATCGGCAGATTTCCCTGTGAAGAGGGACAAGGGTACAACTTTTTGAGCTAGTAATGAATTCTGTGTGCCTCACGCCCTAGCTCCGATTCTATTTCATGCTTCAGCTAGCCTCCACCTCCAGGAATCCCTTCTTACCCACATACCATGTGGCTAGGAAAACAGAGATGATAAAACAACACAGTCAGGGAATAATTGGGAACTTGGATAAAAGACCGTGTCCTCATATGAAGGCAACAGGATAGAGAGTAGCAAGGGCAGTCACTTGGAAAAGACAAACCAAAAAGGTGCTAGGCTGAAAAATACCAACATGGGGATACCATATCCCCCATAAGTGATATCAGAGCATCATCTAATTCTACATTTTTCCTGATTTGGTGAGAAGACAGACAGCCCTTCCTAACCACATAAAGTTGATGTCATTAAGAAGCTGGGACTTGGAAGAGGAAGAATGTCCTTCTACTCTGCCAACGTTACTCATCAAAGGCCTTCTTTTCCTGTGCCCAGGGAAGACCCACAGAAGTTTGCACAAGTACTTGGCAGTGTTTTTGCAGCTTACAACCCCACACATGGGGATGTGCACCGGTTGCTGCACAGAATTCTGCAACCAGCAGGCTTTGCTTGTTTGATGGAACAAGCCCATCAGGATTGGAAGATGACCCACCGCGTCAGGGGGTACCATGGCCAAAAGACTCCAACTATCTATTGCCCCCCCAATCACGGAAAATCTAAGGGCTTGGGGTGCCTGGGTGGCTCAGTCAGTTAAGTGTCTGCCTTCGGCTCAGGTCGTGATCCCGGGGTCCTGTGATCGAGTCCCGCATTGGGCTTCCTGCTCTGTGGGGAGCCAGCTTATGAAACAGGAGAATATATTTGCAAATGACATGTCTGATAAAGGGTTAGTATCCAAAATCTATAAAGAACGTATCAAACTCAACATCCAAAAAACAAATAATTCAATTATGAAATGGGCCGAAGACATGAATAGACACTTTTCCAAAGAAGACATCCAGATGGCCAACAGACACATGAAAAGATGCTCAACATCATTCATCATCAGGGAAATACAAATCAAAGCTACAATGAGATACCACCTCACACCTGTCAGAATGGCTAAAATTAATAACACAAGAAACAGCAGGTGCTGGCAAGGATGTTGGTGGGAATGCAAACTGGTGCAGCCACTCTGGAAAACAATACAGAGATTCCTGAAAAAGTTAAAAATAGATCTATCCTATGACCCGGCAATTCCACTACTAGGTATTTACCCAAAGGATATAAAAATACTGATTCAAAGGGGCACATGCATCCCGAAGTTTATAGCAGCATCATCAACAATAGCCAAACTATGGAGAGAGCCCAAATGTCCATCAACTGATGAATGGATAAAGAAGATGTGGGGGGTGTTGTGTGTGTGTATTCAAAAAGAATGTATATATACACACACACATTAAAAAAGAATGAATCTTGCCATTTGCAACTATGTGGATGGAGCTAGAGTGTATTATGCTAAGCAAAATAAGTCAGTCAAAATACCGTATGATCTCACTCATATGTGGAATTTAATAAAGAAAACAGATGAACATATGGGAAAGGAGAAAGAAAAAGGAAAGAGGGGGAAACATACAAACCATAAGAGACTCTTAATGATAGAGAACAAAGTGAGGGTTGATGGAGGGAGGTGAGTGGGGGATGAGCTAAATGAGTGATGGGTATTAAAGAGGGCGCTTGTTGTGATGAGGACTGGGTGTTGTATATAAGTGATGAATCACTGAATTCTGCTCCTGAAACCAATATTACACTATATGTTAACTAAAATTTAAATAACGAAAAAATAAATTGGAGAAACCTGAAAAAAAAGTTAATCAATGAAGACAACTTTAGATCCTATCAACCTGGAGATGGCATCTACATAATAAAGTTTACTAACTAGCCTTTATCTACCATTAGTTGCCTCCCATAGATTTACCTTCCCACAGTTTGGTGTCATTGGAATCCTAAAACTGTTTTTTTTTGTCCTGTCATTTCTCCATTAATGTATTGTTCTTTGTTGCAGATGCTCTATAAGCCAGAGTTCTAAGCTACCACTTTGTGTTCCTCATTCTCCCTTGGGTATCTCCCATGTATACATGAGATATACATGTTAATAAACTTCTTTTTGTTTTTCTCTTGTTAACCTGTATTTTAGCAAGGGGCTCAGCCAAGAACTTAGAAGGATGGGGCAAAAATTATTTTTTCCTCCCTTCTATAAGGTATTCTAGCGAACTTACTACTATTCCCATATACTGCCTTTCTGTCCTAGTAACAGTAGGGTTATTTCAATTACTTAAGAATCACATTTTACGGGGCGCCTGGGTGGCTCAGTCCTTAAGCGTCTGCCTTTGGCTCAGGTCATGATCCCAGGGTCCTGGGATCGAGCCCCGCATCGGGCTCCCTGCTCAGCGGGAAGCCCACTTCTCCCTCTCCCACTCCCCCTGCTTGTGTTCCCTCTCTCACTGTGTCTCTCTCTGTCAAATAAATAAATAAAATCTTTTTTAAAAATCACATTTTACTAGAAAACAAACATGTTATGTGTTACACTGCTTTTCCTGTACTTCCAATAATGGTCTCCACAATTACATATTTCCAATAGATTCCATATTGTATTCCCAGAATAGACATGATGCAGACTTGTAATTCCAACAACCCAATTATTGGCAGACTAAAGATGGAACCATCTTCATTAGTAAGTTTTTATAATACCAAAGTAAAGTAACTAATGGGCATCAAGATACTCAAGCCCTAAATTTGACACACAATGTTCTGTTAACTGGTTTGATCAAAAGGATCCTTAAAGAGCAAAGAAATCCCTTAACTACACTACAATCATGAGAACTGTAGGAGTAACCCCACTAGCAAATTATTCTCTCACCTTTACTATGGTAGGGATGTGGTTCAATAAAACTACTAATAGCTGTAAAGAGAGTGATGGTAAGTTACATCCAAACTGGTGGAAATCCTTTCAACAGACCCCCTCAAGATCCATATTTTTATATATTGCATATATATAATAAAGGGATCTCCCTTCTATATTTGGAATATGGCAATGCCCTGAGCCTATTTTAATAGCCCCCCCCCCCCAGAATTACAGATGGATGGTTTCTCTTAAGATAACTGAGGCCAAGGCGGGGGGGGGGAATCGGAGGGGGAGACGAACCATGAGAGACGATGGACTCTGAAAAACAAACTGAGGGTTCTAGAGGGGAGGGGGTTGGGGGGATGGGTTAGCCTGGTGATGGGTGTTAAAGAGGGCACGTACTGAATGGAGCACTGGGTGCTATACGCAAACAATGAATCATGGAACACTACATCTAAAACCTAATGATGTAATGTATGGGGATTAAGATAACAATAAAAAAATTAAAAAAAAAGATAACTGAGGCCAATATCAGTTTTCACAACCAGACATGTAATCCTTGAGCCGTTCCGTTATAGAATCTGTTTAAGGGGCCTGTTTGGGGCCAGACAAGGGCAAAAGAAGACTTATCAGAATACAATCCTGGGAGGAACAAGCATAGGCATAGGTACAGTGATCCCTTATGATATTGAGACTTTGAATAATAAACTTAGTGCTTTGAGAGAATTACAAAAACACACAATACAATTGCAAACTGGATTGAATCTTACCATGCAAGATGGTTAAAAGCCACGGGAGCTCAAGTAGGATGGAAATGGAGAACATTTTGCAATTGGACTGTTTGGAATAATTTAATGATAGAACAAAAGATCACCACGAAGGTCTCAGAGCCACCCATCTGTACAGTCAAGAAGCAATTAGCTATCAAATTGCTCCATCACAGCATCACAGTTCAGAGGTACAGGACTGTTCATATTTAAGGGAACAAACAGATATTAGACTATGACTACACCAGAAGGGATAGAAGACTGGTGTAAAAAGGCATCTAATTAATAGACAAATCTGGCATTTATATAAGTGAAATAAGTCAGTCAGAGAAAGACAAACACCGTATGATTTCAGTTACATGTGAAATTTCAGAAACAAAAACAAATGAGCAGAGGGGAAAAAAGAGAGAGGGGGCAAACCAAGAAACAGACTCTTAACTCTAGAGAACAAACTGATGGTTACCAGAGGGCAGGTCGGGGGGGGGGGGTGAAATAGGTGATGGGGATTAAGGAGTGCACTTGTGATGAGCACTGGGTGTTGGATGGAAGTGTTGAATCACCATATTCTACACCTGAAACTAATAGCTCATATTACACTGTACATTAACGAACTGGAATTTAAATAAAAACTTGAAAAAAAGAAGAAAATCTGGCATTTACAGAGACTGCAGAAGATAGGTCTAACATCACTGGGTTACTTTTAGGATGCAAATTCTCTCCATTCCCAGTATGGACAGATAAACAAAAGTGGATGCCTATTATTCATGGAGGTTTGTGTGCCCATCATAATAATATAATTATTGATTTGGACCAATGCAAAAAAATAGCCCATAGGCCGGGTTTTTCCTCAAGACTTAAAACAATTAGGGTCCATTACATGAATCACTGGAAATTCAATGTACACCCTTCAAAAAGTGTCTCATAATAATACACTACATAATGACCATGGGTGTCTTTGTGCTTCACATCTGGGAAATCTTATTTGGAGAGACAGAAGAACTAATGAAGGGCTAAATTATGTAAATGTGATGTTACTTATGGAATGATAGGAACTCAGGAGAAATTCATCGGACCTTTTAAGAAAAAACTCTTCCATTAAAAATTAGATTATCAGGCCTCCAGAGAGCTACTCTTTAAGCTTGGATTGGGTAAGATTTCATAAGGAATTAGAAAACAATACTTAATCATTTGAAAAAGCAAGCAACAGACAACAGTTTGTAAAAGTAATCTGTGAGAATGGGCAATTTTTGCACACAGCTAATCAAGAATGTGCTTTAACTACTGGTAAAACATACTTAAAGGCTGATTCCCTACGGCAAATACTACACTGATTTTTCCACTCGTGCTATGGAAATTTTCATAATGGCTTTGCTTTGTTATTGCGTGGACTTGCTGGATATTTAGGTGGGTGCAAACTACCCAGAGAAAGGTAGAAACTTCAATGGACATACTCAGAAAATTGTTGTATTTTTTTTTTAGATTTTATTTATTTATTTGAGAGAGAGAAAGAGAGCATGAGGGGTGGGGAGGGGCAGAAGGAGAGGGAGAAGCAGACTCCCCACTGAGCAGGGAGCCTGCCGTGGGGCTCAATCCCAGGACCCCAGGATCTTGATCTGAGCCAAAGGCAGATGCTTACCCACTGAGCCACCCAGGTGCCCCAAAATTGTGGTATTATTATAAAAGAAGGGGAAATTGTAAGGATTAAAAAAATTTAATTTTCCCTGTTGTCAAAAGGGAGAAAGACCTTTTCTTCCCTCTCTTTTCTTAGAGCATTTCTTTGAGACAACTGGTATTTGTAAATCCTTCCTCTGCCCCTTGGATATGTATATAAATCTTTAAAAAGGCTAAGTAAGCCTTTTGTGGCATCATAACCCAGGACTTTTTCTTAAGGGCCTGGGAGCTATCTCCTTGAAACATCAAGGAAACAAGTAAACATCAAGGAAAATAGCATCCTTATCTCCGCATCACGCTGGGAGCTTAGCCTGGGCACCTGGCTCGAAGCTCTAACTACCTGCTTGTCACAGAAACAGAAGCTTGATTTTGCCTTTGAATAGAGGCAATTAAGGAGCACAGATGGCCACTCCAATTGCCAGGTGAATTCAGGATGAAAGAATCAGAGTGAAACGTGCTTTCAAGTCCTCTTTCACGAGGACAAGTTGTCATTTGTTTACCTTGAGAACATGCAAGTAACGGACTCTCTGTCCTCAGCAACACAAAAGGGACAAGATTTCTTTCTGTCTCTGCAATCTCTTTAGTTAATTGCTTGTGATGTGCATTTCAATCTGGTTCAGTGCTTATTCAGTAAAATGGTTTTCTTTCTATTCTCCATTTGTGGAGATTTCCTGGGTTGCCAGGAGATTTTAATTTTTTTTCCTTAACGTGCAACCAAGCTGATTCTGGCCACTGCGTTTTCTGTAACAAAGTCTTTCATCAGGGCTCCTGGGTGGCTCAGTTGGTTAAATGTCTGCCTTTGCCTCAGGTCATGATCTCAGGGTCCTGGGTTCGAGTTCCGCGCCCGGCTCCCTGCTCGCGGGGAACCTGCTTCTCCCTCTCCTCCCTGCTCATGCTCCCCCCCTCTCTCTCAAATAAATAAATAAAATCTTATAAAAGAAAAGTCTTTCATCACTGACTCAGGAGTCTCCTGAGTTCTGTCCGCACTCGAAACTGTGGCAAGCCAACTTGTTAGCTTACAAGTAGGGGGAAGATCTCAGACCCTTCACAGTTCTTGACACCAAGGATCAAGACCACTCTGCATTCACATGGCGAGCCCTTTGAAGTACTTTTGCAGTGTACTCTCAGGGTTAATGGGAGTATCTTGGTATTTCACACCAGTGAGTGGGTTAGTTAGCAAGACTGCCTCTGCCCTCCGCTGTCCAAACTTTTCACTACATAGATGAAGTCCCCTTGGTTGGCCAGTCAGAAGCCTTAGTCTCAAGGGCTCTGCTGGTGATATTCTCATGGCTTTGCCATCAGAGGTGGCTGGTAAACCCTGTCAAAATTCAGGGGTCTACTCACCAAGTAAAGTGTCTGGGACCTCTGGCTGGATTCACAATACCCTACCCTTCTTGCAATAAAAGGGAAAACTTCCACTTCTTTGAACCCAACACCAAAAAGGGAAGCCCAGCACCATACTGGACTCTTCGGGTATGGGAGACAGTGAAGTGCCTTACCTTGACATTCTGCTTGATCCTTTATATTGGCTAAACAGCAAACCAATGTTTTTTGAATGAGGCCCAAACCAACAGGCAGGGTAGGATGCTGTCTAGGCGGTGGCACATTCTCTGTTCCCTACCTTCGGGGTCTTCAAAGCTTAATGAGCCTATTGAGCTAACAGTTGATAGAACTGACGCTTTGGCCTATTGGGGTCACTAGCAAAGGGAGGTAACCTCTACTTGGAAAAGCCCCTTGGGGTTCTGGCCTTGTCATCCTTCTTCCACAGCTACTGGCTACTCCCCTTATGAAAGGGTAGCAACAAGCTTGTTACTGGACCCTTGTCAAAACGAAACACCTGACCCATGGAGGCCTTCAAGCTCTCTAGCCTGGCAGTCCCACTTTGGGGCAGATCAATTCCAACTCGATGAATAACAAGATGGGAAGGACCCCCCGCCCCCGGCCCCCAAATCCTCACTTGTCAAAAGGAAAGAGTATATTCAAGAGCACAGCTGGCCTGGCTCCAACAGCATCTTAGCTTTATAGGAAAATGGGACAGCTCTCCCTTTGGAGGAAATTTATTTCCCACTCTGCCAAGTGGAGAAGTGCTGCTGGACTTAATGGGGCCTTTGATTCACAGCGGTTTCCCCCAAATGCCTGGACCTAATCCACTAATGGTTTGGCCAAGCTGGAGTCTAATGGTTTCCACTGGGCCCTGTAGCTGTTCTACCTCAGCGGAACCGCAAATGGATGCTGGCGCTCCACTCAGCAGGCAGAACTCAAAGCTATTCTCGTAACACTGCCTAATATTCCCTTTGATATTGATTGATCCTTGACCTATTGCCAATGTCCAGCTGTTCAGTCTCCCACTTGGAAGACTACAGACTGAGTGACGGGACAGCCCTCTCTGGTATCATGGACTGTGGAAACAAACTGCAGCTACTAACTGGAACAGTCTGGGTCACCCACATAGATGCCTATGGGAAGGGTCCATTCCCCGATGACACTGACTGGAATTAAGCTGCTGGTTAGGCCTTCTCTGCCCAGATTACTGCCACTGCTTTCTGCACCCATCGTGGCGTTGGACATGGTAACGTATCCATCAATATAGACGGGGCACACATTACAGGACTCTACCTTTCTGAGGCTGAAGCTACCATTGCGTGCCAGACTTGTTACTCCTTCTGAAAGATGATCGCTTGTGATGAGGAAGGGCACGTGCCATGAAGTTGGGCCCCGCCTGCTCATGACAAGCCGACTTGATCACACCTCAAGCCCCCTCTCAGAGCTTTCACTGGTGTTGCACCACTGTTGACATTTTTTTCAGGTTAAAGTGTTACCGTTTCAGTCTGCTTATCTGGCCCCAGCCACACAACTGTGGCTCTTAGAATTAACGTGTGGGGGCGCCTGGTGGCTCAGTCGGTTGGGCGTCTGCCTTCGGCTTGGGTCGTCATCCTGGAATCCTGGGATCGGGCCCCGCATCGGGCTCCCTGCTCCGCGGGAAGCCTGCTTCTCCCTCTCCCACTCCCCCTCCTTATGTTCCCTCTCTCACTGTCTCTCTCTCTCTGTCAAATAAATAAATAAAATCTTAAAAAAAAAAAAGAATTAACGTGCGGCAGGTTTTCAGCTTTCTGCACTACTTGCAGCCTGAAGATGGTTCACCTTGTATTGCAAAAGCCACGTAACAATGGCCCGATAGTCAAGGTAGTCAATGGACTTCTGCAGCGGCATCTGGTACTGTTGATCATTGGAATGGCCTCCTCAAAAATGGACTCAAAAGAATTTCAGACTCTACCTCCCCCACCTCTTTCTGGTCCATCCACCCTAGCAAGGCAGTTTGTTCGATGAATATGGCTGCCCCCAGAATAATCTTTCAGCCATTCCCTGGGTACTAATCAGAACAAAAGGTATTAGGGGTTCTATGGACACATTTTGACAATTTGGGATCCTGTCTTAAACGTTCCTGAGTGTAACCTTCTTTTTTTCACCTAACGGCAACCCCAGATTGTTCGGTAACCCTCTGGGTGGCAGCCCAGCCAGAAGGCAGGGAGCCTAAGAGACTGAAATTGAATTCTGGTTCAGCCACTTGAATTCTCTGGTTGGACTGACAGCATCCTAGATCATAAGGATAATTACCACTTGGTTTGAGCACATTACACACTGTGTCCTCCTACAGTGACTTACATGGGCCAAAGTACAGAATGTAACAGATCTCTGTAAATTTATAAAAATGCCCTTGCCCCTCCTGCACCTGACCCAGTCAGATGCAAAGTCTGGGAACTAAAAGGAGACAGCTTCGGGGCTGGGGGTGGGATTTGAATTTATAGTTACCAGAATAGGCCAGAATGATTTTTTTGTCAGTAGAGGGTGAGCAACAACAGAACCTGAAGAGGAAACACATAAGGACCCCAAGAGGTACAGAAAAAGGAGGTACATTAATGATCTTTGTCTTTCAGAACCACCTCTGGAGACTTCCTCACAAAGGAAAGTGCCCTGGTACACCTCCCCCAAACTGTGGCAAGGGCCTGAAATTGAACTATCAGGTCTGCCAATACATGCAACCAGGATGTTATCACCTTCCCCTTAACCTTGCTGAGCAGTCTATCAGAAACAGCAGGGAGGGGCCCCAGCTCCTGCACCTGTCAGCTGTCAACACCTCTAATGTCTCCTTGAACCACTTCCCTTAGCCATCACTCAGTCGTTCTGTGAGGCAGAAGAATGCCACGTGGCTGGTGACGTGGACACACGGGGCTAGCCTCGAGTTTTCAAACAGTACGGAGAACCCTTGACAATGCTGAACCCTGAAAATAGTGACAGTTAAGAAATACCCCCACCTGGGGACACCTGCGTGGCTCAGTCGGTGAAGCATCTGCCTTCGGCTCAGGTCATGATCCCAGGGTCCTGGGATCGAGCCCCACGTTGGGCTCCCTGCTCAGCAGGGAGCCTGCTTCTCCCTCTCCCTCTGCCTGTCGCTTCCCCTGCTTGTGCTCTCTCTCTCACAAATAAATAAATTTGAAAAATCTTTAAAAAAAAAAAGAAAGAAAATAAATACCCCCACTTGTTTGTGTTCTTCCTCAAGAAGTGACTTGCCACAAAAAAATCATTCTTCCCATATAACTTAGCTAAGGCTGGCTGTCCCTCCTTTCTCATGACTCCCAGAAGATTCTCAAATGACTCCCTTGTTTACCCATGACAAGGCCAAATGCAGACCTTTCCCCTTTGGCCTGAACCCGTGGACAAGGCCTGTACAGGCCCTCCAACTCCCTGTTCTTTGTCTCATAAATGATTAACTGAGATGAGAAATCTGTCCCTCTTAAACTAGGCAGACACAAAGATAAACATTTCTTTCTCAGCTGACTGATTTGACTTTCCCTGCTTGCTAAAACAATCCCACCCGTAAATCTCCCCACTATAATTTGTCTACTCCTCCCTCTGAAAGTAAAAGACAAAACCACCCTGCCAAGACACTCTGATGTTCAGATCTTAAGTGCTCTCTCAATTGCAATAGCCTGAATAAAATAGATTTTCTTGCTCGTTCAGTTTTTGCCTTGGACAGTTTGGTGCCGTGACTTGAATAGGAACCCCATCTTTCCCACCCAGGTGAGACCACTACAAGCACACTGTGTTCCTTCCCTGACTGGTGATCCACGGGTCCCATGATGAGTTCAGCTCCTCAACCCTGTGCTCTGGGCACCATCCGTGGTTGTACACTAAGGATGTGATTTTCATTCGTCTCTTGGTTTTATTTTGTTGCCGGATTTTGTTTAACCTTGGTACTCACTGGAAACTCTCAATCCAGTTCTCTACCTCTTCATAAAACTCCTGCCAATTATATGCCTCACCACTATGGCAACAATTCACTGCCTCCCAAAATAGCCTAATTTTATAACTAAGGACAACTGAGAACTCCAATGTCCCCTTTTGGGGCATTTGAGATCTCCCTAAATGTGTTCCTTTTTGAAGCACCCTCAAATCTTGGGGCTCTAAGCTCTCTTTTCACCAATAGTCGGCTTATTTTGTTTGGTACAAAGAGGTTGAAAAATGAGAAAATACATCCAATCTATCCCAAACTGGAAAGTCCCTTAAGGACCATCTCTCACTACCAGTCCACCCCTCTTGTTCCTCCTTCACCCCCAACTAAACCTCACAACCCTTTCCTCACCAGAACTCTCAGGGGTGCCACCCCAGTCCTTTCCCCTACTCACTATTCCTCCTTATTCTGTAGATTCCTTTTAACCCCACTTCAGCCCCTACTCCCCCTCTTCTACCCTCTGTGGCTCCGTTAAACTCTCCGGCTCCCAAATACCCACCCTAACCTAGATTACTGCCCCTCTCCAACTGTGCTGGAAGGTCAACCACCTGAGTGCCTAGCTGAACAAGGCCTGCTCTTGTTCAGATCTACATGCTATTGTTAAAAACTTTCCAGACCCCTGTAAGGACAGAGAAGAATTTAGTAATCAGTTCAGACTGGCCTGTGAGGGATAGTCTCCTGGGTTCCCTAATTTATATCAACTAATGAAACTGCTAGTGGGACCCAAAGATGGACCTTCAAAAAATCAGAATACCTCCGAGGCTAACATGCAAGTTAAAACCATAGCAGAGAGCAAAGCAATCTACAGATTCAATGCAATCCCTATCAAAATACCAATAGCATTTTCCACAAAACTAGAACAAATAATCCTAAAATTCATACAGAATCACAAAAGACCCTGAATGGCCAAAGCAATCTTGAGAAAGAAGAACAATGCTGAAGGTTATCACAATCCCAGATTTCAAGATTTACTACAAAGCTGTAGAAATCAAAACACTATAGCACTAGCACAAAAAGACACATAGATCAATAGAACAGAAGAGAGCCCAGAAATAAACCCACAATTATATGGTCAATTAATTTCTAGCAAAGGAAGCAAGAATATACAGTGGGCCAAAGACAGTCTCTTCAATAAATGGTGTTGGGGAAACTGGACGGCTACATCCAGAAGAATGAAACTGGACCACTTTCTAACATCATTCACAAAAATAAACTCAAAATGGATTAAAGACCTAAATGTAGGGGCGCCTGGGTGGTTCAGTCGTTAAGCGTCTGCCTTCGGCTCAGGTCATGATCTCAGGGTCCTGGGATCGAGCCTCACATCGGGCTCCCTGCTCCGTGGGAACCTGCTTCTCCCTCTCCCACTCCCCCTGTTTGTGTTCCCTCTCTTGCTATGTCTCTCTCTGTCAAATAAATAAATAAAATCTTTAAAAAAAGACCTAAATGTAAGACCTGAAACCATAAAAATCTGAGGAGAGAACACAGTCAGTAATTTCTCTAACATCAGCCGTAGCAACATTTTTCTAGATGCGTCTCTTCAGGCAAGGGAGACAAAAACAAAAGCTTTTAGGACTACACCAAAATAAAAAGTTTTGCATAGGAAAGGAAACCATCAACAAAACAAAAAGGTAACCTACTGAATGGGAGAAGATATTTGCAAATGATATATCCAGTAAGGGGTTAATATCCAAAATACTTAAAAAACATACAATTCAACACCAAAAAAACAAACAGCCCAATTAAAAAATGGGCAGAGAACTTGAATAGAAGACATACAGATGGCCAACAGATACATGAAAAGACACTCAGCATCACTAATCACTGGGGAAACGCATATCAAAATTACAATGAGATATCACCTTATACCTGCCAGAACATTTAGAATCAAAAAACAGAAATAGCAGCTGTTGGCAAGGATGTGGAGAAAAAGGAACCCTCATGCACTACTGGTGGGAATTCAAGCTGGTGCATCCACTGTGGAAAACCGTATGGAGGCTCCTCAAAAAATTAAAAATAGAAATACCATATGATCCAGTAATTCCACTACTGGGTATTTACCCCAAGAAAACAAAAACACTAATTTGAAAAGATGTATGTACCCCTATGTTCATTGCAGCATTATTTATAATAGCCAAGATATGGAAGCAACCTAAATGTCCATTAATAAATGGATAAAGAAGATTTTGTGTATATATAAATATATGTACACATACACACTGGAATATTATGCAACTATAAAAAAGGATGAGATTATGCCATTTGCAACAACATGGGTGGACCCAGAGGGTATTATGCTAAGTGAAAGAAGTCCATCAGAGAAAGACAAATACCATATGCTTTCACTCATATGTGGAATCTAATAAAAAATGAATAAACAAAAGGCAGAATTAGACCTATAAATACAGAGAACAAACCGATGGTTGCCAGAGGGGAGCAGAGTGAGAGGATGGGCAAAATGGGTGAAGGTGAATGGAAGATACAGGTTTCCAGTTATGGAATTGATCAGGGGAATAAAAGGCACAGCACAGGGAATACAGCCAATGGAATTGTAATAGTGTTGCCTGGTGACAGATGGGAGCTACACTGGTGGTGCGCACAGCATAATGTATAGAGAAGATGAATCACTCTGTTGGGGAGAGACTTGCAGAATCCATTCCCACTGTCTTCCCCTCAAAAATTTATTAGTCAAAGATACAAGATTAGAGACAACAAAGAGATGAATTGATCTCTAACTACAGACACAGATTAGAAAATATTTGAAAAGATTACTCTGGTCTTGCTCTCGACAATCAACCGGCACCCACCTTGGCCACTTATAGTTCATGGCTTACAACCAGAAATTACAGACATTATCCAAAAACATAATGTAAACTGGTGAACTACTCTTCTCTCCTAAATACATACACTAGCTCAACACCATAAAGGACTCCACAAGTCAACACAATGCAAACCCATGACTTTTCAACTTAAATAGTTAGAAGGACACAAACCAGGGCAATCTGTTCCCCATAAAACCTCCACAGACAGGGACACTCACAGATACCATTATTACAGAAAAGGAGAGGGGCACTAGACTTGGGATTTCTTGGCCTTACAATACAAAAGGGAACAAGAGTCCCCAGATCCCTCTCCCTGATGGCTTTCCTCAAAGGGACCTTCCCACTTTGCGCCCACAACTGACTCAGTGTGCGAGGGGAAATAATCATCCCCGAGCCATGGACATCCTACCACCTTGCTAGTAGAAGCCAGGCAACACATTATACTACTAACACTTCTTATTCTCCTATTGCCCTCCCTCGGAATATACTAATCATACCTGTGGTGGAACTGGATAACGTGCAACATGACTTCCTTCCACCTAAACCTCCTTCTGTCTTACCAGGTTCTCTCAGTACCCAGCACAGGGTTCTGCTTAGCTCCATTACCGCAGTAAGCCCCCTGGGAAAAAACAGCTCTTTTACATGAACCAGGGAGCTACAAGCTCTCTATTTGTGTCCATATGTGTGTTCACGTGTCTATGAGTAAGTAATATTTTCCTACCTCTAGGGAAAAATGAATAGTCTTAAAATTCCCCCAAATTAGGTAACTTGGAACTTCTAATACTTTCAATGTGCTCAGAACAAAGTATTCTTACAGAAACTAACTCAAATATTTTAAGGATTCAAGTTCAAATAATTGAGGTAAATCTTTGACAAATGACTAGTTTAATATTGTCAGTTAATAAAAAACAGCCATGTCTTCTACATTACCAGCATCAAGTATAACACAAACATACTTTTTTTTTTTAATTGCAACCAGCTTTTATTTTTAATGATATAGAGGAGAAAAGAAGAGAAAATATCCCAGCACATTATTTCTAAAGGGTACTGCTTCTAAAACTTTGGTTTCTAGTGTGTGTGTGTGTGTGTGTGTACAATGTGTGCACGTGTGTGGATACAGTCAGGGTGTATATACTGGTCACCATGTAAAATGTACTTCTCCCCCTGCATGATAGTTCAAAATGTTTGGAAAAAGACTCAATTAACCCTTTAAAACATGTTTGAAATCCTTTGTTCTATTTGCTAGATTGCCTAGAAGGGCAAGCAAAGCAATAGGCTGTAATGTCATTTTCCATTAGATAAAATGTTTGCCTGAAGAATCTAATTGAAGCCTACAAACTGAGCATCTTTCTCTGTCCATCAAGCAGCATTATTGGGGAGGTTCTCAGCACATCAGTACTTTGTGTACAATTGCCACCTTACTTTTCATTCCAAATTACCATCAATCACAAGATCACTGACTTCTTTTTAGTCCCTTGGAGGCTAACTGACTCTTACTCCTGTTAAGGGTGGACATGGCTAGGCAGAAGACATGAATAGACATTTTTCCAAAGAAAACATCCAGATGGCCAACAGACACATGAAAAGATGCTCAGCATCACTAATCATCAGGAAAATACAAATCAAAACCACAATGAGGTATTAACTCACACCAGTCAGAATGGCTAAAATAAACAACACAGGAAACAACAGATGTTGGTGAGGATGTGGAGAAAGGGGAACCCTCTTACACTGTTGGTGGGAATGCAAGCTGGTGCAGCCACTCTGGAAAACAGAATGGAGGTTCCTCAGAAGTCAAAAATAGAACTACCCTATAACCTAGCAATTGCACTAGTAGGCATTTACCCAAAGGATACAAAAATACTGATTCAAAGGGATATATGCACTCTGATATTTATAGCAGCATTATCAACAATAGCCAAACAATGGAAAGAGCCCAGATGTCCATCAACTGATGAATGGATAAAGATGATGTGGTGTATATATATACAATGGAATATTACTCAGCCATAAAAATAACAAAATCTTGCCATTTGCAATGATGTGGATGGAGCAAGAGAATATTATGATAAATGAAGTAAGTCAGTCAGAGGAAGACAAATACCATATGATTTCACTCACATGCAGAATTTAATAAACAAACAGATGAACATAGGGGAAAAAAAGAGAGGCAAACCAGAAAACAGACTCTCAACTATAGAGAACAAACTGATGGTTACTGGAGGGGAGCTGGGTGGGAGGAAATGGGTTAAACAGGTGATGGGGATTAAGGAGTGCACTTGTTGTGATGAGCAGTAGGTGTTGTATGTAAGTGATGAATCACTAAATTCTACTCCTGAAACTAATATTACACTGTATGTTAAGTAATTAGAATTTATTTTTTTAAAATATTTATTTATTTGAGAGAGAGAAAGTGCGAGCACAAGCAGGGGTAGGGGCAGAGGGAGAGGGAGAAGCAGGCTCCCCACTGAGCAGGGAGCCCAATGCAGGGCTCGATCCCAGGACCCCGGGATCATGACCTGAGTTGAAGGCAGACGCTTAACCAACTGAGCCACGCTGGTGTCCCTAACTAACTGGGATTTAAATAAAAACTTGAAAAATGAAAAAAAAAAAAAAAGAGTGGATATAGCTATAGCACTAAAAAACTGAAATCCATGAGTGATCTAAGAACTTCCTTTCAAATGATTTTCTACATCAAAAACTGAGATCGAATAAAAACATGTATTTTTATTCTGCTTGGGTATATTCTTTCTAAATTTACCATGTTTACTGAGTGCATAAGCTAGCATTACATCTACCAGAAGTTTAAGGTTATGAAAAATGTAAATCTGTACTTAACCAAATTGAACCATCATTCTGACAAACTTTACTTCAACAGTAATTATGTTTTGTAGTGTGTTAGCTTGAAGATAGTTTCCGATATCTTTAGGTAACTTATAACCTTAGACTTATGTTAAGTTAATGGATATCCATTAGATACCTATATCATTTAAAGGTTAAGACAGAAAACTGAAACATTAAGCATAACTTTAAGTTTACATACCTTTTGCATCTTATTTTTATACGGTACAGGGAGGCTACATATATTGATTCTGTTAATGAACATGTTCAGCTTTGCCAGTGTGAGAAGTTGTACTACAAAGGCTGTTAATGGCTATGAAAAACTGTGAGATGTATATTCATAAGACGTGCTACTCAGCTATGAAATGTTGGTGCGGGGCAGACAATTCAGTTATTTACAGCTCCTAGTTTTCTCTGAAATAGAAGTTTTTTTTTTTTTTTTTTTTAAAGATTTTATTTATTTATTTGAGACAGAGAGAATGAGATACAGAGAGCATGAGAGGGAGGAGGGTCAGAGGGAGAAGCAGACTCCCTGCCGAGCAGGGAGCCTGATGCGGGACTCGATCCCGGGACTCCAGGATCATGACCTGAGCCGAAGGCAGTCGCTTAACCAACTGAGCCACCCAGGCGCCCTGAAATAGAAGTTTTGTAGTTAAAAGTTGGTAATCAATAGAGGTGTCTCGCTGGCTCAGTTGGTGGAGTATGCAACTCTTGATCTTGGGGTTGTGAGTTCGAGCCCCATGTTGGTTATAGAGATTACTTAAAAATAAAATCTTAAGATGGTAGCCACTCTTCGCTTCCAAGGAGTTTACTAGCACAGTAACCATCAGTGAACTTTCCTTGAGTTTGAGCAAGGCAGTACGTTAAGCAGGAGACAAAGAGGCTTATTTTAACAAAAAATCAAAGCACAACTAGTTAAAGGTCCAAACACTCCCCACTGCAAGCAAGGAAGAACTCTGCAGAGGACTGACCTGTGGGGAAGAGCAGCCAAAACACAGCAGCAGAGTGCACAAAGCACACACCAGAAACACTTTCTGAAGCACCAGGCCCTGGACAGTGTATGACCCTTTCTTAATATAGCATTACTCTCAGGAGCAGGAAACATAAAAAGCTTTCATAACATGCAAAAGGCAGAAACCTAGACATAATGACAAGATGGAGGAATTCACCCCAAAAGAAAGATCAAGAAGAAATCACAGCCAGGAATTTGCTCAAAACAGATATATGAAATATATATGAATAAGAATTTAGAAGAACAGTCATAAAAATACTAGCTGGGCTTGAAAAAAGAATAGAAGACACCAGAGAAACCTTGCTTCAGAGATAAAAGACCTAAAAACTAGTCAGGCCAAAATAAAAAATACTATAAATGAGATGCAAAACTGACTGGATGTAATCACAACGAGGATGGAAGAGGCAGATGAGAGGAATTGTGATAGAGAAGATAAAATTGTGGAAAATAATGAAGCTGAAAAGAATAGGAAAAGAAAAATATTATATCACGAATATAGACTTAGGGAACTCAGTGATTCCATAAAGTGTAATAACCATCCGAATCATAGGAGTCCCAATAGAAGAAGAGAGGGAAAAGGGGGCAGAAGGTTTATTTGAACAAATTATAGCTGAGAACTTCCCTAATCTGGGGAGGGAAACAGGCATTCAAGTCCAAGAGGCAAAGAGAACTCCCCTCAAAATCAACAAAAACAGGTGAACACCAAGACATATCAAGTGAAACTTGTAAAATACAAAGATAAAGAGAGAATTCTGAAAGCAACTAGGGACAAAAGGTCCTTAACCTACAAGGGTAGACATATAAGGTTAGCAGCAGAGCCGTCCACAGAAACATGGCAGGCCAGAAAGGAGTGGCATGATATATTCACCAGGGTAAATGGGAAAAATATGCAACCAAGAATACTTTATCCAGCAAGGCTGTCATTCAGAATAGAAGGAGAGATAAAGAGTTTCTAAGACAAGCAAAATACTAAAGGAGTTTGTGAATACTAAACCAGCTCTGCAAGAAATTAATTAAAGGGGACCCTCTGAGTGGGAAAGAGAGAACAAAAGAACAAAGACTAGAAAGGACAGAGACAACCTACAGGAACAGCGACTTTACACGTAATACAATGGTACAAAATTCATATCTATCAATAATTACTCTGAATATAAATGGACTAAATGCTCCAATCAAAAGACACAGGGTATCAGAATGGATAAAAAAACAAGACACACATTTTAGACCCAAAGATACCTCCAGATTAAAAATGAGGGAATGGAGAACCATTTATCATGCTAATGAACATCAAAAAAAATACTGGAGTAGCCATACTTATATCAGACAAACTAGATTTTAAACTAAAGACTGTCATAAGAGAAGAAGGACACTAATTCATAATAAAGGGGTCTATCCATCAAGAAGATCTAACAATTATAAGTAAATATGTATGCCCCCAACTTGGGAGCAGCCAAATATATAAAACAATTAATAACAAACTTAAAGAAACTCATTGATAATAATACAGTAATAGTAGGGGACTTTAACACCCCACTCACAGTAATACACATCATCTAAGCAGAAGATGAACAATGAAATAATGGCTTTGAATGATACACTGGACCATATGGACTTAACAGATATATTCAAAACATTTCAGTCTAAAGCAGTAGAATACACATTCTTTTTGAGTGCACATGAACATTCTCCACAATAGATCACATACTGGGTCACAAATCAGGCCTCAACAAGTACAAAAAGACTGAGATCATATCATGCATATTTTCAGACCACAACGTTGTGAAACTTGAAGTCAACCACGAGAAAAAACGTGGAAAGACCACAAATACATGGAGGTTAAAGAACATCTTACTAGAGAATGAATGGGTTAGCCAGGAAATTAAAGAAGAAATGAAAAATACTTAGAAGCAAATGAAAATGAAAATACAACAGTCCAAAACCTTTGGGATGCATCAAGGGCAGTCCTAAGAGGGAAGTATATAGCAATATAGCCCTTCCTCAAGAAACAAGAAGTCTAAAATACACAACTTCACCTTACACCTAAAGGAGCTGGAAAAAGAACAGCAAATAAAGCCTAAAACCCGAGAAGAAGGGAAATAATAAAGATAAGAGCAGAAATAAATGATACTGAAACAAGAAAACCCAGTAGAACAGATTAACAAAACTAAGAGTTGGTTCTTCAAATGAATTAAAAAAACTGATAAACCCCGAGCCAGACTTAGCAAAAAGAAAAGAGAATGGACTCAAATAAATAAAATCCTGAACAAAAGAGGAGATATCACAACCAACACCACAGAAATACAATTATGAGAACACTATGAAAGATTATATTCCAAAAAATTGGGCAATCTGGAAGAAATGGATAGATTCCTAGAAACTTACAAACTACCAAAACTGAAACAGGAAGAAATAAAAAAATTTGAACAGACCCATAACCAGCAAAGAAATTGAATCAGTAGGGGTGCCTGGGTGGCTCAGATGGTTAGGCGTATGTCTTCCGCTCAGGTCATGATCTCCGGGTCCTGGGATCAAGCCCCATGTCGGGCTCCTGGTTGGCTCAGCAGGGAGCCTGCTTCTCCCTCTCCCTCTGCCTGTGCCCCTGCTTGTGTGCTCTCTCTGTCTCTCTCTCTCAGATGAATAAATAAAATCTGTTTTTTAAGATTTTATTTATTTATTTGACAGAGAGAGAGACAGCGAGAGAGGGAACACAAGCAGGGGGAGTGGGAGAGGGAGAAGCAGGCTTCCCGCTGAGCAGGGAGCCCGATGCAGGGCTCGATCCCAGGACCCTGGGATCATGACCTGAGCTGAAGGCAGACGCTTAACGACTGAGCCACCCAGGCGTCCCTGAATAAATAAAATCTTTAAAAAAAAAAAAAAAGTTGAATCAGTAATCAAGAATCTCCCAACAAACAGAAGTCCTGGGCCAGATGGCTTCCCAGGGGAATTCTACCAGACAGTTAAAGAAGAGTTAATACCTAGTCTTCTCAAACTGTTCCAAAAAATAGAAGTGGAAGGAAAACTTCCAAACTCATTCTGTGAGGCCAGCGTTATTGATTCCAAAATCAGACAAAGACTCCACTAAAAAGGAGAATTACAGGCCAATATCCCTGATGAACATGGATGCAAAAATTTTCAACAAAATACTAGCAAATTGAATCCAACAGTACCTTAAAGGAATTATTCACCATGATCAAGTGGGATTTATTCCTGGGCTGCAGGGGTGGGTCAATATCCACAAATCAATCAACGTGATACACCACATTAATAAAAGAAAGGATAAGAATCATAGGATCCTCTCAATAGATGCAGAAAAAGCATTTGACAAAATACAGCACTTTTTCTTGATAAAAAGCCTCAAGAAAGTAGGGATAGAAGGAACATACCTCAACATCATGAAGGCCATATATGAAAGACCCACAGCGAATATCATCCTCAATGAGGAAAAACTGAGAGCTTCTCTCCTAAAGTCAGGAACACAACAGGGATGTCTACTCTCACCACTGTTGTTCAACATAGTACTGGAAGTTCTAGCCTCAGCAATCAGACAACAAAAAGAAATAAAAGGCATCCAAATCAGCAAGGAAGTGTCAAACTTTCACTCTTCACAGGTGACATGATACTCTACGTAGAAAACATGAAAGACTCCACCAAAAAATTGCTAGAACTGATACATGAATTCAGTAAAGTCGCAGGATATAAAATCAATGTACAGAAATCGGCTGCATTTCTACACAACCAATAATGAAGCAGCAGAAAGAGAAATCAAGGAATCGATCCCACTTATAATTGCACCAAAAACCATAAGATACTTAGGAATAAAACTAACCAAAGAGGTAAAAGACCTGTACTCTGAAAACTATCTTATGAAAGAAATTGAAGATGACCCCAAAAAAAATGGAAAAACACTCCATGCTCATGGATTGGAAGAACAAATATTGTTAAAATGTCTATACTACCCAAAGCAATCTACACATTCAATGCAATCCCTATCAAAATACCAATGGCATTTTTCACAGAGCTAGAACAAACAATCGTAAAATTTGTATAGAACCAGAAAGACCCCAGAGAGCCAAAGTAGTGTTGAAAAAGAAAACCAAAACTGGAGGCATCACAATTCTGTACTTCAAGCTCTATTACAAAGCTATAATCATCAAGACAGTATGGTACTGGCACAAAACCAGACACATAGACCAATGGAACAGAATAGAGAGCCCAGAAATTGATCCACAACCAAATGGTCAACTAATCTTCGACAAAGCAGGAAAGCATATCCAATGGAAAAAAGACAGTCTCTTCAAGAAATGGTGCTGGGAAAACTGGACAGCAACATGCAGAAGAATGAAACTGGACCACTTTCTTACACCATCCACAAAAATAAACTCAAAATGGATGAAAGACCTAAATGTGAGACAGGAATCCATAAAAATCCTAAAGGAGAACACAGGTAGCAACCTCTTTGACCTTGGCCGCAGCAACTTCTTACTAGACATGTCTCTGGAGGCAAGGGAAACAAAAGCAAAAATGAACTACTGGGACTTCATTAAGAGAAAAAGTTCTGCACAGCAAAGGAAACAGTCAAAAAAACTAAAAGGCAACCTACAGAACGGGAGAAGATATTTGCAAATGACATATCAGATAAAGGGCTAGTATCCAAAATCTATAAAGAATTTATGAAACTCCACACCCCAAAAATAAATAATCCAATTAAGAAATGGGCAGAAGACATGAAGAGACATTTCTCCAAAGACATCCAGATGGCTAACAGACACATGAAAAGATGCTCAACATCACTCAACATCAGGGAAATACAAATTGAAACCACAGTGAGATACCACCTCACACCTGTCAGAATGGCTAAGATTAACAACACAGGAAACAACAGATGTTGGTGAGGATGTGGAAAAAGGATGTGCACTGTTGGTGGGAATGCAAGCTGGTACAGCCACTCTGGAAAACAGTACGGAGGTTCCTCAAAAAGTTAAAAATAGAACTACCATATGACCTAGCAATTGCACTACTAGGTATTTATCCAAAGGATACAAAAATACTGATTCAAAGGGGCACATTCACCCCCATGTTTATAGCAGCACTATCAATAATCGCCAATTATGGAAAGAGCCCAAATGTCCATCAACAGATGAACGGATAAAGCAGATGTGGTATATATATACAATGGAATATTACTGAGCCATAGACAGCATGGAATCTTGCCATTTGCAATGACGTGGATGGAACTGGAGGGTATTATGCTAAGTTAAATAAGTCAATCAGAGAAAGACAGATACCATATGATTTCATTCATATATGCAATTTAAGAAACAAAACAGATGAACATAGGGGAAGGGAAGGAAAAATAAGATGAAAACAGAGAAGGAGACAAACCAAACCACAAGAGACTCTTCACTACAGAGAACTAACCGAGGGCTGTTGGAGGGGAGGTGGGTGGGAGGATGGGCTAAACAGGTGATGGACATTAAGAAGGGCAACTGTTGTGATGAGCACTGGGTGTTCCATGTAAGTGATGAATCACTAAATTGTACTCATGAAACCAATACTACACTGTATGTTAACTAACTTGAATTTAAATAAAATCTTGGAAGAAAAAATAAAATCTTTAAAAGAAAGTTGTAAGCAATATACGTGAATGAGACTACTAGGAGCAACAGTGGCAGAGAGAGAGAACTTTGTATGCAAGGTCTGCAGGGTATGCTTTTGTTAAGGAAAAAGCAAGCAATTTTGTCCTACAGTAAAATGATTGGTTGTTCCAGCATGAGAAAGAGGAAAACATAGGACAAAACCTGAATGGACACAGAAAGTTGTAGAAAATGCACAGAAAGGGAATTGTATTAGTTGTGATCAAAGTTGGCTAAGGTTTCATAAGTTTATTTGTAAGATTTTATTTCATTTTATTTTATTTTATTATGTTATGTTAATCACTATACATTACATCATTAGTTTTTGATGTAGTGTTCCATGATTCACCGTTTGCATATAACACCCAGTGCTCCATTCAATACGTGCCCTCTTAATACCCATCACCAGGCTAACCCATCCCCTCACCCCCCTCCCTTCTAGAACCCTCAGTTTGTTTCTCAGAGTCCATAGTCTTTCATGGTTCGTCTCCCCCTCCGATTCCCCCCTTCATTTTTCCTTCCTACTATCTTCTTTTTTTTCTTAACATATCATGTATTTGTTTCAGAGGTGCAGGTCTGTGATTCAACAGTCTTACACAATTCACAGCGCTCACCATAGCACATACCCTCCCCGATGTCTATCACCCAGCCACCCCATCCCTCCCACCCCCCACCACTCCAGCAACCCTCAGTTTGTTTCCTGAGATTAAGAGTTCCTCATATCAGTGAGGTCATATGATACATGTCTTTTTCTGATTGACTTATTTCGCTCAGCATAATACCCTATTTGTAAGGTTTTTAAGAAGAGTTTTAGCATCAAATATTATACTGATGCAAAATTAGAATTTGGTTTTCTCTCAGTTAAAACTACTTAACCCCTGCCATCATGCCTCTTTGTTATATTTCTCCTTCTCTTCCATTGACCTCTGACCCAACCATCTCTGATCCAACATTGCCCTTAATGGCCCATATTGGTGTTTAAACCACCCCACCCCATCAACCCCAACCTTTCAGCATATACCTTATCCCCCAACATAATTGATGCTTCTCTTGAAATCTCCAAACTCCATAACTCCACTTCCTCAAGATTGGGTATAAACATATATATATATATGCACTTTTCATCCCTGAATAACCACCATTTTCTCCCCTACCACTTTCCAATCAGCCTTATGGACTTTGCTTAGTTCTACCCAAAGCCTCTTCCCTCCTGAGGGGCCACGGCCAAGGTTAACCACAACCATTTATGAATAATGCAAACACTGTGTGTGACCCGTATGACACTACTTTTTATGTGGCTGCCAGTCTACCTCTGCCTTCCTCACACCAATCTTTCCTGTGTCTTTGCAATCCTTGGCTGGGACCTTCAAATGTTGAAAACCACCACCCCACCTGCTGACCACGTGCCTCTTTGGAGATTTATACAGTCACTCCAAAATGAGGCAACTACAGGGTGTTCTTGAACTTCCCTGGGAAATCAGCAATTCTCTCTTTATGCACCGCCTCTTTATGAGGGCCATTTCACCCACCAAGGGAATTGTACAACTAGAAAAAAATAGTTCAAAATCTCTCCTTCACCCTTGCGGAAGTAATAAATGATCCCACTTCTACCTTAGGAGCACAATAAATAAATGTAAACTCACTGGCCCAAGTCGTGATGGATAATCGTGTGACTCTTGACTTCCTTCCTCGTCAGGGAGGCATCTGTACCATGGCCGAGAACACATCTTGTCGCGCTTGGATGTATACCACAGGCCAAACAGGACAGATAGTCACTAATTTCAGGAAGGGGACTTGGCTTTCTAAGGCTGATATGAACGGCTTATGAAACATGCTCTCCTGGCCAGAATATAGGATCCTGGCTTTGAGGTATATTGCAAGGATTATTGATCCTTCTGTTTATAATCTTCCGCCCTGCGGTTGGGGATGCATCCTTCCCAAAGTCTTAAGTGCTACTATTCAGCCAGTCTTGCCAAATGATTCAACAACATATCATAATCCAGCAGATCTGAAAACAACACCACCTCCAACTGACTCTGCATACAGAGGTGAAAACGGAACTGACAGCTTTGCACGTAGAGACCAAATGTGGATTGACAATGGTATAGTCCCAGGCATTCCCATACTGCCTTGTTTCCAGACATAACTGTTCAAGGACAACCTTATGGTGATCTTGAACAAGAGGGGGTCTGACAATGGTGAATTCCATTTGAGCCCTGAAAACAGCAATAGTTAAGAAACCATCTCACCCTTTTGTGCTCTTGGAAATGACTTATGGCAAAGAACACCTTTCCCCATATGTTTAAGATAAGACTGCTGCCCACTTGTTCTTATGACCCCCATAAGACTCCTGGGTCTACCTGTGACAAGGCCAAACACAGACCTTTCCCCTTTTGTTGAACCTGCTGAAAGGCCAAACACAGACCCTCCAACTCCCCCATTCTTTGTCTCATGAATGATTAACTGACATTGGCTGTCTGTCCCACATAAAGTAGCTAGACACAGAGATAAATATTTTCTTTTAAGCTGAGACTTCCCCCGAATGCAGAAAAAAATCACACTTGCAAATCACCCAACTATAACTCGTCTACTCCTCCCTATGAGAGTAAAAGGCAAAACCACCCTACTGAGACGATCTGATCTTCAGATCTGAGGTGCTCTACTCACTGCCACAGCCTGAACATATTCAATTTCTCTCCTTGTTCAGTTTTGTCTTTAACAGTTAAAGACTATCAGGAGGCTGACAGGTGACATTGGAGGCAATCTCAACCTGTGTCCCCTGACTGCTAGGGGTCCTATTTAGAGGGCCATTGTAAACACCACTTTCACCTTGGGGGGACACCCCGGAATTGTACTTTATGTGCGGAAGCCAGACATTAACTTGCCTCCCCTCCAAAAAAAATCATAGTGATTTGCATCTTGGGAGTGGTCATAAGTGATCTCCAAGTGTTTAAGGTGGAGACTGGTGGTTGAGGTAGCCCTTAAATGACTCTGGAGATCTCTCCAGAAGGAAGCTACCCTTGGTTTGCTCTGAGGAGCTTCCTAGAAGGATAAATGGCTTGTATATTGATGTGCACCCTGAGGGCAGTTATTCCTATAACAGGGATCATCCAATTAGAAAAGGTGGTAAGACATGTGTCCCTGATTTTAGCCGAGGTGATCACTCATACTACCTTGGCCCTGGAAGGCATTCAGGTCAGCCTCACCTTACTTGTCCAGGGCTCTTACAGATGATGGAATCGCCCCACCACTGGGCCAAGGCAGAATCTGTGCAGTTGCTAATACGGGAGGCTGCCCCTGCGCTGGTGCCTCGGGCCAAGTGGAAAGGTCAGGATAGCAGCTAAAGGAGAAAAGCACCTGGCTTTGTACGCTGAACCTTAATGACTTCTGGGATCTGTTCAGCGGCTTGAGTCTGGAATCCTGGAGGTCCTGGTTGAGCAAAATACTGCAGCATGGCCTCATTCTACCACTTGGAGTCCTGTGCATAACAGCTTTAAAGTTTTTTTTTTTTTTTTTAATTCATTCAAGATACGGAGATACAGAGAGAGAAAGAGAATATGAGCAGGGGGAGAAGCAGAGGGAAGGGGAGAAGCAGGCCCCCCGCTGAGCAGGGAGCCCGATGTGGGGCTCGATCCCAGGACCCTGGGATCATGACCTGAGCCGAAGGCAGACGCTTAACCATCTGAGCCACCCAGGTGCATAACAGCTTTAATCAAATGCTGCAGGAGACAACAGATTTGGCCCTCACCAAATGAATCCGAGTGGCCAACGGAGTAGTGTACCCATGAGAAAATCTGCAGAAGGCAAGGCAATATAGAAACGATACTGGGTACTGTGGATGTGCAATGGCTATCCGGGGATACTGTTGGGGGGCAATTCTCCATGGAACTCTCCCGCTTCTGCATGCCTAGTGAGCACAGGCAAGGGCTGCCCTCTGTTCCGGACTATCTTTTCGAGGATGTTCGCAAGGCAAACAGCCTTGGAACACATTTGTGCCATCCTCCAGGGCAAAGGACAGGTTTGCTTACTACTCATTATAAAAGATTCAGGTAATCTAAGGAACCCGCTGTGTGTGCAGATGCCACGCGGGCCTCTTCGGGTCCCCCTGGAGGGAACTGGTACACATGCTAAGATGCGGGCGAGTATTGCCATGGGCGTTAGGTCCTCTTTCTCTGACCCAGGAGCTCGAGTCTTCCACCAGCACCCAGACCACTGTGGCAGGCTCACTGGTTAGCTTGCAAGAAGGATAAAATCTCAGACCCTCCCCAGTTCTTGACAGAGACACAGGAACAAAATGTAATAACACGGATGGAGCTAGAGAGTATGATGCTAAGTGAAATAAGCCAGAGAGAGATAAATACTATATGATTTCACTTATATGTGGAACTTAAGAAACAAGACAAATGGGGGCGCCTGGGTGGCCCAGTTGGTTAAGCATCTGCCTTCGGCTCAGGTCATGATCCCAGGGTCCTGGGATCGAGCCCCGAATCAGGCTCCCTGCTCAGCTGGGAGCCTGCTTCTCCCTCTCCCTCTGCCCCCCACTCGTCCTTGCTCTCTCTCTAGTGCTCTCTCTCTCTCAAATAAATAAAATCCTTTTTAAGAAAGAAAAGAAGGAAAGAAGGAAGGAAGAAAGAAAGAAGACAAATGAGCAGAGGGGACAAAAAGAGAGAGGGACAAACCAAGAAACAAACTCTTGGGGCGCCTGGATGGCTCAGGTCATGATCCCAGGGTCCTGGGATTGAGCCCCGCATGGGGCTCCCTGCTGGGTGGGAAGCCTGCTTCTCCCTCTCCCACTCCCCCTGCTTGTGTTCCCTCTCTCGCTGTGTCTCTGTCAAATAAATAAATAAAATCTTTATAAAAAAAGAAACAAATTCTTAATCATAGCAAACAAACTGATGGTTACTAAGGGGAGGTGGGTGAGGAATGGGTGAAACAGGGGATGGGGATTAAGGAGGACACTTGTGACGAGCACTGGGTGTTGTATGGAAGTGCTGAATCACTATATTGTACACCTGAAACTTATATGACACTGTACGTTAACTGGGATTAAAAACTTTAAAAAATGCAATGTGTGGACTTCATTTGGATTCTGATTTGAAGTAACCAACTTTGAAAAGACATTTGCTTGAGCTGTCTTAAAAATTTGTGTAATATGCTGGCAGACCTCAATAAAAAAGTGGAAAAAAAACCAATACAGAAATGAAGTCTTTAGCAGTTCCTGCCCAGATAGTAGGGGACAAACAAAGAATTATGACTAGTAAACAAAGTGAAGTGGAAATGAATCAAGACTGTAAAATATAACAGAAAAAATGACAAAACTATGGAAGAGAGGAAATTCAATACGCATATCATTTGTGTCCCTAGATTGACCCAAACAAATTGAACAGACAAGCTCTCAGAGTTCAAGGAAAGCTTACAACAAATAAAATAACTCTTTAAATAGCAGTATACAAATCTTGTCATTATTCATACTGGACAGTTAACAGACACTGTTTCAATAATTACAATATTAATTATCTTTTATAACATTAATGTTATAAAGGTAACCACAGAAAGAACCAAAAAAGAATTCAACCCTTTCAAATTACTAGAAGGAACCCAAAACAAAGCAAAATAGAGCATATAGTGAAAGATATTTTTAAAAAGCAGCATGAAAACAAGAAGGCATAATATAAACCTGCCTTTTCAAATGTTGTATAGGAAAAATGCACAAAGACGATGGTAAAAAGAATGAGCAAAGGTGTATCAGGAAGAGCCAGCAGAAAGGAAGCAAGGTCTCCATTTTAATATCAATCAGAGTAAAATTCTGGAACAAAAAATTAAGTAAGACAGAGCAAGACACTTCATAAAGATAAAAGACTCAATCCAAAATAAAGAATTCTGGATATCATCAACGTATAAGGAAGTGCCCACAGAAAGGAAGCAAGGTCTCTGTTTTAATATCAGTCAGAGGAGAATTCTGGAAAAGTATTAAACAAGACAAAGCAAGACAATTTATAAAGATAAAGGACTCAATTCAAAATGAAGAATTCTGGATGTTATTAATCAATCCCCATTGCATCAGTGACAATCCCTACTGTGAGTTTCGGTAAGGAACTGAAGTGTGACGTGCTCAACTTTGATACTTTTTAAAATCAAACACAGATGTTGAATTTTATCAAATCGCTTTTCTCCAATGATACGTTAATATTGGTGAATTACATAGAGATTTTTTAATACTGAACCATGAGCTCAGAATGAAAGCTTTTTTAAGGAACTGCTAGATTCTGTTTGATGACATTTCATTTATAATTGCCCTGTCACTATTCACAAGTGAGAATGATCTGTAATTGGTGTTCCCTTTGTCAGGCTTCTGTACCAAAACATTAAGCAGAGAGTGTAAGAAACCCTCGGGAAAGCAAGATTCTGGCAAGGATGTAGACTAGGTAGTAGGAACAGAGGCTTAGAGCATAAGAAAGGAAGAGTTAAGGGCTAGGGGTTGGCTTAATGGGGACTCCCAGGATCTGCAGAGAAGAACTGTATGGGGGGGGCGGGTTTAGGGGGAGTGACCCCCTACCCCAGTTGGAGGAAGCAAATCCCTGGCCAAAAACCCAACCAACAGGAGAGGGCATTAAACATATACAGAGCAGAAGGTTTAGTTTGTAAGCTTGCAGGAATTACTTATCCAGTGAAACACCTTGGCTGGAAGTGTATCAGCGGTCAAGGGAAGATCTTTTTGAGATGAAAAATATTACTGCATGTTATATGCTCTGGGAAGGTACCAGCACAGAAGGGGAAAGGTGGTGATATAGGAAAGAGAGGATAACTAAAGGGATGGGAGGGGGGGAAGGGGTTCAGTGGAGAGCTCATTTCTTTTTAACAGGAAGGAAAGTTCGTGGGAATAGGGAAGGAATAAGTAAAGGCATTCAAATCTATCATTTTCCTTCTACCCACAAGTTTTGCTTTAGTGCATAAACTTTATAATGTGTCACTTGAAGTTCACCTCTGTTATGGACTGGAGGCTTGTGTCCTCCTAAAATTCGTATGCTGAAGCCCTAACCCCAATGAGATGGTATGCAGAGATGGGGCCTTTGGGAGGTAATGAGGATGGGGCCCTCAGGATGGGATTTAGACTGGGGCCTTCCTATAACCGCCCTTATAAGAAATACCAGAGAACCTGCTTGCTCTCTGCAATCCCCCTCCGCGTGCACAGAGATCATAGGAAGACAGTGACATGGTGGCCACCTACAAGCCAGGAGGAGGGTCCTCACCAGAACCCGACCCTGTTGCACCAGGATCTTAGACTTCCAACCTCCAGAATTGTGAGGGAAAAAAAAATTTTCTGTTGCTTAAGCCGAGTCTGGTATTTCGTTATGGCAGCTTGAGTCAAGACAACCTCTAAGTATTTTGTGAAATTACATGTTTTCTATTTAACACATATTCTTGTAAAATATTTTAATGTTTGTAGACATGATTTATTTTTGCTAGCTTTTTATTTTTTATTTTGAATTTAATTCCCTGTGGTTATAGAATATGATAATCTACATTATAGCAAAGCTTTAGATTATTTTTCTTTGCATGATCAAGGGTAGGTTAAAACGGTTAAGGGCAGAATTAACTATTTCTGCTAGCTTTAATTTTACATAGTTTAAGGATATATATCATTAGCTATATGTGTGCTGATAATTTTTATATTTCTTAGTATTTAATAGTTTGAACCATTTACCTTCATCCCTTGTGATGTTTTTCCATTCCCTCTGGTCTGATATTAAAAATGCAACCCCAGATTTCCATTGGTTCTTGTTTGCCAAGTGTATCATTTTTCTGTCCCTTTATTTTCACAGTTCCTGGGTCTTTTCATTTTAAGTGTAATTAAAAGTTTATAAAATAATGCTTGACCTTGGACAGTTTTTGCTTGTTTTTTTTTTCCCCCATCTAGTCTGAGAATCTCTTTTAAGGAATGATTATAACCCATTCATAATATGTCATTACTGTAAAACTAGGACTGATTTCTACTATTTATATAGTTCCTTTCATTTCCTTTAATCTCCTTGACAAATCAAATTTTGGGTGTTTCCCCACTTAATGCTCATTCAAAAATTACCCATTCTATTTTATTCTTCTGCCTACTTATTCCAGCCTAAGACCATAATTATATGAATGTTTCTTTAATAAGCTCTATCAATATCCATATCCTTCTCCTAAACAAGACTAAGAGAACCATAGCATTTTCTGTTTTTCCTTTCACTCACTCTCCAACTACCTCTTGTGTATATAACTGTAATTTTAGTTCCAATTTGTAATATACACTCATATATATGTGCATTGTGTTTTTTCCTTTAGATAATAGAAACAAAAACTGATGTCAAAAATATATTTGAAGATGGGGCACCTGGGTGGCTCAGTCCTTAAGACTTAAGTCTGCCTTCAGCTCAGGTCATGATCCCAGGGTCCTGGGATCGAGCCCCGCATCGGGCTCCCTGCTCAGCAGGGAGCCTGCTTCTCCCTCTCCCTCTGCCCCTCACCCTGCTGTGCTCTCGCTCTCTTCCTCTCGCTTGCATTCTCCCTCTCTAATAAAAACATAAAATCTTTAAAATATATAAACATATATCTCTTTGAAGAAAATATTAACACACTAATGGGAAATGCAAAGATTACTTGAAAAAGTACAGGCGACATACCTTATTCTTTAGCAGGAAATCTGAACTGTCAAAAAGAGACAAATGATTCTTAAAATATAAATGTAATGCAAGCTCGTTGACAGCAGCAAGGACATTTGTTTTTAAATTTCGTAAGCTGATTACAAACTGTGTACAGAAATTAAAACAATCAAGAAAATGGTAAATTTCTGAAAAAGGGCAATCAGAGACTTAGTCCCTACAATCTATTAGAATACATTATGAATATAGAGGAATTAGAATCATAAAGATTAGGACTATTATTACTACTTTTTGTTTTTTGTTTCAAGTTTTTATTTAAATTCTAGTTAGTTAACATATAGTGTAATATTGGCTTCAGGAGTAGGATTTAGTGATTCATTACGATTATGACTATTATTTTTTTTCTTTTTTTTTTTTAAAGATTTTATTTATTTGACAGAGAGAGAGACAGCGAGAGCAGGAACACAAGCAGGGGGAGTGGGACAGGGAGAAGCAGGCTTCCCACCGAGCAGGGAGCCCGATGTGGGACTCAATCCCAGGACCCTGGGATCATGACCTGAGCCGAAGGCAGACGCTTAATGACTGAGCCACCCAGGCACCCATGATTATGACTATTATTAGATCAATGGCACAGAATAAGGTCCATAAATACAACCAGAGTTATATATTGGAATGTATATATACACTACTGTAGTATTGTATGTTAGTGGGGAAAATACAGGTTATTCAATAAATGGTGTTGGGACAGATGAGTAGGCATCTTGAAGAAAATGAAAATGGAGGGGCGCATGGGTGGCTCAGTCGGCTAAGCGTCGAACTCATGATTTCAGCTCAGGTCATGATTTCATTGGTGGTGAGATCGAGCCCTGAGTTGGGAGTCTGCCTGAGATTCTCTCCCTCTCCCTTTGCCCCTCCCCTACTCACACACGTGCATGATCTCTCTCTCTCAAATAAATAAATAAATCTTTTTTGAAAAAGATAATGAAAATTGATCCCTAGCTAAGGCTTTTACAACAACCACCAAAAATCTAGATAGTGAGGAAAGTAAAGGTTAAAACTAAAGACATGAAAGTACTAAAAAAAAAAAACAAACCACGGGAGTTTTTATTAAGCATAGTTGAGCACTGGGGAAGACCCTTCTAGTTCTGACACAAAACTTGGAGGACATAAGAGATTCATAAACACAATTATGTGAAATGCATGGAGAAAACACTAAAAATTTTCATTTAAAAGACAATGAGAAGTTGAGGAAAAATATTTGGGTCCCCTATAAAAGAGCTACTTTCCTTAATATATAAATAACAACAACCCAATGGAAAAATGAGCAAAGGAAATTTATATCAGCTCAGGAAAAATAATATAAATGGCTCTTTAAACACAGTCAAATATATTTAACCTCGGCCATAGAAATGCAAATTAAATCTGTACCGAGATACCATATTTTAACCTATCTGATGTGCCAAAAAGAAAAAATGAGTATGACAAGACACTGCTCCACAGGGTATGGTAAAAACAGGCACTCTTCTATAACTGATACAACCCACAAGGAAGGCCACTTTGCTGTATCTTTCAAAAATGAAAATGCATATATCATTTGTCCTGAGAATTCCATTTGCAGAAATTTCTCTTCAAACATACTCCCTTTTGTGTTAAGTGAATTATGTATAAGGACTTTCACTGCAGCATTATAATAGCAAAATACCTTAAATGTCTATTAAGAGGGGAGTAGTAATATTTTGATATACCCATATATTGGAGTAAGATTCCAGTTCAGCCTTTAAAAAGAATAAGGGACTAGGGGTGCCTGGGTGACTCAGTTGGTTAAGCGTCCAACTCTTGGTTTTAGCTCAGGTCACAATCTCAGGGTCATGAAATCGAGACCCGCGTCAGGCTCCATGCTCAGCAGGGAGTCTGCTTGAGATTCTTTCCCTCTGCCCCTCCCCCTGCTCATGCTCATGTTCTCTCTCTCTCAAATAAGTCTTTTTTAAAAAAAAGAAAAAGTAACTCATTACACTGAATGATCACCAAGATTTGTTATTAAATAAGAAAAGCAAGTGTTGGAAGTGTAAAAATGGGTGTGTGTGTGTGTGTGTGTGTGTGTCTGCCTTTGCAAAGTGTATATGGGAGACTGGGGTCAAAATCAGAGGGTACAGTCATGCACTGTTGGTGGGAATGCAAACTGTGCAGCCACTGTGGAAAACAGGATGGGGGCTCCTCAAAAAGTTAAAAATAGAACTATCCTATGATCCAGTAATCACACTGCTGGGTATTTACCCCAAAATACAAAAACGCTAATTCAAAGAGATACATGCACCCCTATGTTTATTGCAGCATTATTTACAATAGCCAAATTATGAAAGCAACCCAAGTGTCCATCCATAGATGAAGGGATAAAGATGTGGTGTGTGTGTGTGTATATATATAATGGAATATTATTCCGCCATAAAAAAGAATGAAATCTTGCCATTTGCAACAACATGGATGGATCTAGAAAGTACAGTGGTAAGTGAAATAAGCCAGTCAGAGAAAGACAAATACCATATGACTATGACTTCATTCATATGCAGAATTTAAGAAACAAAACAAATGAGCAAAGGAAAAAAAGAGAGAGGAGAGAGACAAACCAAGAAATAGACTCTCAACTGTAGAGAACAAACTGATGGCTACCAGAGGGGAGATGGGTGGTGGGATGAGTGAAACAGGTGAAGGGGATTAAGAGCACACTTATCATGATGAGCACTGAGTAATGTACAGAATTGCTGAATCCCTATATTGGATACCTGAAACTTATATAACACTGTATGTTAACAATACTAGAATTAAAATTAAAAACTTAGTAAAACAATTAGAGGGTACATATGTTTTTCCTTTTCAAAAGATTTTCATTATGAGATATAATATTCATGTAAAAATATAGGAAACATAAATACTTGGCTTACTAATTATTCAAGGCAAATACCTACCTAATTCTCACCCTGGTGTGGAAACAAAACATTGCCAGCTCCTTGCCCAGAAGCCTTCCTCATGCCTCTTCTCCTCCCCCAACCCCCAACCCCCAACCCCCACCAATCAAGGAAACCACTGTCCTGCCTCTGAGGGTAAACACTTCCCTGTTTTGCTTTCTAGTTTACCACCTCCCTATACCCCCCTGTACAATATGGATTCATTTGGCCTGTCTTAAAATTTTTGCAAATTGAAATAATACAAATTCTTTTGTGTCTGGCTTCTTTCACTCAATATTGTGCTCAACTTATTTATCCAGTCTACCATTAATGGACATTTAAGTTATTTCTAGGTTCTGGCTGTTACAGTGTTACAGTGAGCATTTATACATGTGCCCTGGTATATCAGCCAAGGATTTCTGTTGCGTATATTCCTAGGAGAATTGTTTCTTCATGTGGTCTACACCTACCTGGATGAAGAAGGCTAAAATGTTTTCCAAAGAGATTGTGCCAATTTATGGCCCCACCAGCAGCACAGAACTGCAGATATGAGCTAATATATCAACAGCTGTATGTGCTGACATGAGCATACGGCTCTACATCCTCCCAACACTTGGCATTGTCAGTCTTAATTTTTTTTAAGATTTTTATTTGAGAAAGAGAGAGAGAGAGAGAGCACATGCACGAGCCCGGGGGGAGGCAGAGGGAGAGGGAGAAGCAGACTCCTGGCTGAGCCAGGAGCCCAACACAGGGCTTGATCCCGGGACCCAGAGATCATGGCCTGAGCCAAAGGCAGACGCTTAACTGACTGAGCCACCCAGGTGCCCCTTAGTCTTCTAAATTTTAGCCATTCTGGTGAAAGTGTAGTGGTATTACATTGTGGTTTAAATTGTGCATTTCCCTGATGACTAATGAGATTGAGCACCATCTCAGGTGTTTATTAGCTATTTGGATATCTTCTTTTGTTACATGTCTGTTCAAATAAGGCCTCTGACTACTGGATAGTCTGCTTTTTCTTATTGTTTTGTTGTTCTTTATATATGCTGGGTATAAGTCCGTCTTGTCTATCTCTTCTCCCACTCTGTGGCTTATGATCTTCTTAATGGAAGTGATAGTAGTTATCACTTATCAGGATAGTAGTTATCTTTGGGAGTAGGACGACTCTGGAATGCTAACGCTGGATACTTTCTAGATCTACAGAGTGAAAAATCACTGAGCTATACATGTCTGTCTTGTACGCTTTGCTGTACGTATGTTGTATTTTACAAGAAAAATCTTTTAAAGATAGGCTTAATCTATGACCCATTAACTCCACCACTATGTATACAGTTAAGAGACAGGGGTACACATGTATTTGAGGGGACATGATAAAAAATGTTCACGGCAGCATTGTTTGTAGTTCATATTATATTTCACCAAAAGTAACAGAATTGAGGGGCACCTGGGTGGCTCAGGTGGTTAAGCGACTGCCTTCGGCTCAGGTCATGATCCTGGAGTCCCGGGATCGAGTCCCGCATCGGGCTCCCTGCTGAGCGGGGAGTCTGCTTCTTCCTCTGTGTAGATTTTTCACTGTGTAGATTTTATTTCACAAAACAGGTTTTGTGAAATAAAAAGGATAAAATAAGAATGTGTTTTCAGCTGCTTTTATTTGCATAAAAAACCCCTAATCATATAAAGAAAACTAACCTGGTTAAATGCATTAGAGAGAACTGAGCTGAGAGGAGAAAGATAACTTAGACTGTATATTTTATATTTTTAAATTTTATATAGTTGTATATTTTTTAAATTTTTGAGCCATGTGTCTATCTCATTATTCAAAAAATTAGACTAAAAAACTTACTAATATCCTTACAGTGATAAGATAGTGCATCCATAACATAAAAACAGCATGTGGGGCACCTGGGTGGCTCAGTTGGTTAAGCGTCCAACTCTTGATTTTGGCTCAGTTCATGATCTCAGGGTTGTGCGATTGAGCCCTGTGTCAGGCTCCTCATTCAAGTGGGGAGTCTGCAGGAGATTCTCTCTCTCTCTCTCTCCCTCTGCCCCTCCCCCACATTCACTCTCTCTCTCTAAAATAAATAAATCTTAAAAAAAAAACAAAAACAGTATGCTATTAAAAAATTCTGCATGGAGCACTGGGTGTTATATGAAAACAATGAAGCGTGGATCACTACATCAAAAACTAATGATGTACTGTATGGTGACTAATATAACAGAATAAAATAAAATTTTAAAAAAATTCTGAAAACAAAAAGAGCTATCTGGAATAAAAATATATAACAGCATTAATGAGAGACACAAAAGAAGAATTGGAAGATGGTTTGTAAAAAAAACTACTAGCAACAACAGCAAAAGAGAAAGAAATGGAAATCAGTAGAACAAAGAATTTTTTAAAATGGAGTATCAACAACCAAATAAGAGTTTTTTGGAAGGCAGAGAAAAATGTGTGTGTGTGAATAGAAAAGGACTAAAATGGAAACTAGGCTCTTAAAATTCTGCACAAAAATGATTTCCCACCTAGAATTCTACACCCAGCCAAAAATATAAATTTAGCGTCAGGGTCAAGTAAATATATTTCCATGGCATATATTACTCTTTTATTTCTATAAATATATTTGCACAATTATATATATATATTAAATAACACATTCTTGCATGACATTGTCAAACATACAAAGTTTCATTAAAATCTACCTGTCATGCATTCATTCTCAAGGATATACTGGAGGACATGCTCCCACAAAATGAGGGGGTAAATCAAGAAAGAGGAAGACACAAGAAACAGGAAGGAAGACAGAGGATCTCAAAAAAGGGGATCTGACACAAGACAGAGGTGAAAAGGATTTCTTGGGGGATGGCAAAGGGAAGGCACCACAGTAATAGCTACGTGTGAAGCTGAGAGCCACCTGACCAGTCTTCAGCAAGTCAACCAGCTCCAGGAGAGACCTCAAAGACCGGCCATTGATGCCTAGAGTTGAGACCATCTCCACCTATTACTAGCTGTGTGAACGTGGGCCAGATACCTTTACTCTATGCCTCAGTTTCCTCTTCTATAAAATGGGAATAACAATGGCACCTACTTCTCAAGGTTGTTATGAAGATGACTTAGTATTTGTTGTGTGCATATAACACTGCTGGTACATAGTAAACATGAGTGTTTATAATTATTGTTATTATGATTATTACCTAATATGTTTGAATATGCAGAGAGGAGATTTAGACAACTGTGAAGAATTTGAAGTTGAATCACTGATATGTATCTAGTAAAGCAAAGAAATGACCAAGCCAGAAAATTATTAATTCCAGGGAAAAGAGGGGTGCCTGGGTGGCTCAGTCAGTTAAGCATCTGCCTTCGGCTCAGGTCATGATCCCAGGGTTCTGGGATCAAGATCCATATCGGGTTCCCTTGCTGAGCAGGGAGCCTGCTTCTCCCTCTCCCACTCCCCCTGCTTGTGCTCTCTCTGTCAAATAAATAAATAAAATCTTAAAAAAAAAAATTCCAGGGAAAAGAAAGAGTTGTGCAGAAATAGTAATCACAGCATAGATACTATATGACTCAACTACAAACAGTCACAGTAATAAACACTGATGAGGAATCTGATCAAAACAACATTTATAGGCAAATATGTATGTTAGTGGGGGTGCATGGAAAAGTTAAATCTCTACCTTCCATAACAGAAAGTCAATAGATAATGGCCAAAACTTAGAAAAAAAAATCTAATCCATTAAAAAGATTAAGAGTGCTTGCCTCCAGTGAGCCAGAATCTGGCAAAAAAACAAAGCAGGGAAGAGCCATTTTTAAAAGACGACTTAGGGGCACCTGGGTGGCTCAGTCGGTTGAACGGCTGCCTTCGGCTCAGGTCATGATCCTGGGGTCCTGGGATCGAGCCCCACGTCCGGCTCCCTGCTCAGTGGAGAGCCTGCTTCTCCCTCTCCCTCTGCCTGCCACTCTGCCTACTTGTGCTCTCTCTCTATCTCTCTGTCAAATAAATAAATAAAATCTTTAAAAATAAATAAATAAATAAAAGACGACTTAGAGAACTGTTTGCCACCCTTTACCACTTGTACATAAAACTAAAAACTAATTTCAAATTACAAAGTGGCAAAAAATATTCACAAAAATATACAAGAACCATAATGAGTCATGAACCCTAATATTTAAAAAAAAAAACCTTTAAAAATCCATAAGCTATGAAACCAGAAATCAAGTAGAAGAAAAACTCTGGAAAGCACACAAACACATGGAGGCTAAACAACATGCTCCTGGGGCTGCCTGGGTGGCTCAGTCGGTTAAGCATCTGCCTTCGGCTCAGGTCATGATCCTGGGGTCCTGGGATCGAGCCCCGCATCGGGCTCCCAGCTCAGTGGGGAGTCTGCTTCTCCCTCTGACCCTCCCCCCTCTCATGCTGTCTCTCTCTCACTCTCTCAAATAAATAAATAAAATCTTAAAAAAATAAATAAACAACATGCTCCTGAACCACAAATGGGTCAATTAAGAAATCAAGGAGGAAATAAAAAAATACATATAGACAGATGAAAATGAAAACACAATGGTTCCAAATCTTTGGGACTCAGCAAAAACAGTTCTAAGAGGGAAGTGTATAGAGATACAGGCCTATCTCAAGAAGCAAGAAAAATCTCAAATAAATAACCCAACCTTACACCTAAAGGAGCTAGAAAAAGAAGAACAAACAAAGCCCAAAGCTAGAGAAGGGAGGAAATAATAAATAGTAGAGCAGAAATAAATGAGATAAAGACTAAAAAAAAAAAAAATAGTAAAGGGCAATGAAACTAAGAGCTGCTTCTTTGAAAAGATCAACAAAATTGATAAACCTTGATCTCACCAAGAAGAGAATACTCAAATAAATAAAATCAGAAATGAAAAAGGAGACATAACAAGTGAACTCACAGAAATATTCTTTTTTATGTTATAATTTTTTATTTTTTAGGGAGAACAGTATAATGAAATTTAAGCAAGTAAAATAAAAGAAGGCCAGGCATGGACCTACAGTGACTCTATGTCCTCACCCAAGGATGTGTCCCTCTGATCATAAGAGAGTATTATGAAAAATTATATGCCAACAAATTGGGACAACCTAGAAGAAACAGATACATTCCTAGAAACATAATCTCCCAAAATTGATTCAGGAAGAAACAGAAAATTTGAACAGACCCATAACCAGCAAGGAAATTGAAGCAGTAATCAAAAAACTCCCAACAAACAAAAGTCCAGAACCAGATGGCTTCACAGGTGAATTCTACCAAACATTTAAAAAAGAGTTACTACTGGGGTGCCTGGGTGGCTCAGTCATTAAGCGTCTGCCTTCGGCTCAGGTCATGATCCCAGGGTCCTGGGATCGAGCCCCATATCGGGCTCCCTGCTCAGCGGGAAGCCTGCTTCTCCCTCTCCCACTCCCCCTGCTTGTGTTCCCTCTCTCGCTGTGTCTCTCTCTGTCAAATAAATAAATAAAAATCTTTAAAAAAAAAAAAAAAAGAGTTACTACTGGGGCGCCTGGGTGGTGCAGTTGGTTAAGCTTCCAACTCTTGGTTTCGGCTCAGGTTGTGATCTCAAGGTCATGGGATGGAGCCCCTCATCAGGCTCCACACTCAGCACAGAGTCTGTTTAAGATTCTCTCTCCCCCACCCCCCTCTCCCTCTGCCCCTACACACACACTCTCTCTCAAATAAATAAATAAATAAATCTTTAAAAAAATAAAACTATTCCTTTCAAACTATTCTAAAAAGTAGAAGAGGAAGGAAAACTTCCAAATTCATTCTACAAGGCCAGCATTTCCCTGATACCAAAACCAGACAAGGACACTACAAAAAAAGAGAACTACAGGCCAATATCTCTGATGAACATAGATGCAAAAATCCTCGACAAAATATTAGCAAACTGAATCCAACAATATATTTTTAAAAATCCTAACCCTGGGATGCCTGGGTGGCTCAGTCGTTAAGCGTCTGCCTTCAGCTCAGGTCATGATCCCGGGTCCTGGGATTGAGTCCCACATCGCACTCCCTGCTCAGTGGGGACCCTGCTTCTCCCCCTCCCTCTGCTGCTCCCCCCACTGATGCTCTCTCTCTCTCTGACAAATAAATAAATAAAAATCTTTAAAAAAATAAAAATAAATAAATAAAAATCCTAACCCTAACCCTAATCCACAGTCAAGTGAAATTTATTCCAGGGATGCAATGGTAGTTTAATATTCACAAACCAGTGAGTGTCATATATCACATTAACAAGAGAAAGGGTAAAAACCATATGACCATTTCAACAGATGCAGAAAAGCATTTGACGAAGTACAACATCCATTCATAACAAAAACTCTCAATAAAGTGGGTTTAGAGGGAACATGCTTCAACATAATAAAGGCCATATATAAAAAGCTCACAGCTAACATCATAGTTAATGGTGAAAACCTGAAAGCTTTTCCTCTAAGATCGGGAACAAGACAGGATATCCGCTCTCACCACTTTTCGTAAAAGATTTTATTTATTTATTTGAGAGAGGGAGAGAGAGAGAGAGAGAGTACAAGTGGGGTGGAGCAGAGGGAGAAGGAGAAGTAGAATCCTGCTGAGCAGGGAGCCCGCTGTGGGGCTTGAACCCAGGACCCCGGGATCATGACCTGAGCTGAAGGCAGACGCTTAACTGACTGAGCCACCCAGGCACCCCCACTCTTACCACTTTTATTCAACATCCTAGAAATCCCAGCCATAGCAATCAGACAATAAAAAGAAATAAAAGACATCCAAAGAAGTAAAATGTCACTATTTGCAGATGACATGATACTATGTACAGAAAACCCTAAAGACTCCACCAAAAAACTATTAGAACTGATAAATTCAGTAAAGTCGCAGGATACAAAAATCAATATACAGAAATCTGTTACATTTCCATATACTAATAATGATGTAGCAGAAAGAGAAATTGAGAAAACAATCCCATTTATAATTGCACCAAAAAGAATAAAGTACCTGGGAAAAAATTTTACCAAGGAGGTAAAAGATCCATACTTTGAAAACTATAAAACATTGATTTAAAAAATTGAACATAACACAAACACAAGGAATGACACACTAAGCTCATGGAGTGGAAGAATTAATATTGTTAAAATGTCCATATTAACTAAAGTTGAGCTATAGATTCAGTGCAATCCCTATCAAAAGACCAGGTACTTTTCATGGAACTCAAATAATCCTAAACTTTGCATGGAACCACAAAAAGCCCCAAATAGTCAAAGCATCCTTGAGAAAGAAGAACAAAGCTAGAGGTATCACAATCCCAGATTTCAATATATACTACAAGGCTGCAGTAATCAAAACAAAATAGTACTGGCACAAAAACAGACACATAGATCAAGAGAACAGGATAGAGAGCCCAGAAATAAGCCCACACCTATATGGTCAACTGATTTATAACAAAGGGAGGTAAGAACATAGAATGGGGAGAAAACCGTCTGTTTTCAGTAAATGGTGCTCAGAAAACTAGATAGCTACATGCAAAGGAATGAAAATGGGCAACTTTCTTAAAACATATATAAAAATAAACTCAAAATGGATTAAAGATCTAAATGCGAGACCTGAAACCACAAAACTCCTAAAAGAAAACACAGGTAGTAATCTCTTGGACACTGACTGCCCTTAGCAACATATTTATGGATATGTCTCCTGAGGCAAAAGAAACAAAAGCAAAATAAACTATTGGGACTATACCAAAATAAAAAGTTCTTGCACAGCAAAGGAAACCATCAACAAAACAAGAAGGCAAACTAGTGAATAGGAAAGGATATGGCAAATATATAATAGTCCAATAAGGGGTTAATATCCAAAATATACAAAGAACTTACACAATTCAACACCAAAAAATCCCAAAATCACCTATTAAAAATTGGGAAGAGGACCTGAATAGATACTTTTCCAAAAAAAGACATACAGATGGCCAATCGGCACATGAAAAGATGCTCAACATCACTAATTATCAGGAAAGTGCCCATCAAAACCACAATGAGATACCACCTCACACCAGTCAGAATGGCTAGAATCAAAAAGACAAGAAATAACAAGTGTGGGTGAAGCTGTGGAGAAAAGGGACCCTTCGTGCACTGTTGGTGGGAATGGAAATGGGTGCAATCACCATGGTAGAAAGTACGGAGGTTACTCAAAAAATTAAAAAGAGAATTACTCTCCATGATCCACGGATGCCACAACTGGGTATGTACCCAAAGAAAATGAAAATAACTTATTCAGAAAGATATATGCACCCTATGTTTATTGAAACATTATTTACAATAGTTAAGATTAAGGAAGCAGCCCAAGTGTCCATCAATAAATGAATGGATAAAGAAGACGTGGTACACACACACACACACACTGGAATATTACTCAGCCATAAAAATGAACGAAATCCTGGGGCTCCTGGCTGGCTCCGTTGGTAGGGGCTGTGACTCGATCTTGGGGTTATGGGTTCGAGCCCCATGTTGGGTATAGAGATTACTTAGAAATAAAATCTTTAAAAAAAAAGAACGGACAGGAGATCGCACAAGGAAAACACTTCCCCAGAGCCACTGACTGGGAAAATGCGAGGGGCTGATTACTGTGCGTTTTTACAAGCAGTGGAGCTCAAAGACTGGAGTTTTAGAGGTCTGAGCCATGGCTGGTGTGGAGCCCAGCAGGGGCTACAGGGTTCTTGCAGAGAAGGAGGGTGGAGGCCTCAGGGCTCACAGCATGCTCTGAGGATTCCCTGGGACACACTGGGAGAGGCGGTTCCCCTTCTTGGAGGGCATCTGGGAGAGGTGGCCTTGCCTCTCAGGGGACAAAAGAGCCAGCAGGCACCAACATGCTCCCCTGCCACTTAGCGTAGGGGCAGAGACACCTGCTGAGGGCGGCTAACCTGGACACTAGCATTTTGTTGCGTTTTATGCTAAACTCCAAGCTCCTGCGCACTGGTGCGAATGCCCCTTTGGGACAAACTGGCACCAGCCCCAGTGCATCAAGACCCACCCCCAGCGGACCGGTGAAGGACCGCACCATGCTGGGTCCCTACACTTTGGAGTTTTGGAACTCAGCCGACTTGCCTGGGATAAAAGACAGGTGCACTGATCTGCCGGGCAGGCAGGTGGCCCGGACACTGATAGGGTGAAGGCAGGGATCTGAGGGACACCTGGGACACCCGAGGGGAGAGTGTTCGCTCTTCTGTGAGGGCTTGCCAGACAGCAACGGGCATGAACTCCCCTCTCCGGGGATGAGGGAGAGGACTGGTGCGATTTTTCTCCCCTGCCCATCGGCATCAGCCAACAGTGGAGGCCTGAGCCGCTTACACCAAGCCCCGCCCCTCTCTGCTCAGCAGGTGCTTCTTTACTAGAGCAAGTGTGCCTGAGACCCAGAGCAGCAGGCCCCTCCCCCAGAAGACCAGCACAACCCCCCCACATATACCACATCTCCTGACCACAGAGTGCTGCAAAGCTTCAGCTCTACTGGAAATAGCATCAGGTCTCTTTTAACAAGCAGACCCTGGAGCACACCTAGTTAAAACTCGCCATACTCTGGCCAAGGTCCAAACACTGCCCCCCTCCCAACTTCAGGCAAGGAGAAACTCTGCAGAGGACTGACTGGAGGGGAAGAGCAGTGAAAACACAGCAGCAGAATGCAAACAGTATACACGAGGGACACTTCCTGAAGCACCAGGCCCTAGACAGTGCATGACCTCTTCTTCATTAAGCCATTACTCTCGGAAGCAAGAAACATTACAGGCTCTCCTAACACACAGAAGAAAACAGAGATCGAGGGGCGCCTGGGTGGCTCAGTCAGTCAAGTGTCTGCTTTCGGCTCAGGTCACGATCTCAGGGTCCTGGGATAGAGCCCCGCATCGGGCTCTGCACTCAGCGGGGAGTCTGCTTCTCCCTCTCCCTCTGCCCCTCCCCACTGCTCGTGCTCTCTCTCTCTGTCTCAACTAAATAAATAAAATCTTAAAAAAAAAAAAAAAAAAACCAGAGACCTAGATGAAATGCCAAGATGAAGGATTCATCCCAAAAGAAAGAACAAGACAAGGTCACGTCCAGGAATCTAATTGAAATGGACATAAAGTAATATGCCTGACCCAGGATCCAAAGCAACAATCATAAGGAAACTAGCTGGGCTTGAGAAACCTTGACCTAAAAAGCAGTCGGGCCAAAATAAAAAATGCTATAACTGAGATGTGAAATGGATTGGATGTAATGACCACAAGGATGGAAGAAGCAGGGGAATGAATAAATGATACAGAAGATAAAATTATGGAAAATAATAAAGCTGAAAATAGGGAAAGAAAAATATTGGATCATGAATGTAGAATTGGGAACTCAGCAACTCCATGAAGCATAATAACATTCATATTATAGGAGTCCCAGAAGAAGAAGAGAGAGAAAATGGGGCAGAGGTTTATTTGAAGAAATTATAGGTGAAAACTTCCTTAATCTGGGGAAGGAAACAGACATCCAAATCCAGAAGGCACAGAGAACTCCATCAAAATCAACAAAAGCAGGCCAACACCAAGACACGTTGTAGTAAAATTTGCAAAATACAGAGATAAGGAAAAAAATCCTAAAAGCAGCAAGGGAAAAGAAGTCCCTAACTTATAAGGGAAGACAAATAAGGTTAGTGGCAGATCTTGCCACGGAAACCTGGCAGGCCAGAAGAGAGGGGCAGGATATATTCAATGTGCTAAATGGGAAAAATATGCAGCCAAGAATACTCTATCCAGCGAGGCTGCCATTCAGAATAGAAGGAGAGATAAAGAGTTTCCCAGACAAACGAAAACTAAAGGAGTTCGAGACCACGAAACCAGCCCTGCAAGAAATATTAAAGGGGACTCTTTGTGTGGGAAAGACAGACCAAAAGCAACAAAGACTAGAAAGGAAAAGAGAAAAGCTCCAGAAACAACTACTTAACAAATAATACAATGGCAACAGATTCATATATATCAATAATCACTCTGAATGTCAATGGGCTACATGCCCCGATCAAGAGACATGAGGTATCAGAATGGATAAAAAAAAAACAAAACAAGACAGTCATTTTAGACCCAAAGACACCACCGGATTAAAAGGGAGGGAGTGGGGAACCATTTATCATGCTGATAGACATCAAAAAAAGCTGGAGTAGCCATACTTCTATCAGACAAGCTAGATTTTAAAACAAAGACTGTAACAAGAGATGAAGAAGGGCATTAAATAATAATTAAGGGGTCTATTCATCACGAAGATCTAACAATTGTATTTATGCCCCCAACCTGGGAGCACCCAAATATATAAATCAATTAATAACAAACATAAAGAAGCTCATTGATAATAATATAATAACAGTAGGGGACTTTAACACCCCACTTACAGCAATGGACTAGATCATCTAAGCAGAAGATCAACAAGGAAACAAGGGCTTTGAATAACACACTGGACCAGATGGACTTAACAGATATATTCAAAACATTTCATCCTAAAGCAGCCAAATATACATTCTTTTCGAGTGCACATGGGACATTCTCCAGAATAGATCACATACTGGGTCACAAATCAGGCCTTAACCAGTACAAAGAGATTTAGATCGTACCATGCATATTTTCAGACCACAACGTTGTGAAACTTGAAGTCAACCACAAGAAAAAATGTGGAAAGAAGACAAATAAATGGAGGTTAAAGAACGTCCTACTAAAGAATGAATGAGTTAACCAGGAAATTAAAGAAGAATTTAAAAAATACATGGGACCAAATGAAAATGAAAACACATTAGTCCAAAACCTCTGCAGCAAAAGCAGTCCTAAGAAGGAAGTATATAGCAATACGGGCCTACCCCCAGAAGCAAGAAAAATCTCAAATATAGAACCTAACCTCACACCTAAAGGAGCCAGAAAAAGAACAGCAAATGAAGCCTAAAGCCAGCTGAAGAAGGGAAGTAATAAAGATTAGAGCAGAAATAAATGATATAGAAACAAAAAAAAAAGGTAGAATAGATCAATGAACCTAGGAGCTGTTCTTTCAAAGAATTAACAAAATTGATAAACCCCTAGCCAGACTTGTCAAAAAGACGAGAATGGACTCAAATAAAATCACAAATGAGAGAGGAGGGATCACAACAAATACCACAGAAATACAAACAATTATAAGAGAATATTATGAAAAATTATATGCCAACAAATTGGGCAATCTGGAAGAAACAGACAGATTCCTAACCAAAACTGAAACAGGAAGAAAGAGAAAATTTGAACAGACCAATAACCAGCAAACAAATTGAATCAGGAATCAAAAAATCTCCCAATAAACAAAACCAGGGCCAGATGGCTTCCCAGGGGAATTCTACCAGACATTTAAAGAAGAGTTAATAGCTACTCTTCAAAAACTATCCCAAAAAATAATAAATGGAAGGAAAACTTCCAAACTTATTCTACAAGGCCAGTATTACCTTGATTCCAAAACCAAAGACCCCACTAAAAAGAATTACAGGCCAATATCCCTGATGAACATGGATGCAAAAATTCTCAACAACATACTAGCAAATCAAATCCAACAGTACCTTAAAGGAATCATTCACCACGATCAAGTGGGATTTATTCCTGGGCTGCAAGGGTAGGTTAATAACTGCAAATCAATCAACATGATACACCACATTAAAAAAAGAAAGGGTAAAAACCATATGATCCTGTCAATAGATGCAGAAAAATAATGAGATAAAATACAGCACCCTATCTTGATAAAAACACTCAAGAAAGTAAGGTAGAAGGAACATACCTCAACATCATAAAGGTCATATATGAAAGACCCAGAGCTAACGTCATCCTCAATGGGGGAAAACTGAGAGTTTAACCCCTAACGTCAGAAACAAGACGGGGATGCCCACTCTCACCAATGTTATTTAACATAGTACTGGAAGTTCTAGTCTCAGCAGTCAGACAACAAAAAGAAATAAAAGGCATCCAAATCGGCAAGGAAGAAGTCAAACTTTCACTATTTGCAGACAACATGATACTGTATGTAGAAAACCTGAAAGACTCCACCATAAAATTGCTAGAACTGATATACAAATTCAGTAAAGTCACAGGATACAAAACCAACATACAGAAATCTGTTGCATTTCTTTTTTTCTTTTTTTTTTAAAGATTTTATTTATTTATTTGAGACAGAGAGAATGAGAGAGAGAGAGCACATGAGAGGGGGGAGGGTCAGAGGGAGAAGCAAGCTCCTTGCTGAGCAAGGAGCCCGATGCGGGACTCGATCCAGGGACTCCAGGATCATGACCTGAGCCGAAGGCAGTCGCTTAACCAACTGAGCCACCCAGGCGCCCCTGTTGCATTTCTATACACCAATAATGAAGCAGCAGAAAGAGAAATCAAGAAATCGACCCCATTTACAATTGCACAAAACCCCTAAGATACCTAGGAATAAACCTAACCAAAGAGGTAAAGGATCTGTACTCTGAAAACTATAGAACACTTAGGAAGGAAATTGAAGAGGACACAAAGAAATGGGAAAGCATTCCATGCTCATGGATTGGAAGAACAAACATTATTAAAATGTCTTTACTACCCAAAGCAATCTACACATTTAATGCAAGCCCTATCAACACCAGCATTTTTCACAGAGCAGGAACAAACAATTCTGAAATTTGTATGGAACCAGAAAAGACCCCAAATAGACAAAGCAATTCTGAAAAAGAAAAGCATAACTGGAGGCATCACAATTCCAGACTTCAAGCTCTATTACAAAGCTGTAGTCGGGGCGCCTGGGTGGCTCAGTCGGTTAGGCAGTTGCCTTCGGCTCAGATCATGATCCCAGGGTCCTGGGATCGAGCCCCACGTTGGGCTCCTGCTCAGCGGGGAGTCTGCTTCTCCCTATCCCTCTGCCTGCTGCTCTGCCTACTGTGCTCTCTCTCTCTAGCTCTCTGTCAAATAAATAAATAAAATCTTTAAAAAAAAAAAGCTGTAGGGCGCCTGGGTGGCTCAGTTGGTTGAGCGACTGCCTTCGGCTCAGGTCATGATCCTGGAGTCCCGGGATCGAGTCCCACATCGGGCTCCCTGCTCAGCAGGGAGTCTGCTTCTCCCTCTGACCCTCCTCCCTCTCATGCTCTCTGTCTCTCATTCTCTCTCTCGCAAATAAATAAAAAATTTAAAAAAAATTATAAAAAAAATAAAAATTAAAATTAAAAAAAAAAAAAAAAAAGCTGTAGTCATCAAGACAGTATGGTACTGGCACAAAAACAGACACAGAAATCAATGGAACAGAATAGAGAGCCCAGAAATGGACCTACAACTATATGGTCAACTAATCTTCGACAAAGCACAAAAGAATATCCAATGGAAAAAAGTCTCTTCAACAAACAGTGTTGGGAAAACTTGACAGCCACATGCAGAAGAATGAAACTGGACCACTTTCTTACACCATCCACAAAAATAAACTCAAGATGGATGAAAGACCTAAATGTGAGACAGGAATCCATGAAAATCCTAGAGGAGAACACAGGCAGCAACTTCTTTGACCTTGGCCGCAGCTACTTTTTACTAGACACATCTCTGGAGGCAAGGGAAACAAAAGCAAAAATGAACTACTGGGACTTCATTAAGAGAAAAAGCTTCAGCACAGCAAAAGAAACAATCAACAAAACTAAAAGGCAACGTACAGAATGGGAGAAGATATTTGCAAATGACATATCAGATAAAGGGCTAGTATCCAAAATCTATAAAGAACTTATCAAACTCAACACCCATAAAACAAATATCCAGTTAAGAAATGGGCAGAAACATGAATAGGCATTTCTCCAAGGAAGACATCCAGATGGCTAACAGACACATGAAAAGATGCTCAACATCACTCAACATCAGGGAAATACAAATCAAAACCACAGTGAGATATCACCTCACACCTGTCAGAATGGCTAAGATTAACAACACAGGAAACAATAGATGTTAGCGAAGATATGGAGAAAGGGGAACCCTCTTGCACTGTTGGTGGGAATGCAAGCTGGTGCAGCCACTCTAGAAAACAGTATGGAGGTTCCTCAAAAAGTTAAAAATAGAACTGCCATATGACCCAGCAATTGCACTACTAGGTATTCGCCCAAAAGATACAAAAGTACTGATTCGAAGGGGTACATGCATCCCAATGTTTATAGCAGCATTATCAACAATAGTCAAATTATGGAAAGAGTCCAAGACATCCATCGACTAATGAACGGATAAATTAGACATGGTATATATATCTATATATCTCTCTCTATATAGTGGAATATCTATATATATAATGGAGTATCTATATATATATACATAACGGAATATTATTGAGCCATAAAAAAGAATGAAACCTTGCCATTTACAATGGTGTGGACAGAGCTAGAGAGTATTATGATAAGCGAAATAAGTCAGATAGAGAAAGTCAAATACCACATGATTTCACATATATGTGGAATCTGAAAAATAAAACAAACAAATCAAAAAACTGAAAAAAGATCCTTAAATACAGAAAACAAACTGATGGTTGCCAGAAGAGAGGTCGATGGGGTAATGGCAAAATAGATAAGGGGGATTAAGAGTACAAACTTCCAGGTGTAAAATAAATAAGTCATAGGAATGAAAGGTACAGCCTAGGCAACAGAATCAATAACACTGTAATAACATTGTATGGTGACAGATGGTGATTACACTTATTGTGGTATTTAGTAATGTATAAAACTTTCCAATCAATATGTTGCACATCTGAGGGGCGCCTGGGTTAAACAGGCAGTTAAACGTCTGACTCTTGATTTCAGCTCAGGTCATGATCACAGGGTTGTAAGATTGAGCCCCACATTGGGCTCCACGCCGGGCGTGGAGCCTGCTTAAGATTCTCTCTTTCCCTCTGCCCCTCTCCGCAACCCCCCTCTAGAAAAAATATGTTGTACATCTGCAAGTAATATAACATGGTATGTTAGTTATCCTTCCATAAAGAAATCCATAAGCTAAGATAAATAAAGCAGCAATGGGCAAGAGAAGAAAATTCACAAGAGGGAAAAGAATGACCAATAAAACTTCCCTGATTATGCTGCTTGCTTAAAGAACAAGTCATACAAATTAATGAGTTACTGTCTTTCATTCTAGATTCCTGGCCCTGGGTACCTCTTCCTCCTCACCTCACAGGAGTTGTCACATCTCCCCACAGCTCGAGCCAGGGATGGCTCAGGAGAGCTCCAGTTGGCTGGCATGTTCCTGCTGGGCATCAGCCCTCCAGCTCTCTTGCTGATGCTCCTCCCACGAGCCTGAAGCCAAGTGGGCTCCGTGGACTCAATCAGAGCTGAGCTGCTGGGGCCAGAAGACAGTTCCTGCAGCCTCCGCTGTGGGGTCTGGCCCACAGATTCAACAGAGACTCCAAGAAACCTGCAAAGACAGTGTCCACATGGTCAGTCATTTAGCATTGACCCCACAAATGCTTCCTGGGGGCACCAAAGTACAGTTCCTGGCCTTGGACATTGTGGGATAGACGAAGTCCAGCCAACACCCATTCTAGTCATTCATCAAAATGGAATATGAGCAAGACCATGACATTTGGACAAACATTCTTTAAGCCTTAAATTCTCGCTCTGCCAACTTTTAGCTATGAGAATATAAAAATGCTTCTTCACTTTTCTTTTCAAAATGAGTCAAAACTATTCACCTCAAGGGGTTGTGAAAATTAAATGAGATGACGTTTGTAAGGCACTTGGCAGCAGGCTGGCCCCAGGAAACATTTAATTCAGATTAGCAAGTACTGTCATTACAAGGGATCAGGTAATATGCAGAAGTAGGTACCTCACTTAATTTGCACAACGATCCTCTCACCCATGTGTTGCCATAATTATTATTATTTCATTTTATGCACACAGAAACAGAGGCCTAGTGATATTAAGTCAAAGCCAGTCTACCTGGCTTCAAAATTTACATTCTCAACACTATAATACTCAGTACCTTTTGTGTGGTAGGCTTAAAATAAACATGGTTCTGTTTAACAGATGTTGAAAACATGACTGCGATTTGGAACTAAAAAAAAGTAGAGTTTCTTAAAACAGAAGAGATAGGCCGTAAGGAAAATGCTAATAGCCTGAGACTCCAATGTCTTAACTACCTCAAAATATGCAGAGGTAAAACTGTTTCTCCTTTTACAGGATCTAGGGAGGAGAGGGTGTCTCTGTGTCTATATTTAGAAACAATTTTATTCTGATCAACTAATAAAAGCACTACAGATTTAGTCATTCTTGTTGGGAAAGGGAAAGTATCCTTTATAAAATGAAGAGGAACTTAATTAAGAAAAACAGAAGTAAGAAATGGGATAAAGAGGAAACAAGAAAGTAAATAAGGAATAAAATAAAAGGCATGAACAAGCTGAATTTTAAACACATAAACATGATGTTATATCGAAGAGAGACTATGCTTTCTTTCCTTATGCCCATGGAACTTGTACAGAATTCCATTTAATAACTTGGCCATGAAGAAAATCTGGTAAGGGGACCTGGGTGGCTCAGTCGCGCAACTGACTCTTGGTTCCGGCTCAGGTCATGATCTCATGGGTCTTGGGATCGAGCCCCATGTAGGGCTCTGTGCTCTGTGGGGAGGTTGCTTGAAAGATTCTCTCCCTCTGATCCTCCCCTCGCTTACTCTCTCTCTCTAATAAATCTTTAAAAAAAGAGAAAATCGGGCACCTGGGTGGCTCAGCTGGTTGGGCAACTGCCTTCAGCTCAGGTCATGATCCTGGAGTCCCGGGATCGAGTCCCACATCAGGCTCCCTGCTCAGCAGGGAGTCTGCTTCTCCCTCTGACCCTCTTCCCTCTCGTGCTCTCTCTCTCTCTCATTCTCTCTCTCTCAAATAAATAAATAAAAAATCTTTAAAAAAAAAAGAGAAAATCTCGCAGATGTTTTAATGTTGGGAATTGACAGGCTACATGGTCTGATCGTAACATAAGACGTTCAATATCATTAGTCATTACAGAAATGCAAAGCAAAACCAAAATATTCCATTCATTAGGAGACCGCTTCACATCCATGAGGATGGCTAAAATAAGGGGTAAAAAAAGACAGTAACAGGTATTGGTGAGATGTGAATAAATTGGAGCTCTCATATATTGCTGGTAGAAATGGAAAATGGTATAGCCACTCTGACAGTTTGGCAGTTTCTCAAAATGTTACCCACAGAGTCACCATATGATCCAGCAATTCCACTCCTAGGTACCTTGCCAAGAGAAATGGAAACACATGTCCGCTCCAAAACTTACATACACAACTATTCACAGCAGTATTATTCATAGTAGCCAGAAAGTGGAAATCACCTAAATGTCCATCAACTGAAAATGGAGAAACACAATTTAGTATATCCATAAAATGGAATATTATTTTACAATCAAAAAGAAGTACTGATACAGGGCGCCTGGGTGGCTCAGTTGGTTAAGCGACTGCCTTCAGCTCAGGTCATGATCCCAGGGTCCTGGGATGGAGCCCCGCATGAGGCTCCCCGCTCAGCGGGAAGCCTGCTTCTCCCTCTCCCACTCCCCCTGCTTGCGTTCCCTCTCTTGCTGCCTCGATCTCTGTCAAATAAATAAATAAAATCTTAAAAAAAAATACACATTCTCTTCAAGCACCCATGCGACATTCTCCAAGACATACCACACCCAGGGTCATAAAACAAACCTCCATAAATTGAAATCATATGATATAAGTCCTCTAATATCACCAAACTAGAAATCAATAACAGAAAGATAACAGGAAAGTCTCCAAACACTTGAAAATTAAACAATACATTTCTATATCATCCATGGATCAAAGAGGTGGTCTCAAGGCAAATTAAAAAGTCATGAATGAAAATAAAAACACAACAGATCAAAATTTGGGGGATGAAGATAAAGCAGTGTCGAGAGGGAAATTTATAGTACTAAATGTTTATATGAGAAAAGAATTAAGGTCTTAAATCAATAATTTAAGCTCCCATCTCAAGAAACTAGAAAAAGAACAAAGTAAACCCAAAGCAAGCAGAAGGAAGGAAGGAATAGATGTAAGAGCATAAATCAATGAAATTGAAAACACTTACCAAATTGTTGAATCACTCTATTGTACACCTGAAAAAAAAATAGTTGAGATAAAATATATATGTAAATACAGAAAAAAAGAAATTGAAAACAGATAAACAATACAGAACAATCACTGAAACCAAAAGCTGGTTCTTTGAAAAGATTGATAAAAGTGGTAATCCTCAGGCAAGACTGATAAAGATAAAAAGAAACAAGATAAGAATTACCAATACCAGAACTGAAACATAAGATATAACTACAGATGCTGCAGCCATTAAAATGAAAGGGCTTACCACAAACAACTTAAATACACATAAATTCAACAACTTCCATAAAACACAAACTTCCACAACTCACCCACTACTAAATATACACTCTGAAAAAAATTAAATAGATAATCTGAAATCATATAACTACTACAGAATTTGAAGCCATCATCAAAAAGCTTCCAAAAGGAAATGTCCAGGACCAGATGGTTTCACTGGAGGATTCAACCAGTTAAAGGAAAAATTAGCATAATTCTACATAATCTCTTCCAGAAAATACAAAAGAAGAGAATACTTCTTACCTCATTCTATGAGGCCAGTACTACCCTAATACTAAAACCAGACAAAAACAGTACAAAAAACTAAAACTGTAGGCCAATATCTTTCATAAACCGAGTTACAGAAAATCCTCAAAAAAAAAAAAAAGGCAGTAGCTAATCCATTCCCGCAACATATAAAAAGAATTACACACCACAACCAAGTGAGATCTATTCCAGGAATGTAAGGCTGGTTCAACATTCAGAAATCAATCAGTGCATTCCCCCATATTAACAAGCTAAAGAAGAAAAATCACAAGATCATATAAATTCATACAATATTGACAAATTTCAACACCCATTCATGATAAAACTAAATAGACACATAGATCAATGGAACAGAATAAAGAACCTAAAAATAGCCCCACACAAGTATGTGCAATTTATTTTTCACAAAGGTGCAAAACAAGTCAAAGAAGGAAGGATAGTCTTCAACAGATGGTGCTTGAGTAATTGAACATTCAAACAGATGAGCTTCAACCTAAGTCTCACACTAGATACAACACTGAACTCAAAATGCACCACGAACAGCAGGAAGGAGAAACGGACCAATCACCAACACACTGGAGAATTTCTCTCTCCTCAGGAACGGGAGACAAGGACAACAAAGAGTGTAAATTTTGTATGACACGGCTGACAACTAAACAACTAAATATTATTTTTGATTAAAATATGAAACATTTATAAAAATTCACCACGGCCTAGGCCATGAGTCTTCTCCTGTTTCGAGGAAGGAGCTTCACGTAGACATTTTTCTGACCACAGAAAACTAAGGCTAGAAATCTATTAAAAAGATAAACTTTTGGAAACTAAAAACGCACTTCTAAATAACTCGTGGGCAGAAGAAAAATCAACTCTTAGGGTACACTTAGAACATAATGGACCGAACCTTGTGGGTCTTAGAGTGAACTTCAGGACCTTAACGTTGAGAGAAGAGGAAAGCCTGCAAAATAATGATCGAATCATCCAATCCGTTAGACAACCGATTCCATCGCTGACCACACAGAATCCCCCAACACTCACGCTCCCCGGGGCCCCATCACCTCCACATCCCTCCGACACAGAGCATTGAGATCCTCCTGACAACTATTAAACCACCGCTGAGAACCGTAGCCGCTTCCGGTCACCACCCCCCTAGCACCGCCCCTTCTCAGGGTTTGGGGCGACGAACGAAGGGGGCGTGGTCCTGCACACGCGCAAAACTACATTCGAAGCCGCTGTCCGCCCAGAGTCAACATGGGGATGTTACGGAATCGGTGCTTTGGAGCGTTCAGGGCCCCTAGGCCGCGTTGCCAGGCGGGGAACGTGGCCGCGCCCAGGTCGCGCTTCCCCGTAGGGTGCGCCATGTTGGAGGAGTGACCATTCCGTACCGAGGGTGAGGAAGCCTCTAAACTCACAGAGCAGAGCGGCGGAGCTGTCTCAGTGGCCGGGAGCATGGGTGGCGACGTTCTTTTGGGCGGTCTTCCTGGAGGAGGGGGGTCTTTGGATCTGCACTCTGGATCTGTGTAATAATGTTCAGAGAAGCTGAAGGGCCTCTGGAAAGACGCAGACGTGCCAGGCGGCTGTGCTCTCCTGGCAGATACCACACGATGTGAAAGCGGGGGAGAAGTCAGACTGGTTTACAGTGCTCTCCTGGAACATACCACGAGCGAAGAAGGGGAAGAAATTGGGAGTGTGCAGGCCTCCTAGGACATAGCACTGAGGGATAAAGGGGAAGTCGGTGTCAGATTCCCCTCTGTTGTGCTTGTAGGGGTTGGCTGCGGGGTCTGAATGCTCCCATAGTCTACATTATCTCCCACTCCAGCAACCCCAGATGAAATAAAATATGAACAAATAATACTTTTTTATTTTTCCTTAATCTAAAGCATTACGTCAATAAAAGCATCTTCAGGAAACTATTATTTTTATTTCCACATAAAATAAAATCTGCACTGTGATAGTGCCCTTTTGAAAATGTAGCTTTAAGACGAGACTGATGCTGCCCTTCAACCGGTTTGCTGTCCCTAATATTACTTCTAATATAGAAATTCCCTTCTATATTAGATGCCCATACCCTTCTAGGACGTGTCACTGGGGTAGGAAGGGAAGAAGTCCTGTTGCCCTTTACCTGGGAATGCCTACTTTCCCTTCAAAACCAAGTTCAAATATCACCTCCTCCAGGGAGTCTTACAGGCAGAAGTCCTCCTACAGGCAGAAGGCTCTGTACCCCACTGAAGGTTTCTCTGAATCCTCAGGTGAGGAAGGTATTTTGAGGGGACCCGACACAGGCTCAGGTGTGGACTTACTGGATGCTCTCAGTCCAATCACATCCCCTCTGCTCAGTTTCACAATCTGGAATGTAAGAGTGTCCTACTCAGCCTAAGACCATCTGGGACTAATTTGTAGTCTGACAGATCCATCAGTCAATGAGGGAGACCACACACCAGAGGAACCATGGAACCACTAAACAAAGGGAAAGATAGAGTTACAGGATTCAGAGGAATGGTGAAGTTCAGATGAAATAGAAATGAAGCAGTGTTTTGGTGACCTTAAGGCAAAATGGAGCTGTATGTGAACCGCAAAGTGACCTTGAGTCCTGTTTTCCTGAAAACAATAAAGTTAAGATAGATATAAAATGTTGTGTCTAGATACCCCTCATCTCTGGTCAGGGTTGGAAATCCTGGCTGCTTCTTTGTGTCTAAGTGACTTAGAGTCTCCAGCAAGAGTAGGATGTTTCGTTTGAACTGATACCATTTCAAATAGCAGCTTTCTGATAGTCCGTGATTGTAGTGAAGGAAGTTTCCCAGTGACTGAGAAAGCAGTAGTCACTCAAAGTAGAGTTCTTTATGGCATTACAGCGGCAGCACGTCCTTGGGAGAAATAGTGTTTCTCAATAACTTTGCATCTGACTTTATCTGTGATTGTTCTCCTAGCCTGATGAATGGCAGGGCAGATTTTTAGAGTCCGAGCTACTTTTTGCTTTCTTAGAGGGTTGGACTCTAAGCATTCCAAATTCTCTTTCTACATATATAGCCCTGGTCTGATAGTTTACTGAATGAAGAAACAAAGAAGGAATTGAATCACTGGTAGCTTGTCTGACGTGCTTCTATATAGAGTTTCAAGAATCCCTGTTCATGTTGTTGAGCATCTTAATAGTACTACAGTTATATTTCAAAAAAATAATAGACCCTTTAGACCATTTCAGAGAAGAAGGAAAGATAGAGCCAATAAGCATATGAGGAGGTGTTCAAAGTCATTAGCTATCAGGCAAATACAAATCAGGACATGATGAGATGACATTTTATACCCACTCAATTCACAAAAATTTCAGTCTGACAATACCCAGTATGGAAGAGGATGTGCACCCACAGGATCGTTTTGCCCTGTGGAAGGAATGTGAATCAGTGTAACCGCTTGTAGAGAGCAAAATGGAGTCTGTCGTGTCAAGCAGGAGCCCGTGTCGAGCAATGACGCAAGTAGGTAAAGGTACTGCAGCTAGGAGGTATCGCCGGGACCAACATTAGCTGACACCCCAGAACTGATAATGAGCAGAACCAGAGGAGGTCTGCAGGGACCCGAAACCAATTAAATCCCTTTAAAGAGGGAAGGATTCTGGCAGCAAGCTGTTAGACTCTTCAGACGTGACCCCTCTGTCTGACCACTTAGAAAAGGCAGCTGCCTCTGATAGCTGTGCCCGATTGATCTCCGAACAGAACTGAGATCCTTCACTGCTTGAACGTAAGAAGCAGCAGGTGCCAAGAGCGGCCCCAGATTGGGCGGAGGCCTTATCTCAACTGCATGCTCACAGACTGACTTTGTGTTTCATTCCTTAACTTCCTACACCCTTCTGTTATCTTGTTCATTGCGTGGTTGGTCTTCTGTCCTGCTCTGTGTGCTGTGTAAGAAGCCAGGTTTAATCACATGGTGAAATGTCACTGAGTTTGGAGTCCCGAACCTGCTTTATAATGGTGATAAACTTTGCTTTGTGATTGAATAAAGCTGACATTGTGGAAAGACACAACTCATGGTGTGCACCTTCATAGTGTGCTTATGACACCACTTTAGAAAATAGGCATTCCCTCCTACAAGTGAATATTTACATACCTCACAATCCAGCCAGTCCACTCGTAGGAATGTATCCAAAAGAGGGTAGGGGGCCTGGCTGGCTCAGTTAAGCATCCGACCCTTGATTTCGGCTCAGGTCATCATCTCAGGGTCATGAAATCGAGCCCCGAGTTCAGGCTCTGTACTGGGCATGGAGCCTGCTTAAGATTCTCTCTCTCCCTCTCCCTCCACCCCTCCCCCCCCCACACCCTCTCTTGGTCAAACAAACAAACAAAAAGGAACATTCCCACATGAAACCTAGGATATGCATGACAATCCCTTCACAACAGAAAAACCTAGAAACAAAACTGGATGCTCATCAACAGGAGTCAAAATGAATAAACTAGAATAATACTCAACAATATGGATGAACATTAAAGAAAAAAACCCCTGAAATTCCCGAAAGATTATATAAAGCATAACACACTTTTATAAGAATAAAAGCTACTAACATAAAGAACATAAACTATTTAGGACTGTATGTAATTGCAAGAAAATTACGTTAAAAAATAAAAGGTTTATGAACTTGGGATTCAGGATGATGTTTACCTCAGTTAAGGGGAGGCAGGGCAATGAATTGGGGGACCACATGGATAGATGCAGGTTATCATCAAGGCCATACAAAGGGTGGTAGGCACATTAAGTGCTCACTTTACTATCAAAACTATTTAAATTAGGGGCGCCTGGGTGGCTCAGTCGGTTAAGCGTCTGCCTTGGGCTCAGGTCATGACCCTGGGGTCCTGGGATTGAGCCCCGCGTTGGCTCCCTGCTCAGCGGGGAGCCTGCTTCTCCCTCTCCCTCTGCCCCTCCCCCCTGCTCGTGCGCGCGCGCGCTCTCTCTCTCTCTCAAATAAATAAAATCTTTGAAATAAATAAAATAAAAATAAAAAATACTATTTAAATTAATTGGGAAAATTAAGCTGTTAGGTAAATATCTACATTTAAAAAGACAAAGTCTGCATGGAGAAAAGTGCCATCCCTTCCTTGAGTAGGGCAAGAAAATCGTTGACCCCAGCCCAGAGACGCCATCCCGTGGTGGGATGAGCAGAGAGGCAGGAGGCCCATGACCTTGACACTTACTGAAGCCCCTGCCAAAGATGCTCTGGCTCCATGGCTCACTCCATCATCATACTTGCTCCAGTGTCTTTTCTTTAGATGTCTTCCTTCCCCGACCTACCCCCACTACTCTCTAGCTCCTCACCATGCCTTAGTTTTCTTCGTAGCCTTCTGTTTTTTCAGAATGATCTTATTCATTTACTGTTCACTCATTTACTTGTTCATGCTGATACTGAAGTGATTTCTGCTTCTCATATATGTGCAGTAATTGACTGCTTTATTTTTGGTAGCTGTACCACACATGTAGAGAGCAGTAAAACACATAAAAGCAGGGTCATTGTCTTAAAAGATTATTCCCTTCAAAAGACTCTGCAGGCATCTCTGGATGATACAACTAATTATAAAATTGATTTGGTAGGAGTAAGGCAGGAAATGCTAAAAAGATGGAGAACTTGTAAGTATTTAAGACCCTATTTGTTCATCCATCAAATATTTATTGATCACCAGTCACTGCTCTTCGTACTTGATATTGGGTAAAACAAAACAGACCCCAAACTCCTAGTTTCATGAGCCCAACATCCTAGTGGGGAAGAGGGCAATAAACACTGTTTGTCAATAGTTGATAACTGCTAAAGGGGGTGGATGGGGCACTAATGTGAGTTAGAAATATTGGGGGAGGGGGCTGCCACTTCAAATAGAGAGATCAGAGTCTCCTTTTAAACTCTACAACTGGGAATGCTTGAGCGGCTCAGTCGGTTAAGTGTCTGCCTTCGGCTCAGGTCATGATCCCGGGGTCCTGGGATCGAGTCCCGCATCGGGCTCCTTGCTCAGCGGGGACCTGCTTCTCCCTCTGCCTGCCGATCCCTCTGCTTGTGCGCGCTCTCTCTCTGACAAATAAATGAAGAAAATCTTTAAAGAAAAAAATAAAGTAAAATAAAATAAAAATAATTCTACAACTGACTGTCCTGAATCCTGGAGCAGTCCAGTTGTGAATCTTCACATTTATGCTGGCAACCAGTTGAAAACAAGGAAGAATGCAAGGTCAGAATATTTACACATCTGCAGCTAAGGACATAATGATGAGCACCTTTTTATCCTATTAGGTAAATGCAAAGAGTGGTATCCACGGTCTTCCCATCAGCCTTGTCTTGCATGCCTTCTTCCTTCAGTAGATGAAAAATATCTTACAATATGGTAAAATATTATCTGTCTTCCACTGACAGAGGTAGAGGAAAACTTCATAAAAGTATCAGGTTCAATGGCTAAGCAGGGACCTCTGGACCAAAGCCACAACCATTTACATATGTCAGGAGACAGCAGGCAATGATAGCTTATTTATTTTACACCCCAATTTTTTAAGGTTGTTTTTTTGTTTTTTTAAAGATTTTATTTATTTATTTGACAGAGAGATAGAGAGAGCCAGAGAGCACAAGCAGAGGGAATGGCAGAGGGAGAAGGAGAAGCAGGCTCCCCGCTGAGCAGGGAGCCCTATGCGGGGCTCGATCCCAGGACCCTGAGATCATGACCTGAGCCGAAGGCAGATGCTTCACCGACTGAGCCACCTAGGCGCCCCTTACACCCAACTTTTTTGGAAAATTTTTACACTACACAAAAGTTGAAAGAATTGTACTAGGAACGTCCAAATGCCCTCCACCTGGATATAACAACTGTTAACTTTTGCTACATTTGCATAATCTCTTTCTGTACATACATACAGACCCCATCATTTAAAAATAATGTAATAAATAAATAAATAAATAAATAAATAAATAAATAAATAAATAAAATGTCCAAAGAAAATTATTTAAGGAACTGAAGTAGAGTTGTTAAAGGCTATATTCAACTGATGGGCATCAGGTAACCCCACCCCCACCTCTGACCCCAGATTGAAGCATGATTAGGGTTTATATAGGGGAAAGTTGGATATGTGTCTTTGCAGTTTGGGCTTAGGTGATAGGTTTTTTTTACCTTAAGGGAAGCTCACAGTTAGGGGATTGTTCTAGTTTTTGAGCCCCTCTCCCGATCAGAGCCCCATATCATCAGAACAGTACTTTCTGAGAATTGTTTTTGTAAGCCTTGTGGCTTATCCACTAGTCAGAGTTCATGTGGAAGGGGGAAGGATAGATAGCAAAAGAAAGAAAGAAAGGACTCCAGCATGTTTGTTTTATAATACCTTTCTACAGTAAACTGCAAACATTATGCTCTCTAAAAGCTAAATACTCAGCATGTATCTCCTGAGGGACTGAATATACAAATGGACAATGGCCAGACCATATAGAGTTGATCCTTGAACAAAGGAGTTTTAACTGCACAGGTCCACCTATAGGCAGAATTTTCTTGATAAATACAGTACAGTATTGTTAATGTATTTTCTCTTACAATTTTAATAGCATTCTTTTCGCTAGCTTACTTTATTGTAAGAATACAGTATATAATACATAGAACATACAAAATATGTGTTAATCAACTATTTACGTTATCAGTAAGGCTTCTAGTCAACGGTAGGCTATTAGTAGTTAAATTTGGAGGGAATCAAAAGTTATTCCACTGTGTGTGTGTTGGCGGGAGCAGTGCCCCTAAGCGCAGCGTTGTTCAAGGGTCAACTGTATTATGACAATAGAATTCTGACCTACAACTTCTATAGCAATAATCCTGAGAAGCCAAACCATTACCTCTGTAGCAATGGGTCTAGATGGCCAGGACTTAGTCAATGACCACCAACCTCCTCATTTTTTGCCCCCACTCTCCACTTCCAACTCAGGTCCATCCAGAGAAAACCAAATCTGCTCCCCAAACCAATCACCTAGGATGCCTGGCTTCTAGTTATTAGCCTGCCTACAGCTTCCTCATGCCAACAGCTTTCCAATTAGAACACACCTGAAGCCTTCCCTCTTTTTTTTTTTTTTTTTACTATAAAGCGTTACCCCCTCTGTCTGCCTTTGAGTCTCTGCCAAAAAGCAAGTGACAGTGTCTGATTTCCTTGCTAGAGCAAGTTCAGAATGAATGTCCTTTGCTTTTCTCATTTGGTTTGTCTTCATTTATTTCCACAGGGCATACCTGAAGTCTTTCCTTTTTTCACTATACGTGATGTTGACTGCCTCCCTTGCTATAGAAAGCTCTGTAGTCTCTGTCCCCATTTGGGTCATCTTTGTATATTTCCACACTCCTAAGAATAGGACTTTTTTTTTTTTTTTTTTTTTGCAGAGCCACAAGCCCATTCCCACATCTAAGAAATCCGAGATACAATTTTCAGTTTCTAAAAAAGATTTTATTTATTTATCTGAGAGAGTGCGTGCACACACACGTGTGCATGCGCACGCATGTGCGAGCACACACACACACACACATACACGCATGAGTGAAGGGAGGGGCAGAGGGAGAGGGAGAAGCAGACTTCGCTTTGAGCAGGGAGCCCAACCTGGGGCTCAATCCAGGACCCTGAGATCAAGACCTGAGCCAAAGTCAAATGCTTAACTGACTGAGCCACCCAGGCACTCCGACTTTCAATTTTATTTAAAAATTATCATACAGTAAAATTAAATTCTTGGTGTACAGTTCATTAATTTGAATAAACGTATAGATTTGTATAACCACCACCACCATCGGATTACAGACAGTTCCATCACCTCCCCCAACTCCTCCCGAAAACCTCATCACACTTAAGAAATTTAACAATGATAAAATAATAGTGTGCATCCCAAATTCAAATGTTTCTAATTACCCTTAAATTTCTTTACAACTTCTTAAAATCCCAAATACTATTAGGGCTCATGCCTGGCATTTGGCATTGTTCATGTCATCTCATCTCTTTAGTCTCTAATCTCTTTTTATTTTTATTTTTTTTTTCTAATCTCTTTTTAATCTAAGAGCATTTTCCCAGCCTGTTTTGTCTGTCACGACCTTGATATTTTTGAAGAGAGTTTGCCAATTGTGGTGTAGATGTTTCTGCATTTCTAATTGTTTCCTCATGAATAGATTTAGGTCAAACAGCTTGGGAAAGAAATCCGCATGGATGATTTGTCCCTCTCGGTGAGTCATGTCTGGAAACATGTTTCCATGCATTCTATATTTGGTAACGGCTAAGTTTAATTTCTTCATTGTAAAGAAATATTTTTTCTTTTCTTTGTTTTTTTTAAAGACTTATTTATTTATTTTAGAGAGAGAACGGGGAGGGGCAGAGGGAGAGGGAGAGAGAATCTCCAGCAGGCTCCTGGCTGAGCTCAGAGCCCTCGGAGGGGCTGGATCTCATGACCCTGAGATCATGACCTGAGCCGAAATCAGAAGTCAGATGCTTAACTGACTGAACCACCCAGGTGCCCCAGAAATCTTTTTTCTTTTGTATTTCATTATTTTTCTATGGGGTAATTCTTTAGGGACCATGTGAATAATCTATTCACCCAATGTATTTGTTTGCTAGGGCTGCCATAGCCTAATACCATAAATTGGGTGGCTTAAATAACAGAAATCATTTTCTCACCAGTTGTGGAGGCTAGAAGTCCAAGAACAAGGTGTTGGCAGGTTTGGTTTGTCCTGAGGCCTCTCTCCTTGGCTTGCATATGGCCCCTCCCTTGCTGCATTTTCACAGGGTTGCTCAGCTATGCATGTTCATGTTCGGTGTCTCTCTGTAAATCCTAATCTCTTCTTATAAAGACGCCAGTCAGATTGGATCAGTGCTCACCCTAAGGGCATCATTGTAACTTAATCACCTCTTCAAAGGCCCTATCTCCAAATATGTCACATTCTCAGATACTGAGGGTTAGGGCTTCACATATGAATTTTGGGGGAACACAATTCAGCCCATAACACTCAGTAAGCATTCACAAGATCGTTTTATCATCCATTGATGATCTTTGCTTAAAACAATGATTAACTTGGGGTTTGCAGATGGTGGTTTTCTAATTCTATGTCTTTCTATAATTATTAGTTGACATTGTTCTGTAAAGAGCTTTCCTTCCTCTTGCATGTTCGTTTGTTTGCCAAGAATTATTATATTCATGTGCCAGCATCATAATGTATTTGTAGATACATTACATAACACACAATTAGTGCACAAGAAATATCAGTGCATTTAATGGACAGTAAGTACTATCATAACATCTTACTAGAACCCCCAGACACAACCTGTACTCATTGGTTCCAGTTTCCTTCCCCAGTTACAATTTGTCATACATACTGGTCCCCAGGTCTTTCTTTGCCTTGCTCTGAAACCATGTTTATTCTTACTGCTAATGTTACATCTTGATGCTTCTTGAGTCTATTGACTGGAATCATGCTGATGATTTGATTTCATTGATTTCTTTGAGTCCTGCTGATGAACACTTGGATTTTTCTATATTTTTCTATTTCAAACAATGCCACAATGGGCCATCTTGCAATATACCTTCCAATCATGTATAGGTGTATTCCTGGAATAGAGTCCCAGAAATGTCGTTTCTGAGTTGTAATTGAATGCAATTGTAATTTGCTAAATATTTTCACATTCACCTCCATAGGATTGTATCACTTGGACTGTGCCCAGTGATAGAGGAGAGTGTCTGTTTTCCCACAACTTCACCACAGGGTGGGTTGTTGAACTTTTAGAATTTTGCCTATCTTGATAGGTGAGAAATGATATCCCAAGTGCAGTTTTAATTTTCATTTCTCTTACTAGGAGAGTGATTGAGCATCTATTTATATGTTTAAAATCATCTGTATTAGTTTTTCTGTTAATGATTTTTGCCCCTGTTTAGTTCAATTAATATGATGATTCATACTAATATTCTTCAAAATTTTTAAATTCCCTTGTAATCCCCCTTTAGTCTTACTTGGTTGTGACATATTATTCTTTTATTTTGTTAAAAGATTTTATTCATTTATTTGAGAGAGAGAGAGACAGAGCATGAGCATGAGCAGGGAGGTGGAGGCAGAGGGAGAAAGCATGCTCCCCGTAGCGCAGGGGGAGCCCGATGCGGGGCTCGATCCCAGGACCCTGGCATCATGACCTGAGCCGAAGGCAGCGGCTTAACCGACTGAGCCACCCAGGTGCCCCCCAATAACTTTTCATATGAAGTCTATAGCAGTACTGTGGGTGCACCTGGAGTCCAGTTTTTAGTTTTTACTTATCTGTTTTTAATTATCTTTGTTGTGGTAAAAACACATACCATAAACTTTGCCATCTTAACCATTTCTAAGTGCACCATTCAGTAGTGTTAAGTATATTCACGTTGCTGTGCAACTAGTCTCTAGAACTCTTTCATCTTGCAAAACCGAAACAGAACTAATCCAGGTGTGGTATATAATATACAAGCTACTCAGAAATATAAAAATAGTATGATGAACCCCTTTATACCAATCACCCATGTACAATAATTATCAACAATTATGAGCATATGACCAATCTTGTTTTATTAACTACTGCTGGGTTTTTTCTTAAAGCAAATCACTGAAATGATACTTCATTCTTACTTCCTTCAGTATATGTCTCTGTTTTACAATACCATTATCACACTTAATTAGGTAAACTTATTTAATAGTATTGATCAGGTGTCGTATCTTTACTCATTTTCTAGCCATTTTTCTTTTTTTTTTAAGATTTTATTTGTTTATTTGACAGAGAGAGAGAGAGAGAGAGACAGCGAGAGAGGGAACACAAAAGCAGGGGGAATGGGAGAGGGAGAAGCAGGCTTCCCGCGGAGCAGGGAGCCCGATGCGGGGCTCGATCCCAGGACCCTGGGATCATGACCTGAGCCGAAGGCAGACACTTAACGACTGAGCCACCCAGGGGCCCCTCTAGCCATTTTTCTATCAATTATTGAGAATATTGTTAAAATCTCCAATTATACATGTTGGCTTCCCTAATTCTTCTTGCAAATTCTATCAGGTTTTGATTCATGTATTTTTTTTTTTAAGTTTTAATTTTAGGGTGCCTGGGTGGCTGGGGAGTCTGCTTCTCCCTCTCCCTCTGCCCCTCCCCCCCTGCTCGTGCTCTCTGTCTCTCTCATGCTCTCTCTTTCTCAAATAAATAAATAAAATATTTTAAAAAATAAAATAAAAGTTTTAATTTTAATTCCATTTAGTTAATAGTATAAGTTAGTAATTCAACAGTTCCATACATGTCCCTGTTTTGATTTGTATTTCCCTGATGCCGAGTGATGTTAAACATTTTTTCATGTTTCTGTTGGCCATTTGTATGTCTTCTTTGGAGAAATGTCTGTTCATGTCTTCTGCCCATGTCTTGACTGGATTATTTGTGTTTTGGGTTTGAGTTTGATAAGTTCTTCATAGATCTTGAATACTAGCCCTTTATCTGATAAGTCATTTGCAAATATTTTCTCCCATTCCATAGGTTGCCTTTTATTTTTGTTGACTGTTTCCTTTGCTGTGCAGAAGCTTTTTATCTTGATGGTTCAACATTTGCAAATCAATCAACGTGATACATCACATTAATAAAAGAAAGGACAAGAACTAACCAAGAAGAGGTTGCTGCCTGTGTTCTCCTCCAGGATTTTGATTGATTCCTGTCTTACATTTAGGTCTTTCATTCGTTTTGAATTTATTTTTTGTATGGTGTAAGAAAAGGGTCCAGTTTCATTCTTTTGCACGTTGCTGTCCAGTTTTCCCAACACCATTTGTTGAAGAGACTGTCTTTTTTCCACTGGATATTCTTCCCTGCTTTGTCAAAGATTAGTTGACCATAGAGTTGAGGGTCCGTTTCTGGGCTCTCTATTCTGTTCCATTGGTCTATGTGTCTGGTTTTGTGCTAGTACCATACTGTCTTGATGATTATAGCTTTGTAATAGAGCTTGAAGTACAGAATTGTGATGCCTCCAGTTTTGGTTTTCTTTTTCAACACTACTTTGGCCATTCGGTGTCTTTTCTGGTTCCATACAAATTTTAGGATTGTTTGTTCTAGCTCTGTGAAAAATGCTATTGGTATTTTGATAGGGATCACATTAAATGTGTAGATTGCTTTGGGTAGTACAGACATTTTAATAATGTTTGTTCTTCCAATGCATGAGCATGGAATGTCTTTCCATTTCTTTGTGTCTCATTCAATTTCTTTCATAAGTGTTTATTGCTTTCAGAGTACAGATCTTTTTACTCTTTGATTAAGTTTATTCTTAGGTATCTTACGATTATTTGGTGCAATTGCAAATGGGATCGATTACTTGATTTCACTTCTTGCTGCTTCATTATTGGTGTATAGAAATGCAACATATTTCTGTATATTGACTTTGTATACTGCAACCTTACTAAATATGTGTATCAATTCTAGCAATTTTTTGGTGGAGTCTTTCGTGTTTTCCACAGAGTATCACGTCATCTGCGAATGGTGAAAGTCTGACTTCTTCCTTACTGATTTGGATGCCATTTATTTCTTTTTGTTGTCTGATTGCTGAGGCTAGGATTTCCATTACTATGTTAAATAACAGTGGAGAGGGTGGACATCCCTGTCATGTTCCTGACTGTAGAAGAAAAGCTCTCATTTTCCCCCATTGAAGATGATATTAGCTGTGGGTCTTTCATATATGGCCTATATGATGTGGAGGTATGTTCCCTCTACCCCTACTTTATTGAGGGTTTTATCAAGAATGGATGCTTGTACTTTGTCAAATGCTTTTTCTGCATCTATTGAGAGGATGATATGGTTCTTTTTTAAAAGATTTTATTTATTTGACAGAGAGAGAAGGAGAGAGAGTACAAGCTGGGGGAGCGGCAGGCAGTGGGGGAGGGAGAAGCAGGCTCTCTGCTGAGCAGAGACCCTGATGTGGGGCTCAATCCCAGGATGCTGGGATCATGACCTGAGCCCAAGGCTTAACTGACTGAGCCATCCAGGTACCTCGGATCATGTGGTTCTTATCCATTCCTTTATTAATGTGGTGTATCATGTTGATTGATTTGCAAATATTGAACCATCCTTGCAAACCAGGAATAAATCCCACTTGATCATGGTGGATGATTTTTTTTAATGTATTGTTGGACTCAGTTTGCTAGTCCTTTGTTGAGGATTTTTACATGTATGTTTATCAGAAATATTGTCTTGTAGTTCTCCTTCTTTTTTGTAATGTCTTTATCAGGTTTTGGTATCAGGGTAATGCTGGCCTAAAAGAATGAATTTGGAAGTTTTCTGTCCTTTTCTATTTTTTGGAATAGTTTGAGAAGTATATGTATTAGCTCTTTTTCATATGTTTGGTAGAACTCACCTGTGAAACCATCTGGACCTAGACTTCTGTTTGTGGGAAGTTTTTTGATTACTGATTCAATTTCATTGCTGGTTATTGGTTTGTTCAAATTTTCTATTTCTTCCTGATTCAGTTTTAGGAGGTTATAGGTTTCTAGGAATTTATCTATTTCTCCTAGGTTGTCCAATTTGTTGGCATATAATTTTTCATAATATTTTCCTATAATCCTTTATATTTCTGTGGTGTTCATTGTTATTTCTCCTCTTTCACTTGTGATTTTGTTTGAGTCTCCCCTCTCTTTTTTATGAGTCTGGCTAAAAGTTTATCAATTTTGTTAATCTTTTCAAGGAATCAGCTCCTAATTTCATTGACCTGTTCTATTGCTTTTTTAGTTTCTGTTTTGTTTATTTCTGCTCTAGTCTTTATTATTTCCTTCCTTCTACTGGTTTTGGGTTTTCTTTGTTCTTCTTTTTCTAATTCCTTTAGGTGTAAGGTTAGGCTGTTTATTTGAGATTTTTCTTGCTTCTTGAGTTAGCCCTGTATCGCTATAAATTTCCCTCTGAGAACAGCTTTTGCTGCATCCCAAAGATTTTGGACCATTGTGTTTTCATTTTCATTTGTCTCCATATTTTTTTAGTTTCCTTTTTTACTTCTTGGTTGATCCAGTCATTGTTATTAGCATGTCACGGAGTTCTCTTAACCTATTTTCATTTCTGTTATTCTTTTTTCTCTCTCCTGTTCAGCTTGATTGCTTTCCATTACTCTGTCCTCCAGGTTGCTGATCTGTTTTCTGCTTCCTCTAGTCTACTATTTATTCCGTTTAGTGTATTTTTAATTTTGGTTATTAAGTTCTTCATCTCTGATTGGTTCTTTTTTATGTTTTACATCTCTTTGTTAAAAGTCTTGCCAAGTCCCTCCACTCTTTTCTCAAGTCCAGTGAGTATCTTTATGCCCATTACTTTAAATTCTCTATCAGGCATATTTCTTATCTCTGTTTTGTTTAGCTCTCTTGCTGTGATTTTGTTCTGTTCTTTCATTTGGGACATATTCCTCTGTCTCCTCGTGTTGTATAATTCTCAGTGTCTGTTTCTCTACATGTTAGGAAAATCTGCTACAGCTCTGCTCTTGAAAATAGTGGCCTAATGAAGAAGAGGTCCTGTAGTGCCCTGCAGTGCAATGTCCCCTGTTCACCAGAACCTGGCACTTCAGGGGTATTTCCTATGTGTGTTGTGTGTGCCCTGCTCTTGTGGCTGAGCTGCATTTACCTTCAGTACAGTTACCTGCAGTGGCTCTCTTTGTCTGTTATGGGAAGGGTTTGGTCCCTGTGTTATTAGTGGGCCAGTCCGGGGCTGTCTTGGGCTTGAGTTGAATCAGACCAGGGGTTTCCCAAAGCTGCAGTAGCACCGAACTGCAGAGCACTTTCTCTGTGTTGCCCTCTGAGAGGCTTTCATTGGTTAACAGGGCCTGCAGTCAGACCAGATGTCTGCCCCAGAACACTGCTGATGTTGCCGCTCAACTGGTGTTTATGATTATTTTCCTCTCTCCCTGGGGCAGGAGTCACTTTGGAGTTCTGCTGGCCCCTCTCAGGGATGCTTGCACACTGCCAGCCTTGCAGCACAGCTTGGGATGGACTCCTACCAAGGGCAGGTTGGAGGTCATGTCCACAGGAGAATGTGGGGGTGGGGCACACAGTGTCAACAAGTCCCCACTGGTCTGCCACCTGAGGGGACCTGCAGCCACTTGGGGAAACTTCTGCTGAGTGCAAGGGGGTTGGAGGGGTAGACCCCCAGAAATGTGTGCGTGCAGGGCCTGCTGTTAGCAAGCTAGGTGGAGAGTGTCTACACTGGGCTGATTCCTGCAGGTGTCTGTGTATCTAGGCTGGGAGTTGGGAGAAGAAAATGGTGCCCACCAGCTCCTTTGCTCTTGGAGAAGTTTCCCAAAGATCCCTGCCCGTCCAGAACAGATTCTGAGATTATTAAGTAAATTGTCCTCCCATATACCCAGGCATTTTTCAAGCCGCTGCCTTTGTGCTGGGGCTGGTTGTTGTGCTGTCTCTTCAAGTGTGAGTACTCAGTTTCCTTTTACTCTGTGGCTCTCCCAGAGCCTAGCTGCTGATTTTTAAAGTTCTAGGTGTTAAGTCCCACTGACTGTAAAAATTCACAAAACCAGGCCCATCTGGTTTTCAAAGCCAAATGTCATGGGCATTTGTCTTCCCAGTGTGGGTCTCCCATGCCTGGTGTGCCTGGTGTGGGGTCTACTCCTCCCTCTCTCTGCACCCACGGTGTCCCTCCCTCCGGGGACAGTCCCGCAGGTCCATTTGTCTCCAAACCATGTCTCCATCCTTCCTACCCTCTTTGATGTGGCCAGTCTCTATATTTAGCCGTGGAGAGTCTGTTCGGCCAGTCTTTGTGGGCATTTTCTGGGATATTTACAGTAATGAGGGTTTTATCTAGGTGTATCTGGGATCCTCCTACTCCACCATCTTTCTGAGGAGTCTAGTTCCCTATTCTATTGACTCATATAGTAATATCTTTTCCCCTAGCATTACAACTGTATGGTAGTACCATATCCACCTATGTAAAAGGACATTTCTCACAACTATTCAATTCTCTCATTCTCAGTATAGTAGCTGGAATCATCATTGCCCAAACCAGAAAATTTTCTCCCCTTCTAAATTCTGGACTCTGAAATTCCTACCCTTTTTTCTCTTTCTGAAAGTGCTATTTAAATGTCCTTTCTTTTCAAGTCCCATCTATGTCACCTTAAACCAAGTTTATATTTTATCATGTTTGGATTATTCTGTTCTTTATGGAATTATCTAATTCCAGTTTTTAACAAATTCATTTTAGGTACTATATATTACACATTTCATTACCTGAGCCATAACATTTATCTTATACTTGCTTTATGAAATAAAATTGCAGTTACTCCCTATTACGCAGCACATAATTAAATTCTCCTCTCAGTGATAACAGGCCACATATTTCCAGTTTAACCTTATATCTATATATCTTCCATAACTTTTGCTTGACTTCAGTTTTCTTAATGTTTCCTACATGTAAAATTCCTTTCTGCATCTAGGCTATTGACTATTTAGGGCTCTGACTATTTAGATGCAGGTTTCACCTGTTCTATAAAACTAATTCTTAATTAATCCAGCATCTAATATTCTTTTGTTTTCTTCATCCCCACCCCATAGAAACTCAGAACAGATAGAAACTTTCCCCTTTTATTTTATTTTTTAATTTAAAATTTTTGTAGAGGTAATACATTCACAAGTTTTGAAATTCCAAAAGTGTGAAAGAGCTCACAGTGAAAAATCTCACTCCCACCTTTGTCCCCAGTTCCCTTCCCCAGGGACTGCCAGTGTTAATCATTTCTTAGGTATCCTTCTGGAAATATTCATATACAAAGAATATGTTTTTAAACCGTGGGGTATATGATCATTTCTTCCCTAGATCTTTTTTTAAATCTTTAAGAATAAAGGTGCCTGGGTGGCTCAGTTTGTTGAGCGTCTGCCTTCAGCTCAGGTCATGCAGGATCGAGCCCTGAATTGGGCTCCCTGCTTGGCAGGGTGCCTGCTTCTCCCTCTCCCTCTGCTGCACCCTCTATTTGTGCTCTCTCTCTCTGTCAAACAAAGAAATAAATAAAATCTTAAAAAATAAATCCTTAAGAATAAGAGCAATAGCAATATTTTATTCTTAAATTTTCTAACAGAAAAATGGAAAACCCAGTTCAAGTACTGAAATTATTGGTTTTGTGGAGATAGGCAAACCAGAGTGTTTTGTTTCAGTGCATGTTTTTTAAGTGTGTCAAAAAGAATTCAAAGAAATAGATTATAGTGGTAAGGGGAATCTTGGCTTGAAAACAAAAAAAGAATTTAGCCTTTGTTGACTAATTATTCCAGTAAAGTGAACAACTCCCAAAGTGGATAGCATAGATAATGTCTGCTTTTAAAATTCAGAGAAAATAATGTCTTTCTAGAAGTGTGGTGAGGTTGTGAGTTAATTTTCAGAGTATAGGACTCTTAAATGATCTATGAGTCATACATACATTTTGAATTGGCACAAAGGAGCAGAAGAGGCAAGATTAATGGAAGAAGAGTATGAATAATTATTGGATTTGGGAATAAACTGGATTGTTTTTAAAGATTTTATTCATTTATTTGAGATGGCGAGTGAGAGAGAGCAGGAACAAGAGTGGGGGTGGGGTGGGCAGAGGGAGAGGGAGAAGCAGGTCCTCTGCTGAGCAGGGAGCCTAAGGCGGGGCTGGATGCCAGGACCCCGGGATCACGACCTGAGCCGAAGGCAGACGCTTAAACGACTGAGCCACCCAGGTGCCCCATAAAGTGGACTTTTTAAAGAAATGTTCATTACTAGTAGAATGCAAACTCACATTCATAGCTATTTTTTTTTCAGACTGATGACTCCATTTATGTGCTGCTTTTAGTCTGTGGGCTCCAAGTGTTAAACATAATTATTTTCAGCATAGGCATGAGTTTTTTACATTGAAGGTTGGTAGTTACTAAATATTGTCCACTCTAGTAAGTTTTTAAATGTAGTGAAAAGTTGGAAAAAGTTCCCAATCCATGCATATGAATCAGTATGCTTAAGATCTATAAAATAAAGGAAAAGAAGCTTGGGGATATAAAAAGTACAACATAGGAGTAAAACAACAGTGAAGTTTGGGGGACAAGACAAAGTTCTGGATTCCAGCATTTTAGCTTGACTTTTTAACCAACTGAGCCACCCAGGCGCCCCTGGCCTGACTTTTTAAAAGAGGAAAACAAAACTGGATTTTGTGATCCAGTCATGCTCAGTATCTAAAAATTTGGTAGAATTGGATAATAGTATAATTTATCAATTCTATTAATATTAAAGTCCTACTATATTTCATCTTCTATGCAAATCATTAAAATGTTAGTTATTTCCCTTTCCAGGTAACTTGATGTATTACTTAGGGTAAAGCTGAGCCTTAGTTTAAATCTAATCTCTCCTATGTATTACCCATGTTATCTTGGGAAAATTATTTACTCATTTTGAGCTTTAGTTTCTTCTAAAAACATGTATAATAGTATCTAACATAGATGATTACTGTGAGGATTAAATGAGTTTAAAGGTATGTACGTATGTGCGTATGTACATTATACATCACTTAGAACAGTGCCTGGCAGGTCCTAAGTGCTATATAAGTACATAGCATATAGTAAGAACCATAGGAATATTGCCTATGACTATCATCATCATCATCATCATCATCATCATCATCATCATCATCTGATGTCCCTCTGTCCAACCTGGATCAGTTACATGTAGCTCATCTATATTTGGTTAATTATTCTATGTTTCAATTTCATGTTCTTTTTTCCTTTTTTAGGAGGGAAGTGTAACATTAAAACTCTATAGGAGAAAATTTCCATAAAAGCTTATTTCACAATGAGATAGGGGATGAATTCAAGAGGAACTATTCATTGTTTCCATTATTAATAAAAACTGTAGTAAGATGATGACCAGATAGAGAAATATAAAGACAACTAAAATAGACTTTTGAGGGATGCCTGGGTGGCTCAGTCGGTGAAGCGTCTGCCTTCGGCTCAGGTCATGATCCCAGAGTCCTGGGATCGAGTCCCACATTGGGGGGGGGGGTCCCTGCTCAGCGGGGAGTCTGCTTCTCCCTCTCCACCTGCAGCTCCCCCTGCTTTGTGGTCTCTCTCTCTCTCTCTGACAGATAAATAAATAAAATCTTTTAAAAATAAAAAACAAAATAGACTTTTGAGTCATGTTGCTTTCATCAATAAGAACACATTGAATAAGAAGAGATACTAGGAATATAAGTACTTGGAAAAATAATTCAATGAGCCCACACTTAATTCATAAAATTTTACTCAGTTTTTCCCATACTAACTGTACTAATTCTCATACAGGTGAGAAATTCTGTGAACCTAATCAATGTGGTAAGTACTCAGCCATAAGCAAGAACATGTTCCTCTTCCAAAATTTCTTATTGGGAAGATAGCCTATGTATGCACTGAATGTGGGAGGGTCTTCACTCAGAAGTCACACTTCTTTGCACATCAGATTATTCATTCTTGGAAAAAACCCTGTGAGCGCAATATGAGAAGCTTTCACCCATCAGTCAATATTCAGGTTGCATTGGCGAATTCATACAGGAGAGAAACCCTATATATGCACTGACAGTAGGCAGGCTTTTATCCCAAAGACACACTTGGTTGCACAGCAAAGAATTCATAGTGGAAAGAAACCTTCTGAATGACTGTGTGAAATCTTTCACTTCCAAATCACAACTTCATGAACATAGGAGAACTCACACAAGAGAAAAACCCTATGTATGCCCAAAATGTGGGAAGTTCTTCTCCAAAAGATCAAATCTCCTTGCACACCAAAGACTCATACTGGAGAGAGAGGTTATCTTTGTCCTGAATGTGGAAAGGCCGTCACTTGCAAGTAAGTCTTGATTACACATCAGAGAATTTGTACTGGTGGAAAAACCTTATGAATGCAGTGACTGTGGAAAAACCTTTACCCAGAAGTCTCACCTCAATGTGCATCTGAATTTTCTTACTGGAGAGAAACCCTATGGATGTACTGAATGTGGAAAGGCCTTCAACCAGAAGTCACACTTAATTATACATCAGAAAGGTCATATTAGAGAAAAACTCTATGAATGGGGTGGTTGTGAAAATCCTTTCACTTTCAAGTCCCAGCTCCATGAGCATCAACAAAGTCACACACAAGAGAGACCCTACATATGCAAGAGATGTGGGAAGTATTTCACCAAAAAATCAAATCTCCTTGCACACCAGAAAATTCATACTGGAGAGAAATCCCATACATGTCCTAAACGTGGGAAGACTTTCACATACAAGTCAGTTTTGATTACACATCAGAGAATTCATCCCGGGGTGAAACCTTATGAATGTGGTGACTGTGGGAAATCTTTCATAAGTAAATACCACCTCCAACAGCATAAGCAAATTCACACAGGAGAAAAACCCTGTGTATGTACTGAGTGTGACAAGGCCTTCACCAAGAAGTCAAGTTTGAGTAAGTACCAGGGTACTCATCCTCAAGCTAAGCCTTAAAAATGCAATGACTGCAATTGCTGGGTCAAAGGGTAGCCAGTTGTTGCATTTTCAAGGCTTAGCTTGAGGATGAGTTCTCTGGTACTTACTCAAACTTGACTTCTTGGTGAAGGCCTTGTCATACTCAGTACATACATAGGGTTTTTCTCCTGTGTGAATATTACTCAACCATCAGAAAGAATGAATACCCAACTTTTACATCAACATGGATGGAACTGGAGGAGATTACGCTAAGTGAAATAAGTCAAGCCTAGAAAGTCAATTATCATATGGTTTCACTTATTTGTGGAACATAAGGAATAGCATGGAGGACATTAGGAGAAGGAAGGGAAAAATGAAGGGGGGAAATCAGAGGGGGAGACGAACCATGAGAGACTATGGACTCCGAGAAACAGACTGAGGGTTTTGGAGGGGGTGGGGGGATGGGTTGGCCCAGTGATGGGTATTAAGGAGGGCACGTACTGCACGGAGCACTGGGTGTTATATGAAAACAATGAATCGTAGATCACTACATCAAAAACTAATGATGTATTGTATGGTGACTAACATAACATAATAAAATAAAATAAAATAAAATAAAATATTTAAAAAATGCAATGACTGTGGGAAAGGCTGCATCCAGAAATCAGTTTTTGGTATGCATCAACGTATTCCCATATAAAAGCACATCTGTTTCTGCAATCTGAGAAAACCTTCTCAGAGAGGTCAGATCTAAATGTATGTTATGGGGACGCCTGGGTGGCTCAGTCGTTAAGCGTCTGCCTTCGGCTCAGGTCATGATTCCAGGTCCTGGGATCGAGCCCCGCATCGGGCTTCCTGCTCCGCGGGAAGCCTGCTTCTCCCTCTCCCACTCCCCCTGCTTGTGTTCCCTCTCTCGCTGTGTCTCTCTCTCTGTCAAATAAATAAATAAAATCTTTAAAAAAAAAAATAAATGTATGTTATGGAATTCCTGAAGCAAAAAACAAAAAAACAAAAAACGAAAAAAAACACATGAGGACATTGATGAGAGAAGCTGAGGAGAAAACTTCTAAGAATGAATCAGAGCAGCATTTTCCCTCTTTGCACATCCTCATTAAATGGAGTAGGCACTGTTGGGGCCTCACCCAGATCTTCTTTACTGGCCAGAGCACCCATCCCCATCTGTTGCAGCAAAGAGCTTCTACCTGTGACTTTCTCCAGAGAATTGCCCTTGGCTGTGACCATGGTGCATTCAATATGCCTTGAGACGCCTGGGATGTTACACTACCCTCCTGGGGAGTAGCCAACGATGGATTTACATAGGAATACAAGAGCCCATGTTCCTGCTTCAGAGTAGGGCAACTTTGCAATGCAGTTGATGCTGCAGACACTCCTCTCCTTCCCACACAGCTTTCCCATGTGTCAGGACAAGGTTACACTTTTCATGAAACTACACTTTTGCAGTGACTCCTCCTTCCCTATCCTGCTTCTTTCATTCCCTTACACATTTCATCTAAGGAAGACACTGAATAATGTGCACCCAGATGTCTTTCTTAGTGTGGACACATTTAAGGAAACCTAACCTAAGATAGCATCATAGAATTCATGGAAACAGACAGAAAACAACTGCTCAAGTTGGATGCTTTAGGAAAAGAGTTCCCATAAAAAAGTATTATAATATAAGTCGATACCAACTGATCCATTTAAAAATAATCCTTTTTTTCTATCTGGGTCTTCTGCTGCAAGAGCTGAGAAGCTTCCTAGAAGCTCTCTGGTTTGGTGGAGAGGATCTGTGAGACACATTCTTAGTGTCTTGAAGGAGCCCTTTGTGTGACTGAATATTCTGACATTTCATCTTTCTAAGGTTTTAGTAAAAGTTCATTTAGTCACATCTTTTTTATTGAGCATCCTTCTTTGACACTGACTCTCTTAATTTTAGTGTGTGTTGCCATCTAGATAGGCTGAGAATTTTTTCTCTTTAGATTAGATTTTAATTTTGCTTTAAATTACAACAACAGTATTGACATTTTCAAAGGAGAATTTACTCACAAATTAAGGATTTCTTTATCAAGAGTTTCTCTCGTCTTTGTCATATACATACATATGTCAATACTTAAATAATACTTAACACATTATTTTTTTGTCTTACAATGTTCAATTTTATTCAACATTACTTTCTGATTGAGCCAAGCTTTTGTAATTATTATTACAGCTGCATAAAATGTAGAAGTTGATTAAATGATCAACAGTGATATATTATTAAAGGGAACACGGCCTATCTTTATTCAACAGAATGTTTCCTGATTAGTCAAGATAAATACAAACATACTTCAGTTGTTCAACAGAAACTCTTACTGAATGCATATATGCAAGTACAAATTTGTTTATTTTTTTAAAAATTTATTTATTTGAGAAAGAGAGAGTGGAGAGAGCAGAGGGAGAAGAAGAGAGAGAATCTCAAGCAGACCCCCCACTCAGTGGGGAGCCCAATGCGGGGTTCAGTCTAATGACCCCAAGATCATGACCTGAGCCAAAATCAAGAGTCAGACACTTAACTGACTGAGCCACCCAGGTGTCCCATAAGTTAAATGAATGTACTAAACATTCATGCACATAAACACCAGAGCACATACCCAGAAGAAATATCAGGAAGCGAATAAATCAAAATATAGAATTTATATTTAGATGATAGAGGTTAGAGGTCATTTTAACTTCCTTCTTTCTATGATTTATAGTGTATAAACTTCTGTCATGAATATAATTATTTCTATAATAAACAAAACTAAAATAATGGAGTTTTAGAATATACACAGTCTTACTGACCACATGACCCTGAGCCCCTGTGACAAAGAGCCTGTCCCAGACATGACAGCATCCACAGGAAGGTCTGAAGGAGGGAGCTGTCGGCCAGGGTCTGGCTCTCTCGTCATCTTCCTGTTTACAGATTCTCAAGGGGAACTTTTAGTGGGAAACTTGATCTTAGCTACAGTGTGGCAAGGGTGGAGGACACATTCAGGAGACCTGGTTCCAGTCCAGTGCTGTCACTCACAATCTGAGAGGTCTGGGAAAGTCAAGTTATTTCTCAGGCCATTTTATCACCTTTGAAAGGAGGAGGAAGAACTAGAAGGACCCTGGAGACTCTCGTCACCCTATTACCCTGCCACCCTCTCAGTTCCAGAGAAAAAAGGATTTTTCCACCCTAGATCAGGATAGAGGAGAAATCAGCAAATTCCCAGAGATGGGGGAGTGGGGGGCAGAGGAGGCTCTGGTGGGGATTGGCTGAGCGTCTATAAAGAGGCAATGGACAGTTCAGGGCCTGTGCTGGGGGTTGGGAGTAAGGTAGTATCTCCCTGCTTAGGGCTATGCTCCAGCTGGAACTATCCAGCAGACACCCTGCAGGAAGCCATGCCCCAATTCCAGCAGGCGTGGGGCTACCCCTCCCATCCCACCTCTCCTCCATCAGCTGCATCACGTTTTCCACTGAAACACACAAGGCTCTGGATGTGGGACATCAGCCACACGGTGCTCACTCTCTGCAGGAGGATGGTGAGCTGTCCCAGGGGCAGCAAGTCCAGAATCTGCTGCTTCGGCAACTCACCTGCCCCTGCCCTAAGGCCCTGGTGACCAATACTAAGTATTTCATTCAATTTTCACTGCAACCCTGTCAGCTAGAGGACAATGATTATCATTAGGCACAGCAGAAGCAGCTCAAGTGCAGCAATGCTAGGTCATTTGCCCCAAGGTCACACTGCTAGCAAACGGAAGGCTAGGGAAATATTTAGGCCAAGGCCAGCTGACTGCAAAGTGTCCACACCCTGTGATACTGAATCCTATACAGGGTCAGTTCCCAATATACAATAGTCCTATTTTCTTTTTCTTTTTCTTTTTTTTTAAGATTTTTTATTTATTCATTTGACAGAGAGAGACAGCGAGAGAGGGAACACAAGCAAGGGGAGTGGGAGAGGGAGAAGCAGGCCTCCCGCGGAGCAGGGAGCCCAACGCGGGGCTCGATCCCAGGACCCTGGGACCATGACCTGAGCCGAAGGCAGACGCTTAATGACTGAGCCACCCAGGCGCCCGCAACAGTCCTATTTCCTATTGTCTTCAAAGCACTCAGGCTGAGGAGTGACAACATGTCATGTGCATAAACTGAGCTTTTGCGTATTTCAGTGCACATCCCGTGGCCCTCCCTCTTCTGACGGAGAAGAAAACTCAAACTCACCCTCCCCACCCCCTCCTTGGACACTGGAAACCAGGCGTGGGTCAGGTCCCCCAGTGACCGACCAACTCAGGACCGTTGATCTTTGGTCACCTCGGGTCCCAATCGCTGGGACCATGCCCGATTCCTCCTGCTGCCAATCATTTACCAACCAGCAGAAGCCACCCATGGCTGGACTACAGGGACTGCCAGAAGATACTTCAACGTCCCCAGTTACTGGCATGTCCCAGGCTCCTCATGTCATTAATCCAGTGACGGCAAATCACTACATCCGAGAGACAGCCCTTATCTGCTTTCCACAGGAACTTCAAATAATGCCCAACACAGGCACGCCTGTGCCACGCCCCCAGCAGCCTTCCAATCGTCAGTCTTCCCAGATTGCCAGTCACTGACCTACACAGTTTCTAAAACTGACTTATGGAGAGCTCAAACACTGACCATTCCTGAAGGATGTTATGGCTCCCACTCCAGAAACCAAACCAGTGTCCTTCACAAAATCACTGGCCCTCGGGGCCTAATAATATGGCTCCACATCCCCACAGACATGGTGGTCTAAGACAATAAACACTTATTATTTCATAGCTTTGGTGGGTCAGGAATCTGAGCACAGCTTAGCTTGGTCCTGTTTCAGGTTCTTTCATGTGGCCATAAATGAGGTGGCAGCCAGGCTTAGGGACTCATCTAAAGGCTCAAATGGGGGATGATCTGCTTCCAAGCTCATTTATGTGGTTCATTTGGGTTTTTGGACTACGTGCTTCAGTTTCTTACTGATGGTTGGAGGCCACCTTCAGTTCTCTACCACACAGGCCTTTCCAACATGTCAAGTTGCTTCACTGAAGCCAACAAGGAAGAAAACCGGTTAGCAATTGGGGCGCCTGGGTGGCTCAGTCGGTTAAGTGGCTGCCTTCGGCTCAGGTCATGATCCCAGGGTCCTGGGATCGAGTCCCACATCGGGCTCCTTCCTCAGCGGGAAGCCTGCTTCTCCCTCTCCCTCTGCCTGCCACTCCACCTGCTTGGGCTCTCCCTCTCTCTATCTCTGTCAAATAAATAAAATCTTTAAAAAAAAAAAGAAAGAAAACCTGTTTGCAAGACAAAAGCCACCATCTCTTGTAATCTAATCAAAAAGGTGATATGTCCTCAATTTTAAGGCATGCTATTGGTTAGAAGCCAGTTACTTAAGTGAAGGGGATTATACAGGTCATGAATATCAGGAAGCATGAATCATTGGAGGCCATCCTGGAATCTACTTCCCATAGACGATGGAGAAATAAGGACTCCAATGCAGAGCTCCTGTACCCCTTCCCAAAATACCATTCCTCAGTCAGTGCAAAAGAATGACAGTTTCAGACATGAAATATTTAAGAGTATTCCATGAACTTACTCTATTTGAGGAAAGCACTAAAGAAAGTATTCTAAATAAATGAATACTAAATCAGGAGATAGATCTCAAAATAAGAGAACAAAACAATGGTTAGCAATGACTCTTGTAAAATACACACCCTTGGGTACACATTCATATAGCTATAGTTAAATTACGATAACGTGACTGGGGATTTTGAATTAAAATGTTAAGTTTTCTTGAAGCAGAATTGACTTAGCTTCAGAAAAATATAGTCTCCAAATAAGCACCTTAAATTTCTCTGGAAAAATCCAGAAATAATATTCTTCATCTTGCTGAGACAAATATGGAGGAGAGAGCAATTTCCCTTACAAAGAAAGGTCTAATTATATTCTGATCAAATAACAGAGAAAACAAATTAAATCATGTCTGTTAGAAGTAAAAATGTATATAATGAACAATTAGTAAGAATAAAAATTTCCAAACTAATGAGGTAAGGGGGAGGGACAAAAATGAACAGAAACTTCATTGAGCTATTAAGAAGAAGAAAAGGATAAAAGTTGTATTTAGGAAATAGTAAAATCAATAGTAAGCATAAGATGAAAAAGAGAAGATTATCATAATTATATAAATTTAAATGGACTGAATCTCAAGACATAAATGTGGGATTAGGGCAAAAAACATATACAATTACAAGAAGTGTATCTTAAAGATAAAAACACAAAATAAAGATTTAGGCAAAGATACACACGGTGAGTGGCAGCAAAAGAAAAGCAGCAGTGGTGATGTACTTATCAAAATAAATTCAAAGTCAAAAACACTCAAACAAGGAAACAAACAAAAAAGGAAACAAAAAAAGACAAAACAAGGAAAATACATAATGCCATTGTGCAAAATGGCCTAAGAGATACACTTTAGGATGCCCCTCCCCCCCAAAAAAACTACAGAACCACAAGGAGAAATTTATTTTAAAATATTATTGCATTTATCCTTTTTTAAAGATTTTTTTTATTTATTTATTCATTTGAGACACAGAGATACAGAGAGAGAGAGAGAGGGAGAGAGCATGAGCAGGGAGAGAGGCAGAGGGAGAGGGAGAAGCAGGCTCCCCACTGAGCAGGAAGCCCGATGCGGGGCTCGATCCCAGGACGCTGGGATCATGACCTGAGCCGAAGGCAGACGCTTAACCATCTGAGCCACCCAGGCGCCCCAGCATTTATCCTTTTTTATTTTTATTTTTATTATGTTCAATTAGCCAACATATAATAAATACATCATTCATTTTTGATGTCTTGTTCAACAATTCATTAGTTGCGTGTATTCTATCTTTTTTGTAATATAACAGCTGACATAGACAAAAAAATCAGAGTAAAGAAACATCAATCATCAAACTAGATTGAAAGCCCTAACCATGAGTAATCTGTACCTAGCAGAGAATATGTTTTCTTCTCTTATATCCATGAAAGTTTTATAGTTCAGTGGAGTATCTAAGCTACAAAGAAAATCTTGAGTAATGTTTACCAGTTCAGATTCAACAGGCTACATTCTCTGATCATAGTAAAATCATAATTACAAAAAAAGAAAGAAAAGACAATCAAACTAGTTAGAGACTTAAGAAACTTTCCTCTGTAGCTAGGATCAAAGTGAGAAATCAATTCTGAAGTTGCACCTTTAATACCAGAGTTTAGGAGATATAATAACCACATTTAGAGGAAAGTGTATAGCCTCAAATCCTTTACTATATATGTAGAAAAAGATTGGAAAAAAAATAACTGAGTTAAGAATCTGATTCAAGAGATCAGAAAAAGAACAACAAAATCCAGTAAATATATGAAAATGAAACACCAAACACAAAAATCAAGAAGTGGCAATTAATAAAAATGAAAGTTGAAATAAATAAAATAAATATAAAGCTAGGGAATAAAATAAATTAAAATGCGAGTCCTTTCATATAATTAATTATATGGATTAGCCCTGGAAAATCTGATCAAATTGAAAAAAATACAATATTAGTAATAAAAAAAGGAGACATCGCATCAGGTAGGTGGGAGTATCAACTGAGTATGGTGGAATATGAGGTATAAGTCTCGAGCAGCATACCTAACCATTTAGGTAAAATGTGTGAGTCCCTGGGAAAAAAAGTAATTATGAAAATTCATGAAAAAAATCCACAAGGGACCAGGGAGTAGAGAAAAAAATAAGACAAGTGTTCAAGTCTGTCGTTTCAAACATACCAGTACCACAAGCAGCGTTACCGGACACACCTCCATGGCACGGGAGGCCTGGCTGGGGGCCTGATCAAAGCAGATATGGCAGAGGTCCCAGGCTTCTTCTGGCAGCCCTACGAGTATGAAATGTTCATGACCACCTGGGGCTTCAATGTACAGGGCAGGCTGGAAAGGACAGACCCAGAGCAGTGTGGTCGGGGTGGGGGGCGGGGGGAAGAGAGGATGTGATGGGCAGTGCTGGGAGGTGTAGGGAGGAGGGAGATGGACAGACCGGGACTGGACTGCGGCAGGGACCAAGGCTGACAGAAAGAGCTGGGACCTCATGGGATGGCAAGGGGGTGGAACAAGATGGGCAGGGGCAGGGGCGTGACTCAGTGTCCCAAAGTGGAATTCTCACGGAGGACTATCCCACACTCACCTAGCTCCCATCCCATTTTTCTAACACCTCTGGCCTGCAGAATAGTAATAATTGTACAGAAGTTGATGAATTGGCTGTGCACTAATCAGGTGTCAACTACATATCTGATGGCCTAGGATAAGGGACGGCAGGGAACAAGAGTCATTGGCCCCTCCTCTGCAAGGTCACGTCTCCCCCAACAGAAGAAAGCCCGCCGAGCCCTAAGTGGGCATCACTTCACAGCCACTTCTGCATGTGCATGGCAGCCTCTCCCTAAGTACAGTTGCACTGTCACCCACCACCATTAGAGGTCTGAAATCGGGTCTGTGGCCAGAAAGACAGGTCTGGGGGAGGGGGGAACGGATATTAAAATTCCTTGTTCTTCCAAAGTTTGTTAACAAAACTCTGGACGGTGGGGGATGAGGGCAGGGCAGATCCCCTGGCCCTGCCAAGATTCAGGGAAGAAAGAGACAGACGGATGGAAGAATGGATGAACACAGAGGGGAATTCTGAGGCCCCCTTCCCATGGAGGGGTAAACAGAGGCAGGAGAACAAATGGTGAACAGAGCAGCACAGAGAAACTCTAAGATGACCTAAGGGGGGGGAAAAAGTGGTTATAGGAACAAGAGTGTGAAGAATTCATTGAATGTCTCCCTTGCACAGGGTGTTGGGTACAGGACCTCAGGCGAGCAGGGCTCAGCTGTCTACTTTGGAGCGCAGGTCAGTGGTGAGTGGGTCATGCTGGATTGTCTGGTGAAGCATCAGGGCCAGCAGCCCTGCCCGGTTCGTCATAGCTGTGCGCACCTTGTGCTCCTGCTCAACTAGCTCTTCCAGCTTGTGCAACTGTGGGAGGTGAGCATGAGAGGGGGATTCCAGAAGGCTAGCCCCCCCTTCAGCCCCAGTCAGCACTGTAGCCTACCACACGAAGGCGCTCTAGGTCCACCTCAGCACGCCTCAGCTTCTCCCAGCAGTAGTGGAGGTTGCATAAGCGTTTGGGAAGACAACAGAAATTACCAGTGACCTCAAAGACATTATGCACTAGTGGGCAACCACACACCTCATCGTCTGGTATCTGTGAGGAAGAATGAAGGACAACATGGCATGGAGGAGGGGAGAAATCCGGAGTCATCAGCCAGGCACTATGAGAGGAATGGAGGACGGAGGGCAGTCAGGCAGGAAGGAGAAGAATAGGGAGTGACCCGGCAGGGGGGAAGAGAGGAATTCAGGGATGAGGTAGAGAAGAGGAGGCAGAAGGGGGGGTGACCTTGCATGGAGGATGAAGGAAGAAGTTAAATAAGCAGGAATGGAGGGACGGAGGTGATCAGGCAGGAAAGGAAGAAGAACATAAAGAGATCAAACAGGAGTGGGAGGAAGGATGGAGGGGAGGTCTAAGAGCAGTAGATGAAAGAGGCCTGGTAAGGCGTGGAAGAAGTGAGGAAGGGAGGGCGGGAGGGATAGGGGCTGGTTAAACAGGGAGGAAGAAAGGATGTAGGAGATGACAAGCAGGGAGAAGATGACTGTGAGGCAGGCAGAAGAAGAACGGAGGGAAGTCCGAGAGTAAGGAAGAGAGGGAGGAAGAGAGGAATGTGGAGCAGTCAGGCAAGGGGTGGGAAAGGAATGTACAATGGTCAAGCAAGGAGAAGAAAAGAATGGGGAATGGTGATGAAGTAAGGAGCAAAAGAGGGAGGGAGAGAGAAATGCAGGGGGGCGGGGGGTAAGTCAGGCAGAGAGAAAGCAGGAATAGAAGGTAATCAGCCAGTAAGGAGGGAGGAATGTGGGGTGGTCAGGAAGGGAGAAGGGGACACATGAGGTCCGTCAGGAGTTATGAAGCCAGTCAGGCAGAAGGAAGAAAGAAATAGGAGGCAATCAAGCAGAGAGGAAGAGAGGAATATGGCGGTCAGGCAGGGAGCAGGGGATGAATAAAGGATGATGAGGTAAGGAAGGAAGAGTCACCTTGGTATCTCTTGAGTGCTCAGGGCACAGCACCTGAAGCCGTTTACAGTACCTCTTACTCTTTGGGTTGTAAACATCACAGAAGAGCCTTGTGGCCCTGAAGGGAGGTGGAAAGTGAAGTGCTAAGGGTCAGAAAAGGGGGGTCCCACCTTGAACCCCTGCTCATACTTTGTCCCTAACCCCACCCATACCCTGCCCCTAATGCACCCACCTCTGCCTCTGAGCCCACCCACATCTTGCCCCTGATCTTGCCCACCCTGCTCCTGACCCTGTCCACATCATGCCTTTCACCTTGACTAGCACCCACACTCACCCTTCAATGCAAGTGGGGTACATGGACCCGAAGGACGACTTGCACTCATACTGGGAAGAAAGGGTACAAATGGAAGGAACTGTGGATGTACACAGCATACCTTCCCATGACAAAGCCCCAAGCAACACATTTGTCCCTGTGGCTCCTATACGCCTGCCTGGCCAGCCGGTGTCCCCCCTCACCATTGGCTGATACTCCAATGTTGGCCCTCATACTAAGGATGGAAGAGAAGCATAAATGGGTAGAACCATGGATGTGTGTTGCATTCCTTTCTACAACAAACACCCAGGCACCAAACCTACCCTCCTTCCCACTGATTCCACCCAGCCAAAAACACCTTTGCCCCATCTGCCCCCAGCCAATTTCCCAACCTTGGCAAAACAGTGTTCCATGTGGCGCAGGGCAACACGCACGCTGACTGACTGCCCGCAGGAGACACAGAAGATCTGCAGGTTTACGTTGTTCCTGTTACTTTTGTTGGTCTGCACAGGACAGTGGAAGGGCCAGTGAAGGAGTAGAAGGGGGAGGGACAGGACAAGATTTCAAATACCTTTCTGCTGCACCCCACCCATTCCCATTCACCTCCTCATCCTTGCACACAGCCTGCTGCTTGCCACGCAGAATTATGGCCTCAAGTTCATGGAAATGGCACTCCATGTCCTTCAGGCGGGTGTGAGCGTCCTGCTGCTCACGGTGGATGCGCTCAAGCATTTTTTTGCCGTGCTCCTCAGCAATGCAGGGGCTCTTCTGCCACTGCTGGATGCGCTTGGGCAGAATCTCATAGATGCGGCTGGAAAGGGAGACAGCAAGAAATGTAATGGGACATCAAAAGAAGAAATTGATGAGTGACTGAATGGTGAATGTATAGAATAATGAATAGTAGATGAGTGAATGCTGGTGAATGGGTGATTGAATGGGGGATGGCTAGATGGGTGAATGACTGTAAGGGTGGATGAGTGGGTTGGTGGGTAGAACGTGTACGGGGGGTGTTCAGTGGGTGGGTGGCTGTAAGGTGGATGGGTGGGTGGGGGGTCGGTGGCTGAATGATGGGAGGATACACGGGTAGAGGGATAAATAGACTTTTGGATGGCATAAATCATGCCCTACTCCACACCCTGTTGCTTAACTTCACTCACTCAGCTGCCAGTTTCATGCCACAGGCGTCCGAGCAGTACTTGGAGCCTGGCCGGGTGGGATACACACAGCCAGGTCCCAGGCACTGCCGCAGCAAGGCTAGATCCTTGGCATCTGTCTTGTCTGTGTGTTTCCACTTTTCCGTGAGCTTTTGCTTCTGCTTCTTCTCTTTCTGTGGGACAAGAGTGGTCAAGGCGGGGATTGGGGAGTTGATGTCAGCTTGTCATCTTCCTAACCTTGTACCCTTGCCCTGTATTCCACTCCTGACCCCTGTCTTCATGCCCCCCTCATTCCACCATTTCTGTCACCTTCCACCCCACCTTTATCTTCAAATTCTCCATTTTCTTCACATTCACTGCTGGTTTCTGCAGCACACCATCCAGGAACAGGAACTCGTCAGTTTCGCTCATCCAAGGCTGTAGGCCAGGAAAATGCCGGCAGGTCTTCCCAAATTGTTTTGTAAATGATGTTGGGACACCTCTTTGCCTTTTTTTCTCCTCATTGATGACCCTCTCTGCCTTCACTGTCCACTTCTTTCCACCCAGGGTCCCTGACATACCCTCATCAGGCTTTGTCAAAAGTCCCCTATGCAAAAGCCCCGGCATAGATTTCAGCCCTGAGGCAGGTCCTTTTCAGACAACAGCTGGGGTGTGGCTATTGTCTGAGAGGCCTCCTTTACCGCCAATGGCACTGCCAGCATCTGGGACAGCCTGGACTTCTGCAGTCCACAGCAGGCAGCTGTGACCGAATGGGCGGTGGCCAGTGTCACCATGGCAAGGTCTTTGAGGGTATGGCGAGAAAGAGCTGAAGGGAAAACCCTTGCACCAGCTCCACTCCCCCATCCACCCTGTGTCCTGGACTTACCAGAGACCAGGGATTACAAGTAGGGTTCCTGTGCTGGTGGGAGGAGGGCTCTGGGTTGGCACTAAATGAGTGGGACCAGACTTAACCTGTCCCACCACTCCTGGTCCCACCTTCTGGCCAACCGGCCTGGGGCTGACTGGCACCACTTGGCCCTGCTTACCCACTTATCCAGACACACTTGGGTGGTCCATCCCAACCCACTCTGCCCACCTGCTCAAAAAAGCTAGACGATACTCCCTTACACTTGGTCAACTCAGCCTGCCCCACCCTTCAGGACTCACTTGCTACCCTGCTTACCCTGCACCATGGACTCAGACAAACCGACTCTGCCTAGCCCACTCAAACATGCATGACCCCACCCCTCAGAATGCTCCGCCCACCCATCTGCCCCACCCAGTCCACCTAGTCTCTCCAGGAAATGCCTGCCAGACTTCTGTCTTGGACACATTGCCTCACCTTACACTCCCAGCCCTGTGGGTCCCATACACTGCACAAAGGCATACCTAGCCCTGCCCGGTGCAAGGCCCTGTCCTCTTCCCAGACTCTCTCAGCCTCATATGCTTCTCCCCACTTCCCGTACATATCCAGCTCTGCCTTACCTCCCACTTGCTAAGCCATGCCAAGCCCCACCCACCCCCACTCCCCAGGTGCACATGTTAGGTTATGCCCTGTCTGCCCTGACTCACCTAGGATAATTTGATGATCGTTATTCTGAAAAGTACTCCTACCTATATCCAGTGACACCAAGTAAAATATATATACAAAATTTTTAAAAATGCACGTGTGTATATATATATATATATACTCACACACAAACAAATCGCTCTCAGTGATTAAAAGAGTAGGTACACACACTGAAAGAATATACATTTTTGATTAAGACAATTATCAGTTGGAGAACTGCTACTATTTTTGAGCTAGAGACACAGTATTAATAAAAACTGACCCTGGAATTAGCCTTAAAGGAAGTCTAAACACATTCCAATGAATAAGTATCACATAAGGCACAGATAAGTTGCATTAGAAATTAATAAAAGGGGGGCACCTGGGTGGCTCAGTCGTTAAGCGTCCGCCTTCGGCTCAGGTCATGATCCCAGGGTCCTGGGATCGAGTCCCACATCCGGCTCCCTGCTCAGCGGGAAGCCTGCTTCTCCCTCTCCCACTCCCCCTGCTTGTGTTCCTGCTCTCGCTATCTCTCTGTCAAATAAATAAAAAAAGAAAAAAGAAAGAAACTAATAAAAGGTTTAACTTTTTAAAACTGAAAACGCACTTCTAAGTAACTTTTGGTAAAAAGAAAAATAACTAAAATTAGAAAAAACTCAGAAGCTAATACGACCAAGAAAAATACATACCCAGCTGTGGAACTTGAAGATGAAAATATGAGAAAAGAAAGAGAAATTGGTGATCTGAATATTCAACTCAAATTAGAACAAGTCACTATCCCGACTCCAAAGACTCCCATTATTAACCCCAAAATTCCCTTCAATGGCCCCACACTCACTCCTCCAATTACAGAACCTACAGTCCCTCGTCAAATTCTTCAAACTACCTCAGCGTCAAGGAAGCGCTAATCCGTGAAGAACCTCGTGGCAGGTGCAGAGAAAAAGTCCAGTGGAGCTACTTCCGGCTCCGGTATCGACCTTAACCCCGCCCCTTCTTGAATGTGTTGGGTTTGCGCTTGCTCAAGATCCCCTGCAGAGCTGTTGTACTGCGCACAGTTGGAAGATCATGGTTTCAGAGAAACCACATCTGTACGTGTGGCATTCTGCAGAACATCACCACAGGCCTACAGGGATACACTTATTTCTTCTGATGTCAGCACCAAGTTTCATATATTGGAGTGATTGATCATTGCAATATTGTATGTGGCAGGAAAATTGATCCCCTTATCATTTCCAATTATTTTGAATAATTTAATATTATTACTATTTTACTATCTTCTATTATTTTAATCATGTGGTGAGCAATGAGGAAAACAAACAAAAACACGTAAATAAGTTTTTTAGTCAAGAGAGTAGAAAAAGATTTATAGAAAACCCAGGAAATAAAGAAAGCAAAATGTAAGAAGATAGGAATAAATTCATATTTGAAGTTAATATTTTATCACATAATCAGTAATAAAAAATTATTAATGGGTTAAACTCTCCAGTTAAGGTCAAAGATTGCCATTTTGGATGAAAAATAACAAATCTAGTTATATGCTGTTTATGCCAAACTTAGCAAATCATTAACATACAGAAACATTTGAAATAAAGGGATGGAAGAAAATTTTCCAGGGACATGCTAATTGAAATAAAGCAAAGTCAGTTATTTTAATATCAGACTAAAGAGACTAAGACAAAAAGTTATTAATTAGGATTGAAAAGGTCATTCTATAATGACATGATTCACCATGAATATGTAAAAAATTTCAATCTTATACACAATTAAATGGTGTAAAATAAATATAAAGAAAAATGCATTAGAACAAAAGGTAAAATAGAAAAATAATATTCCCATTGTAGAATATTACATCCCCACTGTTCTTTTAATTCTCACTCACTCTTGAAGACTATCTCTGGCATCACTATCTGGGAAGATCTGCTTCCTTTTCATCTGGATGACCAACCTCTCTTCTGAATGAACTTTTGGACATAATTATAATAGCAAGGATGTTCCTTTTATTTTAATCTTGAAATTAAGAAGGAAATGGGGGGCATTGCCTGAACCCTTCACACCTGTTTTGTGTCTGTCTTCCTCACTAGAAATGAAAGTAGGAACAATGTTGGTCTTGGTCGATGCTGGTTGCCCAGTGCCCAGTTTACTGCCTGGCACACAGGGGTATCCAGTCGCCATCAATGATCAAAGGAATGCATCAGGGACCCTGCCCCTCAAGTGTTGTTGCAAAATGGCAAATTACTGTAATTTATCTGGCTCCATATTATTCCTTGAAGATAAAAGCGAACATATGCCATAATTTACATTAGAGTTATGTTTAACAAATCATTGACAAGAAAAGCAGTGTTCAAAAAATGTTTAAGATCTTTCTGTTAAGAAGCTATTTTCCCCTGATTCATGCCTGGCATCCAATGACAGTGTCCCCAGCTAAATCTTCACAGCTTTTATCAAACCCAGTTTAAGGAGTGGGGCAGGAGATAAGAAATCCAGGCTGAACTCAGAAGTAGTCTGTGAACTTCAAAGAATGTGTTATCTCGCTGTGGTCATGAAAGTTTCTAAGCACTACTTGTGGTGTCCAAGCTAATGTTTTAACTTCTCTTTGAGTTATTTTTCACCACTGTGGCCCACTCAGTGAGTCTTGGAAGGCTTTTTGCTCTCCTTCACCTCTGAGTTTGTACCTACTTCTCCAGTGTCTCGTGTCCCTTTACTGCTGCTTTCTTTCATCCCCAAGTCCACAGCACTAGTTTAGGTTTCTCATATTTTATATCATAATGAACTTCTGCCCCTGAAATGTGACTGGTTGATCCATTTTGCTTCCAGTATTGTCTTTCCAAAGGACCACAGACGAAGAAATATGTCACCATCCTCCTTGGGAATCTTCCATGGATCCCCAAAATCAGAATAAGTTCTCCACTCTATGATGTGCCCCTCAAAGTTCTCTATGACAGGACCCCACTTTCCTGTGGCAGACAAGTCCTCTTTCCAGGCCCTCCAGGTGTCAAACACTCAGGGCATCCTGGATATTCACTCTCTTGTCAATCCAGCATTGGCTTCCACATATCAGCCTTTGCTCAGGCCTGCCCTTCTTTTTTGCTAATTCCTATTCACCTTTCAAGACTCAGCTTTGGCACCACACTATCTGTGAAGTTCCCTCTACTTCTTTTCCAACTGGGTGACCTGTTTCTCTTTTGGATGTACTTGTGGGCACACTTAGAATAGTGAGTGGTGTTCCTTTTACTTTAATCTTGGAATTATAAAGGATAAGGGAATGTTTGCCTATACCTCTCACATCTGTTTATCTGTTTTTGCCTGTCATCGTTCTGTTTGTCTTTCAAGGCTAAGCTCAGAGGCTTGCCCCACTAAGATGCCTTCTTCAAACCCCTTGTTCCTCCTTCTTCAGTTTTTTCCACAGCAATTCCGTCATTCTGCTTTGCATCACTATGTGCATTGCAGGGTTCTCCCTTCCACCAGACAATTAAGGCAAAGTTGACTGTGAATGCCCTGACTCCTAGCCCAGTGCTCCTACAACAGTTTCTAGTGATTCTTGACTTATTGCTTTGGTCTCTTCTGACATCCCAGAGACATTAGATGCTAAGTGCTTTGTGAGCAAAAGAGTACCTCCTTAGAGATAAACACTAGAATGGCCATCCAGATGGGGTGGAGTAAGAACATGAACCTGCCCAAGAGCAGATACTCTAAATTTAACCTTTCCTCTGTAGACTGCTTATAATTTTGTTTTTTATAACATCTAATATATCAAATTTTATTTTACAGATCATGCTTTGAGTATCATATCTAAAACTCTTTGCCTAACCCAAGACCACAAAGATTTTCTCTGATATTTTCTTTCAGATATTTTACAATTGTATATTTAACCTCTAGGTCTATGATCTGTTAGATTTAATTTTTGTATAAGGTGTGAGATGTAAGTTGAGGTTCATCTTGTTTTGGGGTTTTTTTGGAATTTTTTTAATATAGATATCCGATTCCTCCAGAATTATTTATTGAAAAGATAACCCCTTCTCAATCAAAAAGACTTTGCACTTCATTCAAAAATCAGCTGGCAAGAAGAGGATTCTGAGAAGATGGAGGAATAGGAAGCACCAGAAATCTGTCCCCTATCTAGACAACACTGTGCTGGCATAATCTTCCTGGTGTAACTATTTCAGAACTCTGGAGAAGAGAGACTACTTAAGAAATAATGGCCCAGGGGCGCCTGGGTGGCTCAGTTGGTTAAGTGACTGCCTTCGGCTCAGGTCATGATCCTGGAGTCCCTGGATCGAGTCCCGCATTGGGCTCCCTGCTCGGCAGGGAGTCTGCTTCTCCCTCTGACCCTCCCGACCCTCCCCCCTCTCATGTGCTCTCTCTCGCTCAGTCTCTCCCTCTCAAATAAATAAATAAAATCTTTAAAAAAAAAAAGAAAGAAAGAAAAGAAATAATGGCCCAAAACTTCATAATTTGATGAAAGATATGAATATAAACATCCAAGAAGCTCAATGAACTCTAGGTAAGATTTACTTGAAGAGAGCTACATCAGGACACATGGTAAATGAACTCTCAAAAGACAAAGAATTTTGAAGGTAGCAAGAGAGAAGTGACTCATCACATACAAGGCATACAAGAGATTCTCAATAAGATTAAAAGCAGATTTCTCCTCAGAAACTTTGTAAGGCCAGAAGACAGTGGGCTGATATATTCAAAATACTAAGAAAAAAGACCTGTCAACCAAGAATTCTATATCCAGCAAAATTGTCCTTCAAATGTGAGAAAGAAAGTATGACAATCCCAGATAAAAAAAAGCTGACAGAGTTCATTACCACTAGACCTGCCCTGCAAGAAATGCTAAAGGGAGTCTTGCAGGTTGAAATGAAAGGACAATAGAGAGTACCTTGAAGCCATATAAAGAAATAAAGATCTCAGTAAAGGTTAATACATGAGCAATTATAAAAGGTAGTACTATTTATTGTAACAATGGTGCACAACTACACTTATTTTCTTCATGATTTAAGAGACTAATACATTAAAAATGCAATTATTGAGGAGATTTTTCAAGATGACAGTGGAGTAGGAGGACCCTAAGCTTGTCTCATCCCACAAACACAACTGGATAACTATCAAATCATTCCAAATACCCCAGAAATCAACCTGAAGACTGAAAGAACAAACCCCATAATTAAGGGGAGAGAAGAGCCCATGGAAAAAAAGGTAGGAAGTGCAAAGATGTGGCGTAGGGGAGAAATGGACTGCAGGTGCTGCAGAGGGGAGGAAGCCATGACTTCAGAAAAGGGCAAGAGAGAAAGGAGCACACAGAGAAACACACAAGGAGAATGTTTTCCTGAAGCCATTGGCTTGGAAAATGAGAGGGGCTGAATTTGATGGGTTCTTGTAACCAGCAGGGTTTAAAACCATGGAGTTTTAAAGGTCAGAGGGCTTTGCTGGGATAGAGCCTGGAGGGCACAGCCCTAGTCCTGGAAAGAAGGCAGGTAAACAACCTGGGGGCAGACAACATGGAAACAGCAATTTGAAAAATGCCTGGGACACACAGTAGGGAGATTGTTCACTCTTCTCAGAGCTTGTCCCTGAGAGTCAGTGTTCACAGAGATGCCTCTCTGGGAACAAAGGAGCTGGCTGGTGCCATTTCCCTCCCCCACCCCTCAGCATAAACACAGAGCCACCTGAGGGAAGGAGCTCAGTACAGACACTGGCTGTCTAACTTGCTTACACCAAGCGCCAGGCCCCTGTGATCTGGCGGGACTGCCCTTCTTAGTCAAGCTTGCCTCTGTCCCAGCACAGCAGGCTCTGCCCCCAGAAGACCAGCACAAACCCCTGCCCACACCATGTCTCCTGACCAGAGAGTTCTACAGGGCCTCAGTTCTGACAGAGCTGGTGTCAGGTCTCATTTCACAATCAGACCAGAGCACACCTAGTTAAAACTAACCACACTCAGGCCAGGGATGAAACACTGCCTACTGTAGGCAAGGATAGCCTCTGCAAATGACTGGCTGAAAGATACAGAAGCCAAACACAATAGCAAAGGACATGCAGCACACACTGGAAACACTCCCTGAAGCAAAAGAAGTCCTTAACTTACAAGGGAAGACCCATAAGGCTAGCTAGAGATTTCTCAATAGAAACTTGTCAAGCCAGAAGGAAGTAGCATGATATATTCAAAGTGCTGAATGGGAAAAGTTTGCAGCCAAGAATACTCTACCCAGCAAGGTTATCATTCAGAATAGAAAGAGAGATAAAGAGTTTCCCAGACAGACAAATCTAAAGGAGTTTGTGACCACTAAACCAGTGTTAAAAAAGATTCTCTGGGTGTAAAGGAGAGATCAAAAATGACAAAAACAAGAAAGGAATAGAGAAAATGTCCAGAAACAATGAAAAAACAAGTAACAAAATGGCACTAAATACATATCTATCAATAATTACTTAGAATGTAAATGGACTCAGTGCTCCAATCAAAAGACATAAGGTGTCAGAATGGATTAAAAAAAAAAAAAACAAGACCTAAACTCTTCTGCAGTTTATATATATTTTTGAAGGCCTCTTTTATTTTTTATTATCAAGTGATTGTGGGCTATGTTTTCACTTCAAAGATATGATAAGATTTATAACTTTAAGGCATTAAGAAATAATGTACATTTTTTGTTTTGCAAGTACTCCAGGGCAATTGCTATTTAAAATTTTCCTTCCTTAGGGGCTCCTGGCTGGCTCAGTCAGATGTGTGACTCTTGATCTTGGGGTCATGAGTTCAAGCCCCCTGTTGAGTGTGGAGATTATTTAAACAAATACATATTTTTAAACAAACAAACAAACAAATAAATAAACAACAAGACCCATCTATATGTTGCCTACAAGAGACTCATTTCAGACTGAAAGACCCCCACAGATTAAAAGTGAGGGAATGGAAAAAACTTTACCACACAAATGAATATCAGAAGAAAGCCGGAGTAGCAATACTTATGTTGGAAAAACTAGACATCAAAACAAAGACAAAGAAGGGAATTACAAAATAATAAAGGGAACAATCCAACAAGAATATACAACAATCGGAAATATGTATGCACCCAACTTGGGAGCATCCAAATATATAAAACAATTAATAACAAACATAAAGGAACTAATTGTTACTACCAATAATAGTAGGGGACTTTAACACCCCAGTTACATCAATAGACAGATCATCTAAACCGAAAATAAATAAGGAAACAATGGCTTTGAATGACACACTGGACCAAATGGGCTTAACAGATACATTCAGAACATTCCATCCTAAAACAGCAGAATACACTTTCTTTTCAAGTGCACATGGAACATTCTTCGGAATAGATCACATATTATTAGGTCACAAAACAGGCCTCAACAAATACAAAAAGATTGAAATCATACCATGCACTTTTTCTGACCACAACACTTGAAACCAGAAGTGAAACACAAGAAAAAAATTGGAAAGACCATAAATGCATGGAGGTTAAAGAACATGCTACTAAACAATGAGTGGGTGAACCAGGAAATCAAAGAAGAAATAAAAGAATACATGGAAATAAATGATAATGAAAACACAATCGTCCAAAATCTTTAGGATGCACCAAAAGTGGTCATAAGAGGGAAGTATATAGCAATACAGGCCTACCTCAAGAAGCAAGAAAAATCTCAAATAAACAACCTAACCTTACACCTAAAGGAGCTAGAAAAAGAAAAATAAACAAAACCTAAAACCAGCCAAAGGAAGGAAATAATAAAGATTAGAGTAAAAATAAATGATATGGAAACTAAAAAAACAGTAGAATAGATCAATGAAACCAGGAGCTGGTTCTCTGAAAAAAATTAATAAAATTGATAAACCTCTAGCCAGACTTATCAAAAAGAAAAAAGAAAGGAACCAAATAAATGAAATCACAAATATGAAGGAGAAATAACAACTAATACCACAGAAATATAAACAATTATAAGAGAATATTATGAAAAAAATATATGCCAACAAATTGGACAAGCTGTAAGAAATGGACAAATTTCTAGAAACATATGAACTACCAAAACTGAAACAGAAAGAAAAAGAAAACTTGAACAGACTGATAACCAGCAAAGAACTTGAATCAATAATCAGAAAACTCCCAACAAACCAAAGGCCAGGGCCAGATGACTTCAGAGGGGAACTCTACCATACATTTAAAGAAGAGTTACACCTATTCTTCTCAAACTATTCCAAAAAATAGAAAAGGACAGAAAACTTCCAAGTTCATTCTATGAGACCAGCATTACCCTGATACCAAAACCAGATAAAGACTCCACTAAAAAAGAGAACTATAGGCCAATATCCCTGATGAACATGGATGCAAAAATCCTCAATAAAATACTAGCAAACTGAATCCAACAATACGTTTAAAAAATCATTCACCATGATCAAGTGGGATTTATTCCTAGGTCTCCAGGGTGGCTCAATATTTGCAAATAAATCAATGTGATACACCACATTAAGAAAAGAAAGGATAAAAACCATATGATTATTTCAATAGATGCAGAAAAAACATTTGACAAAGTACAACATCCATTCATGATACAAACTGTCAACAAAGTAGGTTTAGAGGGAACGTACCTCAACATAATAAAGGCCATCTATGAAACACCCACAGCTCATATCATCCTCATTGGAGAAAAACTGAGAACTTCTCCTCTACAGTCAGGAACAAGACAGGGATGCCCATTCTCACCACTGTTATTTAACATAGTACTGGAAGACCTAGCCACAGCAATCGGACAACAAAAAGAAAAACGCATCCAAACCAGCAAGGAGGAAGTCAGACTTTCACTATTTGCAGATGACATGATACTCTGTATAGAAAACCCAAAAGAGGGGCGCCTGGGTGGCTCAGTCGGTTGGGCGACTGCCTTCGGCTCAGGTCATGATCCTGGAGTCCCGGGATCGAGTCCCGCGTCGGGCTCCCTGCTCGGTGGGGAGTCTGCTTCTCCCTCTGACCCTGTCCCCTCTCATGAGCTCTCTCTCTCTCAAATAAATAAATAAAACCTTAAAAAAAAAAAAAGAAAGAAAACCCAAAAGACTCCACCAAAAAACTGGTAGAACTGATACACGAATTCAGTAAAGTTGCAGGATACAAAATCAGTGTACGTAAATCTGTTGCACTTCTATACACCAATAATGAAGCAGCAGAAAGAGAAATTAAGGAATCAATCCTATTTACAATTGCACCTAATACAATAAAATACCTAGGTATAAACCTATCCAAAGAGGTAAAAGACCTGTACTCTGAAAACTATAAACACTGATGAAAGAAATTGAAGATGACACAAAGAAATCAGGAAACATTCCATGCTCATGGATTGGAAGAACAAATATTGTTAAAATGTCTCTACTACCCAAAGCAATCTATACATTTAATGCGGTCCCTACCAAAACACCAACAGCATTTTTCTCAGAACTGGAACAAACATTCCTAAAATTCATACGGAGCCACAAAAGACCCTTAATAGCCAAAGCAACCTTAAATAAGAAAAGCAAAGCTGGAGGCATCACGGTTCTGGACTTCAAGTTATATTACAAAGCTGTAATGATCAAGACAGTATGGTACTGACACAAAAATAGACACATAGATCAAGGAAACAGAAGAGAAAACTCAGAAGAAATGAATCCACAACTATAGGGTCAATGAATCTTTGACAAAGCAGGAGAGACTATCCAATGGGAAAAATGCAGTGTCTTCAACAAATGGTGTTGGGAAAACTGGACAGCAACATGCAAAAGAATGAAACTGGACCACTTTCTTACACCATACACAAAATAAATTAAAAATGGACGAAAGACATAAACATGAGACAGGAAACCATCAAAATCCTAGAGGAGAACACAGAGAGTAATCTCTTTGACATCAGCCATAGCAACTTCTTTCTAGGTATGTCTCCTGAGGCAAGGGAAACAAAAGCAAAAATAAATTATTGGTGGGGGGGGTGACTGGGTGGTTCAGTCAGTTAAGCATCCTACTCTTGATTTTGGCTCAGGTCATGATCTGAGGTTTGTGAGATTGAGCTCCATACCAGGCTACACGCTGGGCATGGAGACTGCTTAAGATTCTCTCTCTCCCTCTCCGTCTGCCCCTCCCCACTCTCCCTCTCTTAAAAAAATGAAAATAAAAAAAATAAATACTACCTTTCATCTTTATTTTTTTATTGTTTAAGATTTTATTTATTCATTTGAGAGAGAGAGTGCATGCGAGCGAGAGTGAGAGAGAGGGAGAAAGAGAGCACGAGCTAGGGGGAGGGGCAGAGGGAGAGGGAGAAGCAGACTCCCGGCTGAGCAGGGAGCCTGATACAGGGCTCCATCCCAGGACCCTGAGATCATGACCTGAGCTGAAGGCAGACACTTAACTGACTGAGACACCCAGGTTCAGCAGTATCTCTCATCTTTAAAAAAAAAATTTAAAAACTATTGGGACTTCATCAAAATAAAAAACTTCTGCACAGTGAAGGAAACAAACAACAAAACTAAAAGGCAATCTATGGAATGGGAAAAGATATTTGCAAGTGACATATCTGATAGAGGGTTAATACCCAAAATCTATAAAGAATTTATACAACTCGGGACGCCTGGGTGGCTCAGTCGGTTAAGCGTCTGCCTTCGGCTCAGGTCATGATCCCAGGGTCCTGGGATCGAGTCCCGCATCGGGCTCCCTGCTCCGCGGGGAGCCTGCTTCTCCCTCTGCCTCTGTCTCTCTCTCTGTCTCTCATGAATAAATAAATAAAATCTTTAAAAAAAAAAAAGAATTTATACAACTCAACACCCAAAAAACAAATAATCCAATTAAAAAATGGACAGAAGACATGAACAGACATTTATCCAAAGAAGACATCCAGATGGCCAACAGACACATGAAAAGATGCTCAACTTCACTTATCATCAGGGAAATAAAAATTAAAATTACAATGAGATATCACCTCACACCTGTGAGAATGGCTAAAATATAAAAAAAAACACACACACACAAGATACAGTAGGTGTTGGTGAGGATGTGGAGAAAAAGGAACCCTTGTGCACTGTTGGGAGCGTAAACTGGTGCAGCCCCTCTGGAAAACAGTATGGAGGTTCCTCCAAAAGTTAAAAATGGAGCTACCCTATGATCCAGCAATTGTACTACTGGTATTTACCCAAAGAATACAAAAATGCTAATTAGAATGGATACATCACCTCTATGTTTATAGCAGCATTATCTACAATAGTCAAATATGGAAACAGCCCAAGTGTCCATCGACTGATGAATGGATAAAGAAGAAAGAGTATATCTACACAAGGGAATACTACTCGGCCATCAAAAAGAATGAAATCTTGCCATTTGCACCAGACATGGATGGAGCTAGAATGTATTATGCTAAGTGAAATAAGTCAGTCAGAGAAAAACAAATACCATATGATTTCACTCATATGTGAAATTTAAGAAACAAAACAAATGAACTATGGGAAAAAGAGAGAGAGGCAAACCAAGAAACAGACTCTTAACTCTAGAGAACAAACTGATGGCTACCAGAGGGGAGGTGGGTGGGGGGATGGGTGAAATAGGGGATAGGGATTAAGGAGGGCACTTGTCCTAATGAGCACTGGGTGTTGTATGGAAGTGTTGAATCACTCTGTTGTACACCTGAAATTAATATTACACTGTATGTTAACTAACTGGAATTTAAATAAAAACTTTAAAATGCAATTATTAATCTAGAAGGTAGTAGTATTGTAAAAAAAATTACTTATCTCTGTTTCATTAGGGTTTTTTTCTGGGGTATTGTTCTTTCATTTGGAACATATTCATTATTCCTTCATTTTGTTTGACTTTCTATGTTTCTTTCTAGAATTAAGTAGACCAGCTATTCCTCCTGGTCTTGAAGTAAGGGCCTTGTGTAGGAATGTCCCCTGTGTAAACTGCCATGCTGGCAGTTTTGTCTGGCTGGCTGGAGCTGGAAAGCATGGACCATGGGTGCCCTGGGGTGTGCTGTGTTGGGACAGCTGGAGCTGGAGCAGATGTGGGCCAGGAGGTCCTACGGAGCTCTGTGCAGGGGCTGACCTGGTGGGATGGCTGGAGCTGGAGTGGGTGTGGGCCAGGTGTTCCCAGGGTGCCCCATGCTGGGGATGCTATGGTAGGGCAACTGGAGCTGGAGCAGGCAGGGGCCAGGGATTCCTGGGTGCTCTGCACAAGGGGCATCCTGGTGGGACTGTTGGAGCTGGAGTAGGCATGGGCCAGGTGTATCCCAGTGTGTACTACATCAGAGTAATCCGAGTGGGACAGTTGGGTCAGGTGCAGGCCTGGGGGGGTTCCTGGAGTGCATTGCACCAGGGGGACTTGGTGGGATGGCTGGATCCGGGGCAGATGTGGGCAGGGGGAGCTGCCTTGGGGGTATGGTTGGAGCTGAAGTGGGCTAGGGGCCTGAAGCTCACTGGGGCAACCCTAGAAGCCTGGCTCTACCCTGCTATCAATTCACTTAAAAAGATATTAGATGCCCACCAAACACATTTTTTAAGTTTAAATTCACTTAGAGAAATGCGCATCACGTTTTCCACTGAAACACACAAGGCTCTGGATGTGGGACATCAGCCACACGGTGCTCACTCTCTGCAGGAGGATGGTGAGCTGTCCCAGGGGCAGCAAGTCCAGAATCTGCTGCTTCGGCAACTCACCTGCCCCTGCCCTAAGGCCCTGGTGACCAATACTAAGTATTTCATTCAATTTTCACTGCAACCCTGTCAGCTAGAGGACAATGATTATCATTAGGCACAGCAGAAGCAGCTCAAGTGCAGCAATGCTAGGTCATTTGCCCCAAGGTCACACTGCTAGCAAACGGAAGGCTAGGGAAATATTTAGGCCAAGGCCAGCTGACTGCAAAGTGTCCACACCCTGTGATACTGAATCCTATACAGGGTCAGTTCCCAATATACAATAGTCCTATTTTCTTTTTCTTTTTTTTAAGATTTTTTATTTATTCATTTGACAGAGAGAGACAGCGAGAGAGGGAACACAAGCAAGGGGAGTGGGAGAGGGAGAAGCAGGCCTCCCGCGGAGCAGGGAGCCCAACGCGGGGCTCGATCCCAGGACCCTGGGACCATGACCTGAGCCGAAGGCAGACGCTTAATGACTGAGCCACCCAGGCGCCCGCAACAGTCCTATTTCCTATTGTCTTCAAAGCACTCAGGCTGAGGAGTGACAACATGTCATGTGCATAAACTGAGCTTTTGCGTATTTCAGTGCACATCCCGTGGCCCTCCCTCTTCTGACGGAGAAGAAAACTCAAACTCACCCTCCCCACCCCCTCCTTGGACACTGGAAACCAGGCGTGGGTCAGGTCCCCCAGTGACCGACCAACTCAGGACCGTTGATCTTTGGTCACCTCGGGTCCCAATCGCTGGGACCATGCCCGATTCCTCCTGCTGCCAATCATTTACCAACCAGCAGAAGCCACCCATGGCTGGACTACAGGGACTGCCAGAAGATACTTCAACGTCCCCAGTTACTGGCATGTCCCAGGCTCCTCATGTCATTAATCCAGTGACGGCAAATCACTACATCCGAGAGACAGCCCTTATCTGCTTTCCACAGGAACTTCAAATAATGCCCAACACAGGCACGCCTGTGCCACGCCCCCAGCAGCCTTCCAATCGTCAGTCTTCCCAGATTGCCAGTCACTGACCTACACAGTTTCTAAAACTGACTTATGGAGAGCTCAAACACTGACCATTCCTGAAGGATGTTATGGCTCCCACTCCAGAAACCAAACCAGTGTCCTTCATGAATGTTCATAGCAACTTTATTCTTAATAGCCCCAAACTATCCAAACAACAGGCGACTACATAAACAACCTGTGGTACATCTATACAGTGAAAACTCTTCAGCAATAAAAAGGAACCAAAAACCTGCTACATGCAACTTCATAGAAGAATCTCAAAATCAGTATGCTGAGTGAAAGAAGCGTGAAAGAAAGGAGTACATACTGTATGATTCCATTTAAATGAAGTTCTAGAACAAAGCCAATCCATAGTGATGGAAGTCAGAATAATGGTTGCCACTGGGTGGGGAGGATTGACTGGGAAGAGACCATAAAGGAACATTCTAGAATGGTAGAAATACCTTGGTCAGGGTGGAGGTACATGGGTCTATACATTTATGAAAACTCAAAACACTATTTACCTAATATGGGAGCATTTTAATGTATGTAAATTATACCCCAATTAAAAAAATCAGAAATAGTGTGGGAATGTACATTTTGGGTCAGTTTGTACCAGCAAGAAGTTACTCGTATGCATGTCTATGTAAAATCTGTAGGATACTGACTCTTGGGAATGATCCACTGGTAACCCAGTGGAGACGGAAATCATGGGAAGAGATTAACAAATAGTCCTTACTTTTCCACCCTATTACATCCCTCGCTCCCTGAGCAAAAAAAGACTTTTCTTGCATACTAACCAAATTAAGTCATGGGGAGCTGTGCACTTTAAAGAGTCCATGAAGTGAAATGACCTTGCTAACTGTGGAGGACTTTCTAATATCGTTCATTCAGCACATATATATGCACTAATCCTGGTCCAGGCATTGTTGTAGTCCTGGGGAGAGAGCATCAAACAAAACTGATCCGTCCTCTCTACTCTAGCAGCTGTCACGTTGGCCCCAGCACCCTCAGGTGAAATTTCAGGTATCGAGAGGACAACAGGAAGATCCCTGTGAGTGAGAAGTTAAAAGAGCAGAATCTGTGAAAGCAGCAATATGTTCTGGAGAAAGAGACCTATGTTTCTTTGAAAAGGTGTATGAGCTGGTATTGTTCTGAGGTAAATCCTATGTTCTAAGTTTTGTTTGGTTGTTGACTTTCCTTTTATTGAGGGATAATATACATAGTAAAGTGTATAATATGCTCAAATATTAAGTGTAAGGTTTGATGAGTTTTTGACAACTCACTCAAGTCCAAGCATAGAATATTCCCCAGAGGTCTCCCTCATGACACTTCTGGTCTATACACTGCCTCCCACCCAAGGTAACCACTGACCTTCTTCCTGTTCCCATAGACTAGATTGACCTGTTCTAGAGTTTCAGGTAATCACACAGTACAGAGTCTTGCATATGGTGTCATAGAGTCATATGGAATCCATGTATCTGGAGTCATATAGTATGGAGTCTTTTGTGGCTGGTTTCTTTCACTCAGCATAAGGCTTTTGAAGTTCATCCATGTTGTATGAGGCAGTACTTCTGTTTCTTTTCTTTGTTGAATAATATTCCACTGCATGGATATACCAAAATTTGTCTACCCATTCACAAGTTGATGGAAATTTGGACTGTTTCCTGTTTTTCCCTATTATGAATGAATTCTCAGATTTACTAGATTCACTATAACTCCATCCTTGACTTCTTTCTTGTGGCCAAGGAGGGAAAACAGGAAGCCTGAAGTCACTGAAAGAGAAAGAAAGTGCAACTTGAGAAGGAATGTGGTTGTGAAGCTAGCCTTGGTCTTTGTTTTGCTTTGTGGTTGTGAAGCTAGCCTTGGTCTTATTTTAGTACAGGGGAACTAGCAAAATAAGCAAACAAATAAGCAAGGCTTAACAAGGGTTTTTAATCAACTTCAGGAATGCAGAGTGGGGGCTTTCCAGAAAAGGATCCCCAAATAGTGTGCCAGAGTGATCCCCCCACAGAGCAGGGCTTCTCTGTGATTTGTTATTGCATGGGTTGGACAGGAAGAGATCTTAGGCCCAGTTTCTTGCTCAGCTTATGAGAATAGAAAACGTTAGAAAATGGCAAAGAGGCCAAGGATGTAGGTGTGAGTACTCCAGGACCCAATTAGGGCATGATCTTGTCCAGTCTTTCCCAGGGCTTATGGCACAAAACCCATGGGGGTGGCAATGAGGAGGAGAGAAAACACTTGGAGTCCCTCACCCTACATAATTGGCCACAAGTGAGCATCCTGTCCACATTCTGCTATGATAAATATGTCATCCCTGTTGTACATATTCATGAGACAACCCTGTTTTCCATGGCCCAGGACACTCATAAGTCCCCTATAGAAGAAGAGCACCTAGAAGGGTAATGGAATGGAGATACCCCTGAACAATGGCATTTCACCTAAGTAGAACAAGCTAGGGAAATGATAGGCAGAAAAAACTTTCCAACACATGCACTATTTAATTTATTCCCCCACTAAATCCTCAAAAAAGTAACGATTATTATTGCCATTTTACTGATCCAAAAAATATAGCTTAGAGAGTTCAGGTTATATGCCTGACTCTGTATAAGTTCTGGGTAGAGCCAAGTTTACAACCCAGATGTTTTGACACCAGCGCCTTGTCTGCAGTGATACCTGAAGGGGCTTGCTAGATGCATCAAATCTGAGCTATTTCCCAACATCCTAGCAAGTGATAGCTGTGATCAAATGATAGCAAGTGGTAGCTGAGACAGGTAAATTGTGGTATCACATTTTTCCCATTTTTTCCCTAGCATTTGTATCAAGTTTTGTCTTGTAGGTTTTGAGACCATTATGTATTAAGTGCATACGGTTTTAAATTAAGTCTTTTTAGTGATTTGAATTTTTTTTTTATCATTATCCAGTTATTCTCTTCTAGTATTTTGGCCTTAATGTCTATATTGCTGCTATTAATATAACTATACCATCCTTTGACTTTCAGCCTTTCTATTCCTATGTTTTAGATGTCTCCAGATTGTAACTTGCATTTATTTATCTTTTAGCTGGTGAGTTTAGTCTATTACATTTATTGGGCTTATCAACATATTTGAATTTATTTCTACTACCTTGTTGTATGCTTTCTATTTGTCCTATTTTTCTATTTTTATTTGTTTTTTCCTTTATTTCTAGCCTTTTTTAGACCAAACTTTTTTGTTCTTAATTTTCTCTCATTCCATTTTATCTGTTCTGATTTGTAAGTTGTTTACTCTGTCTATTCTTGTAAAGGCTATTTGAGCTTTTAAGCATCTATAACTACATAAATGTTTGTGAATATTTTTATCCATATCAAAATAGTACAAAGGACTAGAAAATTTTAAATCCTATCATGACTTTTCACCTATTTGCAAAAGGCACCACAAAAACCTGAGTTCCCAGAAAGGTTGATAGTAAAAGAATGGAAAAAGAATGGTTAAAATGGTACATTTTATGTTATGTATATTTTGCCACAATAAAAAAGAATGAAAAAAGATATACCAAATAAATAATGACAAAAAAGCTGGTACAATTATATTGATATTAGATGAAACACACTGTAAGGGCAAAAAAGAATTGCTATTTATTCTCAGAGTCTCCAATTCCTATCCTTCCATTTTCTCTCTAACCCACTCCAATAAATATTTTGCCCCTATTACTACCGAATCAGCCTTTGGCAAAGACACCAATGACCTTCACAATGCTAAATTCAAAGGAAATTCCTCATCTTACCTAACCTATCAACATTTGATAAAGTTTATCCCTCTCTTCTTGAAACCCATTAATCACTTGCCTTCTTGGATATGATTTTCTTGTTTCTCCTATTTCTCTTATTCCTCATGGACCACGCTCTCAATCTCCTTTGCCAGTTACTCTTCATCTCCCTTACCTGAAAAAGCTGAAGTACCCCAGGGTTCAGTCCCCAGACCTCTTCTCTTTCCCATCTATACGCACTCTCTAGGTAATAGCATTTTTAAAAAAAATTTTATTTAAATTCAATTTAGTTAACATATAGTGTATTATTAGTTTCGGGGGCAGAATTTAGTGATTCATCAGTTGCATATAACACCCAGTGCTCATTACATCAAGTGCTCTCCTTAATGCCCATCACCCAGTTATCCCATCCCCCCATCCACCTCCCCTCCAGCAGCCCTCAGTTTATTCCCTATAGTTAAAAGTCTCTTATGGTGGGGCGCCTGCGTGGCTCAGTCGTTAAGCATCTGCCTTCGGCTCAGGTCATGATCCCAGGGTCCTGGGACTGAGTCCCACATTGGGCTCCCTGCTGAGCAGGGAGCCTGCTTCTCCCTCTGCCCCTCCCCCTGCTTGTGCTCGCTCTCTTCCTCTCTCTCTGTCAAATAAATAATCTTAAAAAAAAAGAGTCTCTTATGGTTTGCCTCCCTCTCTGTTTTTATCTTATTTTATTTTCCCTTCCCTTCCCCTATGTTCATCTGATTTCTTAAATTCCACATGTGAGTGAAATCATATGGTATTTGTCTTTCTCTGACAGACTTATTTCGCTTAGCATAATATCCTCGAGTTCCAACCACGTCATTGCAAATGGCAAGATTTCATTCTTTTTGATGACTGAGTAATATTCATATATATATATATCTATATATCTCACATCTTCTTTATTCATTCATCTGTCAGTGGACATCTGGGCTCTTTCCATACTTTGGCTATTGTGGACATTGCTGCTATAAACATTGGGGTGCATGTGCCCCTTCAAATCACTATTTTTGTATTCTTTGGGTAAATACCTAGTAGTGTAATTGCCAGATGGTAGGGTAGTTCTATTTTTAACTTTTTGAGGAACCTCCATACTGTTTTCCAGAGTGTCTGCTCTAGGTAATAGCATTTAATCTCATGGCTTTAAGTACCATTTCTAGACCAAGACCTTTGATTTTATATCTACAGGTTTACATTCAGACTCATGGAAAAGTACACACAGACATCTTTCACTTAGGTGCCATGTAGGCATTTCTAACTTAACATGTTAACAGCCAAATTCCTTTCTCCCCACCAACACCAACACCATCTAAGACTGGTGTTCCCATAATCTTTTCTCTTAAAGAACTGAAAACTCTAATATTTTGATTTGCTCATGTGAGAAATACTTGGCCCCCTCTTTTGTATCATTCTTGACTTCTTTTTTTTTTTTCTCTCACATGCCACATCCAACCCATCAGAAAAACTGTCGTGCCTGTCTTGAAAATTTATCCAGAATCCTACAACTTATTGCCCCCATCCACAGCTGCCACCCTCATACAAACCACATTATCTCTCACCTGGATTTCATAAGGTAGTAAAGGTGGAGTGCTCATGAGTGGGATTAGTGCCTTTATAAGAGTCACGAGAAATCTTGCTTCCTCTGTTCTGCTCCTAGCCATGTGGGGATACAATGAGAAGTCTGTGGCCTGTGACCCAGAAGTGTGCTCTCACCAGAACCCAACTATGCTGGCACCCTGATCTTGAACTTCCCGCCTCCAGAACTGTGAGAAAGAAATTTCTGTTGTTTATAAGCCACTAGCTTATGGTATTTTCTTATAGCAACCCGAGCAGACTAAGATTATCCTTGTGAGTATAAAATGGCTCCTCCAACCATGGCATTGTGCCCACTTTCCTGACGGGGAAAAAAAAAAAAAAAACATGGGAAAGGGCAAAGAGAAAAATGTGAAGAGAATAAGCCTGAGGATACACTTCCCTTTTTAGGAGTTTCCTTGAAGTACCAAGTGATCTGTGCCAACTTCCCATTGGCCATAATTGTGGTTCGTATGCTGCAAAAAATGGCTGGGAGATAGTTTATTCATAATAGTGCGCATTACGAGGCTGAGAAAAAAATCAGTGTTCTCTAAGTATAGAAAAAGAGGAGAATGGATAATAGGTAAGTAGCTAGAAGTATTTGCCATACTAGAGCAGTGAGAAACCTATTTAAAACATGGAGAAAGAAATGCCAGGATGAAGATTTAAAAGTCAGTACAGGGGTCAAAAGGTATAAACCTCCAGTTATAAAATAAGTAAGTCATGGGGATGTAATACACACACACACACACAAAAAGAGTCAGTATGGCCAATATAGATTTCTTCCAAATTCAGAATACAGACCCTAAATTGGGAAAAAATACAATCAAGAGCAAAGACAGATTTTGAGAACCTTGGCTGTATGGGCATGTTGGCAATTACAGGGATAAGGTGTAGACATTTTAGGTAATTTACTAACAATGATTCTATGACAATTGAGATTGATGTTAACAAAAAGAAGTTATTATCAGAAATTGCCAGTAGGGAGATATTGATTAAGAGCCCATATGAAAATGTTAAATTTAAAGAACATAAATAGGTTTCTCACTGAAATTAAGCTGGGCTTGCATGGTTGATGTCCTGTTCATGAGAAAGGGCACAGAGGATAAGAGGAGCTTCCATGAAACAGCCGCCAACATTTTTTTTAAAAGATTTTATTTATTTATCTGACAGAGAGACAGCGAGAGAGGGAACACAAGCAGGGGGAGTGGGAGAGGGAGAAGCAGGCCTCCCGCCGAGAAGGGAGCCCGATGTGGGGCTTGATCCCAGGACCCTAAGTCCATGACCTGAGCCGAAGGCAGACGCTCAATGACTGAGCCACCCAGGCGCCCCCAGCCGCCAACATTTTCAATCTCAGGGGTTCTCAGTGGCAAATGAGCAAACCAAAGCTCTCATCAGTCCAATGTAAGTCTTTGAAAAAGATCCCAAACTCAAATACCCTTTCTGTGCCCCCAATACACTGCAGATCTCTGATATCTGAAACTCATGCCCAACCTTAGATACACATTTAAGGAACCCCAAACCTTTTAACCATGGAGGAAACAAATAGTCAATGAAAAGTACAGGTCTTCATTTTCATAGGAAAGTCATTAGACAGAAAGCCCCATGACAGCAAGGATCATTTCTGTCCCGTGTACTGGTGTTTTCCCAGTCCCCAGCCCACATTCTGGAACACAACAGATACTGAGGAAATATTTGCCCCATAAATGACTAAGTCAAGGAATGATGCCATACACCAGATTGCTGTAGTTCTTCCATGTCACATCTCTGTATGGAGTCTTCTGAGTGAGGTCCAACAAATCCCACTCCTCCCCAGGGGAAGTCCGCAGCCACATACCTGAAGACCGCTGATTCCAATAAAACCACACAGATTCTGGGGTGCCTGGGTGGCTTAGTCAGTTAAGCTCTGACTCTTGATTTTTGGTTATGCTCTGACTCTGGATTTTGGCTCAGGTCATGATCTCAAGGTCGTGAGTTCGAGCCCCGCATTGGGCTCTGCACTAGGTGGGGAATCTGCTTGCAATTCTCTCTCTCCTTTTCCCTCTGTCCGTCCCCCCCCCACCCCGCTCTCTCTCTCTCTCAAATAAATAAATAAAAACTACACAGATTCTGGCTCAGTGAGATATCATCTCCTCTAATGTTCATAGGAGGATGAGTGAGGTGATAGCCCTGTAGTATGGAGACCTGATTCAGAGGAAATTTAGATGGGTCTTCTACCCTAAGTCTCGGTGTCCACACTCACTCCCAAGGCAATCTACCATATCTAGTCTCATAACTCTAACAGCACCTCTAACACATGCCTTCACTTATATTTCCAATACTGGACTCTGAGTTCTTCCAGACTTATTCCTCTCATTCTTCAACATTAAGCACAGTCCCCAAAACAGTGTAGACATGAGCAAAACTCTCAATAACTGAAAAATTATTTCCACGGTGAGAACATGAATTTCTTTTTTTTTTTTAATTTTATTTATTTATTTGACACAGAGAGAGAGATAACAAGCAAGGGGAGCAGCAGAGGGAGAGGGAGAAACAGGCCCCCTGCTGAGCAAGGAGCCTGACGTGGGGCTTGATCCCAGGACCCCGGGATCATGACCTGAGCCGAAAAGCAGACACTTAACCGACTGAGCCACCCACGTACCCCGAGAACATGAATTTTTTGAGACAAAGATATATTTATCTCCTTCCATAGCGTCTACCACAGCCCTCAGCAGAATGTGATCCACAGGGGAGGGCAATCAGCCTGGGTGAGGAGTTGAATGGGAACATTTCTGTGTAGTCCCTCCCTACCCACAAGCAGCCCAGAGACCTGGCAAAACATGATCAGGAATCCAGGCAACGATTGCTACAGTCTGTTTCAGGAAACTCTTAGCCAGGCAAAAGAGAAATGTCTACCTGGTGCCCACCTTTTGGAGAAAGATCAAATTCTTATTCACTTGTCACAAATTTGTCATCAACCCAGACATCATTATTTCCTCCCCTGTGTCTTTTTCAGGAGACAGACTGCTAAGACCGTGGAGCCAAGAGAATCCAGGCTTCCCACATTTCACAGTCATAAGCCTGGATTATGCCACACACACTAATTTTGAGCTCTTCCTCTCTCCCTACACAGTCACACACTGCTGTCATAAGAATTCAGGGCAGTGGAGGGGGCCCCTGGGTGGCTCAGTCCGTTAAGCATACGGCTCTTGATTTTGGCTCAGGTCATGATCTCAGGATGGTGAGATCAAGCCCCACGTTGGGCTCCATGCCGGGCATGGAGCCTGCTTAAGATTCTCTCTCCTTCTCCCCACTCTAAAAAATTAACTAGGGACCCCTGGGTGGCTCAGTCAGTTAAGCATCTGCCTTCGGCTCAGGTCATGATCCCAGGGTCCTGGGATCAAGCCCCACATTGGGCTCCTTGCTCAGCAGGGAGCCTGCTCCTCCCTCTGCCTGCTGCTCCCCCTGCTCATGCTCTGTCTCTCTCTCTCTCTCTGACAAATAAATAAATAAAATCTTTTTAAAAAATTAAAATTAACTAAAATTTAAAAAAAAAATTTTTTTTTTAAAGAATTCAGGGTAGTCATGTCCCACCCAGCATCAGAAAAGAGGACTCTGAGTCTTGCTGTCCATGAGGAAGAGATTAACAGTTCCAGCTTGAGAATATAGTGGCCAGGTCAACCTCATACCCCCACTTGATCTGGTGGTGGTATCTGTCATCTTGTTTCACCACCAATCATCAGCCAGTAGTAATGCAACCTCCTGACTACACATGGGAAAGCCTTTTAAAATGTACGCTACCATATTCATATTGATTATTTTAAAGTGCCATTTCCTGAGGACTCACTCTGAGCTAGAGATCCCTCTGAGAACTTTACCTGCATTTGTCCATTTAACTCTTATAATTCTGCCAAGTACATATTATTTCTCCCACTTAATAGCCGAGGAAACTTGGGCACAGAGACGATTATTAACCTAAGACAGGGCTATAACATGCCCAGTGGAAAAGCGGCTAAGTCGGGATTTCAGTGCAGGTCAATCGATCTCCAAAGCCTAAACTCTCCTAACCACTACACTTCTCTAGAAAAAAAACTTAAAGTTTTGGAATTATTGGGGATGTTGTTATTCCTTAATACACCTAGGAGATGGTCATACAGGGTTGCTAATCCACGTGTGGTGTGCCAACCAGCAGCGTGACCTGGGAACATGCTAGAAATGAAGAATCTTGAGTCCCAACCCAGACCTCCTGAATAAAAATGAGCATCATCCTAAACAAGATCCTCAGGGGTTTCAGGTGCATGGTTCCACTGGAGAAGCATTGCCTAGAATTCCGCTGTGCACCATAAAGCGCTAGCAAATGGAATGTTCCATTCCACTCAAATACCCTGGAGCTCCTCCTGCTGGCAAAACACCTGTGTTTCAGGCCCCACTGCCTGCATTTAGGCCTCCATCTCTGGCTCACTCATTTATTAAATCCATTCAGCTATCCATTCAGCTATCTCGCTACATGGAGGCACTGAGGATTCATCAGCGAATGATCACAAACCAGAGCACATATGGAGAAGTTACATTCTACTGGTGAAGGGTAGAAATTAGACTAATAGTAAATTATATACTGGATGGTGTTAAATTCTGTTGGAAAAACAAAACAGGCTGAGAGAGTGAGGTATCAAAGACAAGCACACATCCAAGAGTATCCGTATTGAGAGGCAGGGCTGATTCTGAGCCAGATAAGATAAAGAAATATCTTTCTGAGCAGAAAGATAAATAACCATTTCACAGAACACTGTAAATGGAGACCTGGTTTGCTCAAAAAAAAAAAAATTGTTACTCAATCCCCAAAGCATTAGAAAGAACTAGAATATCACGGTTTTACAGAATCTCAGGAGAGATTTTTTGATGTTGGTCTACTTCAACTTACCCTAACCGGGAGGTGCTGCAACCAAATAGTTCTTGGCCCATCCCATCTGCACAGGGCAGAACTTGAGTCTCCTAAGATGGAGGGGGGCAGGACACTAAGTGCCTAAACAGTCACCATGCCAAAAATACCTTCTACTGTTATCCCTTTCCTCATACTCAAAATCTAGTCTAATCAAGAGAAAAACATCAGACATACCCAAATTGGGGGGCATTCTACAGGATATCTGGCCAGTACTTCACAAGACTGTCAAGGTCACAGAAAACAAAGAGGGAGTGAGACACTGTCACAGACCACAGGAGACTGAGGAGACATGACAACTAAATCCAGTATGGTACCTGGATTGGATTCTAGAACAGAAAAAGACCATTAATGGAAAAAACTGGTGAAATCCAAATGAAGTTTAGAGTTTTGTTAATAGCAATGTACCACTTTTGGTTTCTTTGTTTTGTTTTGTTTTAATTCAATTGCCAACTTATAGTACATCATTAGTTTCAGGTATAGTGTTCAATAATTTATCATTTGCATATAACACCCAGTGCTCATCCCATCACGTGCCCTCCTTAATGCTCATCACCCAGTTCCCCCATTCCCCCACCCATCTCCCTTCCAGCAACCCTCAGTTTGTTTCCTAGAGTTAAGAGTCTCTCATGGTTTGTCTCCCTCTCTGATGACTTCCCATTCAGTTTTCCCTCCCTTCCCCTACAGTCCTCTGCCCTGTTTCTTATATTCCACATATGAGTGAAACCATATGATAATTGTCTTTCTCTGACTGACTTATTTTGCTCAGCATAATACCCTCCAGTTCCATCCACGTCAATGTAAATGGTAAGTATTCATCCTTTCTGATGGCTGAGTAATATTCCATTGTATATACGGACCACATCCTCTTTATCCATTCATCTGTTGAATAGTTTCTTCGTTTTTGGAAAATATACCATGGAAATGTAAGATCTTAATAATGTAATGAGGGAAATTGGGTAAGGGATATACAGAAACCCTACTATCTTTCCACCTTTTTTGTAAATCTAAAATGATTCCAAATTAAAGAATTTTTATCTTTTTTTAAAAAAGATTTTATTTATTTGACACAGAGAGAGAGAGAGAGAGAGAGCACAAACAGGGGAGTGGCAGGCAGAGGGAGAGGGAGAAGCAGGCTCCCTGCCAAGGAAGGAGCCTGGTGCGGGGCTCGATCCCAGGACTCTGGCATCATGACCTGAGCCAAAGGCAGATGCTTAACTGACTGAGCCACCCAGGCGCCCCTCTTTTTTTATTTCTTTTTTAAAAATATTTTATTTATTTACTGGACAGAGAGAGAGATAGCAAGAGAGAGAAGGATTTAAAAAAACAATTCAGCTCAAAGACTGGCAAAAGTTTGAAACTTGTTGAAGCTGGATGGTAAGTGCAAGGCGGAGTCATTGTACTATTCTCTTCACTTTGATGTATGTTTGAGATTATCCATCATAAAAAACATATTTTAAAGAAAAATGAGCTCGTTCTGATTCTTTGAAAAATTTAATGAGGCAAACATGTAGCAGAAGTAATTAAGAAAAAAAAAAAGGAGAGAAAAGGCATCCTGAAAATAAGATGAAAAGAGAGAAATAACTACAGGTAACAATTACGTTAAGAGACTTACAGAATATTGTAAACAATTACACATTAATTCAAAACCTAGTTGATATCACTTGAATCTGCATATCAATCTTAGCATCACTAAAGATGGGATGACAGACATTATGTCTGTCAATGAGAATACAGGGCAATAGGAAGCACGATAAAATAAAAAATGAACCTAAATTTAATCCTATGAAGCACGATCAAAAAAAAAAAATGAACCTAAATTTAATCCAGCATCCAGATCTAGGTCACATTTACAAGAAACACCAAGAATGGAAAAACAAATTAAAAGATTCCATGATTAAAAAATCAGTTGAGTCTAGGTTATGGGACATTCTACTAGAGCCAATAACCAGAATTCTCCACCAAATCAATTTCATTTAAAAAGGGAGGAAACTGTTATGACTTGAGACATAACACCCAAATACAAGGTATGAACTTTTTTTCTATATCCCTGCCTCCGTTCCCCTGGATTATTTCAAAGCAAATTCCAGACACCCTATAATTTCTTCTTAGTTATGTTTAATGTTACCCCTCCAAATAAGAATGCCTTTGAAAGTAATGACTATAATATCATTACCACACCTAAAAATTTTACAATTCCAGATTATCAGCAAGTGTCTAGTGTTCAAATGTCCCCAATTATATCATACATTTTTAAATGAATTGCTTGAATCATGATGCAAGTAAGTCTCACACATTATAGCTGGTTGATATCTTTCTTATATTTCTTAATCTATGTACTCCTTATCCACCTCTTATCCCTCCTTGCATGTATTTGTTGATGAAAAGAGATAGTCTTGAAGAAGTTCAATGAATGTATTTGGAATGAATTTCCAAATGCACCCCACGGTATTAGTTTACATGTTCCTCTGTTTTCTACATTTCTGGCCAATTGGTGGGTAGCTCTACTGATAAGATTCTGATTCAATTTTTTGTCCCTTGTGTCACTTATGCTCCAGAGGTGGTGTGACCAATGTGCTTTCATCAGGTTGGGATGCTAGATTGTCAGTCACTTTTTTTGTGTGATTTTATTAGTAATTGGTGGTTATTGCCTAATTACACTAACTCAAAATGGTTTACAAAATGATTTTCTATCACTCTTCACTTGTTAGAAAAGCACTTTTTATAAAGAAAAGCTTTCTCTCATCTACTATTATCTTTGATCAAAAATGTACAAGAAAAGCAGAATAAATGTTTGATTCTTCACCTTCATTTAAGCAAATTTTTTTAAAGATTTTATTTATTTATTTGAGAGAGAGAATGAGAGAGAGAGAGCATGAGAGGGGGGAGGGTCAGAGGGAGAAGCAGACTCCCTGCTGAGCAGGGAGCCCGATGCAGGACTCGATCCCAGGACTCCAGGATCATGACCTGAGCCGAAGGCAGTCGCTTAACCAACTGAGCCACCCAGGCGCCCTATTTAAGCAAATTTTAAATTAATGAAGTGGTTTATGAGCATCTCCAAATGTGACGAAAGAGTTGTTTTTATATCAATATGAACTTTTGGATTTAAACATATTTAATGTGCTTTGATCCATTGCAGTTATCTCTAATGGTGCTCAAATTGTCCCATCTTTCACCAGTGGAAGCTTTTTCAATTGGTTTCTGAATTCTTTTAACATGACAACAGTAGTCTTTGAAAGATTCCTAGCCAGCTGGAATAACATAATGGTCCAATATCATTTTATACATTTCCTTCTACAGTCGTAAAATCACTCCCTGATTGCTTTTAGTGAGTAATGGTATATATAGGCTCCCATCCAGATACTGGGAATGCTCAGTGTCCTGCACTGACCATTGCTTCTAAGTCTTTTCCACAAACAGAGCTAGGAAATAAGTATATTTTTAACCATAAAAGACATCATGAGTCACATTGATACTTATTCATATTTTTTATTTTGAGTGTAGTAAACATACAGTGTTATATTAGTTTTAGGTGTACAATATAGTGATTCAACAGTTCCATATTTACTCAGTGCCTAGCAGTATAAGTGTACTCTTCATCCCCTTCACCTATTTCACCCATCCCCCCACCTACCTCCCCTCTGGCAACCTCCAGTTTGTTCTCTATAGTTAAGAATCTGTTTCTTGGGGGCCCCTGGGTGGCTCAGTTGGTTGAGCGTCTGCCTTCGGCTGGGGTCATGGTCCCGGGGTCCTGGGATCGAGCCCTGCGTCGGGCTCCCTGCTCCACAGGAGGCCTGCTTCTCCCTCTCCGACTCTCCCTGCTTGTGTTCCCTCTCTCGCTGTTTCTCTCTCTGTGTCAAATAAATAAATAAAATCTTAAAAAAAAGAATGTTTCTTGGTTTGTCTTTTGTTTCTTTCCTTTGTTCATTTGTTTTGTTTCCTAAATTCCACACAGGAGTAAAATCGTATGGTGTCTGTCTTTCTCTGACTGACTTATTTTCCTTAGCATTATACTCTCTAGCTCCATCCATGTCATTGCAAATGGCAAGATTTCATTTTTTTTTTATGGCTGAACGCTATTCCATTGTATATGTATACCACTTCTTCTTTATCCATTCCTCTATCCGTGGACACTTGGGCTGTTTCCATAGTTTGGCTATTGTAAATAATGCTGCAATAAATATAGGAATGCATACATCCCTTTGAATTAGTGTTTTCATATTCTTTAGGTAAATACCCAGTAGGGTGATTACTGGATCATACAGTAGTTCTATTTTTAATTTTTGAGGAACCTCCGTACTGTTTTCCAGAGTGGCTGTACCAGTTTGCATTCCCACCAACAGTGCATGAGTGTTCCTTTTTCTCCACGTCCTCCACAACACTTGTTTCTTGTGTTGATTTTAGCCATTTTGACAGGTGTGCAGTGATATCTCATTATAGTTTTGATTTGCATTTCCCTACTGATAAGTGATGTTGAACATCTTTTCATGTGTCTGTTGGCCGTCTGTATGTTTTCTTTGGAGAAATGTCTGTTCATGCCTTCTGACCATTTTTAAATTGCATTATTTGGTGGGGGGTTTTTTTTGGTGTGGAATTTTAGAAGTTCTTTATGTATTTTGGATACTAACCCTTTATCGAATATGTCATTTGCAAATATCTTCTCCCATTCAGTAGGTTTTCTTTTAGTTTTGTTGGTTGTTTCCTCTGCTGTGTAGAAGTTTTTTGTTTTGATGTAGTCCCAATAGTTTATTTTTGCTTTTATTTCCCATGCCTCAGGAGACATAGCTAGAAAAATGTTGAGGCTGGCTTTGCGGGCTAATACGTGATCTATTCTGGAGAATGTTCCATGTACATTTGAAAAGAATGTGTATTCTTCTGTTTTAGGATGGATTGTTCTGAATATATCTGTTAAATCCATCTGGTCCAGTGTTATTCAAAACCACTGTTTCCTGTTTGATTTTCTGTTTCTTGGGGGCGCCTGGGTGGCTCAGTCGGTTGAGCGTCTGCCTCTACTATTATTGTATTACTGTCGATTAGTTCCTTTCTGTTTGTTATTAACTGTTTTATGTATTTGGGTGCTCCCATGTTGGGTGCATAAACATTTATAATTGTTATATCTTCTTGTTGGTTGTCCCCTTTATTAGTATAAAGTGTCCTTTGTCTCTTGTTAAGTCTTTTTTTTAAAGTCTATTTTGTCCAAAGTAAGTATTGCAACCCCCGTTTTCTTCTGGAACTTTTTTAAAAAGATTTTATTTATTTACTTGAGAGAGAGAGAGGAAGAGAGAGAGAGCATGAGCGTGGGGAGAGGCAGAGAGCCAATGTGGGGCTCGATCCCAGGACTCTGAGATCATGACCTGAGCTGAAGGCAGATGCTTAATTGACTGAGCCACCCAGATGCAGCCCCAGCTTTCTTTTGACATCCATTTGCATGATCGATGTTTCACCATCCCCTCACTTTCAATCTGCGGATGTCTTTTGGTCTGAAATGAGTCTCTCATAGGCAGCATATAGATGGGTCTTGTTTTTTTTCATGCATTCCATTACCCGATGTCTTTTAATGGTTTGCAAATTCTAAAATATTTATTCTCTCATCCTTTTACCGAAAAAGGACCACAGAGGATTGTTTAGAATATTTAAATCCACACATTAAATATATGGCTTCATTACTAACATTCTATATAGTACCTGACTAAATTATGCCCATTATCTATTAGAACTCAGTTATAAAGATACAGCCATAATTTAGTTTGATTAGCATGAATTCAGCAGACTAATAATAGTTCAGAAAGCATATATTTCTATTACGTATTATACATAGTCATCATTGCACTATATGTCCATGATTCTAAATAACTCTTTTGTATTATCCATAAACAAATTTGCTTTCAAAGGTTGTTTGGCAGTAATCTGAAATATTTTACTTCATAAAACCAAATGATGGTTATTTTTAGGGGCACCTGGGTAGCTCAGTCGGTTAAGTGTCCTACTCTTTTTTTTTAATTTTTATTGTTATGTTAATCACAATACATTACATCATTAGTTTTAGATGTAGTGTTCCATGATTGTTTGTGCATAACACCCAGTGCTCCATGCAGAATGTGCCCTCTTTAATACCCATCACCAGGCTAACCCATCTTCCCACCCCCCTCCCCTCTAGAACCCTCAGTTTGTTTTTCAGGGTCCATCGTCTCTCATGGTTCGTCTCCCCCTCTGATTCCCCCCTTCATTCTTCCCCTCCTGCTATCTTGTTCTTTTTTTTTTCTTAACATATATTGCATTATTTGTTTCAGAGGTACAGATCTGAGATTCAACAGTCTTGCACAATTCACAGCGCTTACCAGAGCACATACCCTCCCCAGTGTCTATCACCCAGTCACCCCATCCCTCCCACCCCACCCCCCACTCCAGCAACCCTCAGTTTGTTTCCTGAGATTAAGAATTCCTCATATAGGGGCGCCTGGGTGGCTCAGTTGGTTAAGCGACTGCCTTCAGCTCAGGTCATGATCCTGGAGTCCCGGGATCGAGTCCCGCATCGGGCTCCCTGCTCAGCGGGGAGTCTGCTTCTCCCTCTGACCCTCCTCCCTCTCATGCTCTCTTTCATTCTCTCTCTCTCAAATAAATAAATAAATAAATAAATAAATAAATAAAAAGAATTCCTCATATCAGTGAGGTCATATGATACATGTCTTTCTCTTTTTGACTTATTTCGCTCAGCATAATACCCTCCAGTTCCATCCACGTCGTTGCAAATGGCAAGATCTCATTCCTTTTGATGGCTGCATAATATTCCATTGTGTGTGTGTGTGTGTGTGTGTGTGTGTGTGTGTGTGTGTATATATATATATGTATCACATCTTCTTTATCCATTCATCTGTCGATGGACATCTTGGCTCTTTCCACAGTTTGGCTATTGTGGACATTGCTGCTATAAACATTGGGGTGCATGTACCCCTTTGGATCCCTACATTTGTATCTTTGGGGTAAATACCCAGTAGTGCAATTGCTGGATCATATGGTAGCTCTATTTTCAACTTTTTGAGGAACCTCCATACTGTTTTCCAGAGTGGCTGCACCAGCTTGCATTCCCACCAACAGTGTAGGAGGGTTCCCCTTTCTCTGCATCCCCGCCAACATCTGTCGTTTCCTGACTTGTTAATTTTAGCCATTCTGACTGGTGTGAGGTGGTATCTCATTGAGGTTTTGATTTGGATTTCCCTGATGCCGAGCGATGTTGAGCACTTTTTCATGTGTCTGTTGGCCATTTGGATGTCTTCTTTGGAAAAATGTCTGTTCATCTCTTCTGCCCATTTCTTGATTGGATTCTTTGTTCTTTGGGTGTTGAGTTTGATAAGTTCTTTATAGATTTTGGATACTAGCCCTTTATCTGATATGTCATTTGCAAATATCTTCTCCCGTTCTGTTGGTTGTCTTTTGGTTTTGTTGACTGTTTCCTTTGCTGTGCAAAAGCTTTTTATCTTGATGAAGTCCCAATAGTTCATTTTTGCCCTTGCTTCCCTTGCCTTTGGTGATGTTTCTAGGAAGAAGTTGCTGTGGCTGAGGTCGAAGAGGTTGCTGCCTGTGTTCTCCTCTAGGATTTTGATGGACTCCTGTCTCACATTGAGGTCTTTCAACCATTTTGAGTCTATTTTTGTGTGTGGTGTAAGGAAATGGCCCAGTTTCATTCTTCTGCATGAGGCTGTCCAATTTTCCCAACACCATTTGTTGAAGAGACTGTCTTTTTTCCATTGGACATTCTTCCCGGCTTTGTCAAAGATGAGTTGACCATAGAGTTGAGGGTCCATTTCTGGGCTCTCTATTCTGTTCCATTGATCTATGTGTCTGTTTTTGTGCCAGTACCATACTGTCTTGATGATGACAGCTTTGTAATAGAGCTGGAAGTCCGGAATTGTGATGCTGCCAGCTTTGCTTTTTTTTTCAACATCCCTCTAGCTATTCGGGTTTTTTTTCTGGTTCCATACAAATTTTAGGATTATTTGTTCCATTTCTTTGAAAAAAGTGGATGGTATTTTGATGGGGATTGCATTGAATGTGTAGATTGCTCTAGGTAGCATTGACATCTTCACAATATTTGTTCTTCCAATCCATGAGCATGGAACGTTTTTCCATTTCTTTGTGTCTTCCTCAGTTTCTTTCATGAGTATTTTATAGTTTTCTGAGTACAGATCCTTTGCCTCTTTGGTTAGATTTATTCCTAGGTATCTTATGGTTTTGGGTGCAATTGTAAATGGGATCGACTCCTTAATTTCTCTTTCTTCTGTCTTGTTGTTGGTGTATAGGAATGCCACTGATTTCTGGGCATTGATTTTATATCCTGCCACTTTACTGAATTCCTGTATGAGTTCTAGCAGTTTTGGGGTGGAGTCTTTTGGGTTTTCCACATAAAGTATCATATCATCTGCAAAGAGTGAGAGTTTGACTTCTTCTTTGCCGATTTGGATGCCTTTTATTTCTTTTTGTTGTCTGATTGCTGTGGCTAGGACTTCTAATACTATGTTGAATAGCAGTGGTGATAGTGGACATCCCTGCCGCGTTCCTGACCTTAGGGGGAAAGCTCTCAGTTTTTCCCCATTGAGAATGATATTCGCTGTAGGTTTTTCATAGATGCCTTTTATGATATTGAGGTATGTTCCCTCTATCCCTATACTCTGAAGAGTTTTGATCAAGAAAGGATGCTGTACTTTGTCAAATGCTTTTTCTGCATCTATTGAGAAGATCAGATGATTCTTGTTCTTTCGTTAATGTATTGTATCACATTGATTGATTTGCAGATGTTGAACCAACCTTGCAGCCCAGGGATAAATCCCACTTGGTCGTGGTGAATAATCCTTTTAATGTACTGTTGGATCCTATTGGCTAGTATTTTGGTGAGAATTTTTGCATCCATGTTCATCAGGGATATTGGTCTGTAATTCTCCTTTTTGATGGGGTCTTTGTCTGGTTTAAGTGTCCTACTCTTGATTTCAGCTCAGGTCTTGATCTCAGGGTCGTGAGTTCAAGCCCCGTATTGGGCTCCAAGCTGGGCATGGAGCCTACTTAAAAAAATAAAGAAAAATAAAAAATTAAAATTAAAAAAAGCTACTTCTATATTTACTCCCTAAACAACATGTAACAATACTGGCTTCCCCCCATACCTGTCAACTGCAGCCAACATGGAGATGAGCCTCTCAGATTCCTCTTCAAGAAAGGACTCATTGCCCAGCTGTGAGAAATGTAGTTACTTGAGTCTCCAGTTAGCTCTGCTGGGCTTCACCTCAGCCTTAGCGCCAAGGTCCTACCATTCTCAGGGCTGTCTCCAGCCTATGACTGAACAATGAGGGGGTTCAAAGGGCTAGGTGGGACTCCTCTAACAGGCAATCTTTGCTCTGGAGCTCTAGGTTGGGCTAGCTGCAAGTCTGTCTGGTTGGCATCATGGTCTGAAGCTCCCTCTGCCCAATCCTCCTTCCCCCCTTTTCTTTCACAGGTGCCCAATACACCTGCACTTCTAACTCCATGTCAGTATCTGCTTCCTGGAAACTTAAGCTGTGACACCAGCAATATATTACAAATCCTTTTGGTCTTTTCCAACCTGATACATGAAAAACAGCATTTCACATGTTTTATTTTGCATTTCTCTATTATGATTGAGGATGAACACATTTTCATGTATTTAAAAGTGAGCTGCATATCTAGGAATTGTCTCTGTCCAGTTTCTTTCAAATTGTTGGGCTTTATATTGATTTGTAGGAGTACTTTACATATTAAGTAAACTAGCCATTGATTGCATCTGTTGCAATTTTTTCTTTGCAACTTGCCATTTGGCTTTAAGGTTTTTAAGGTTAATTGTGCATACATTAATTTTATGAACACAGTGTATCAATATATTCTCTCGTGACTTCAGAATTTTATGTCATCACTAGAAAGGACTTCACTCTAAGATGATAATAAATAAATATTCTCCCACTTCTTTTCCTTCTCACACACTGATGGTTCCACTTTTACATTTAAATCATTTAAATCTTTAATCTACCTGGAATTTATTTTAGTGTAGGAAGTAAGGGAGAGTTCTAATTTTATTGTTTCCTAGAGAATGGCATGAAATATATCCTTCTGCTGATGAGCTGGTATGCTTTTTCCTTGTGGACAATACAAATCACATAACTGACTCCATTTCCCCTTTTGCTATTGTTGTAGGAAGATGAGAGACAAATTCACAGTTAAGCACAGAAGTGAATTTCATACCTACATCCCAATTTTCCCTGATGTTAATCTTCTATTTGTTTGTATTTTTTGTAATCCTACCTTTATTTTTCAATTTTAATGAGATATATTCTTATCAGGTTCCAAATATCCAGTGGAAAATAAAGTAGGCAGTAAATGAATGCATAAGTTCTAACTCATCTGGGCCTCAGTCATTTCTTACTCTTCCTTCCTTGTGGGTGGGTTGGCTGGGAGGGAAAGAAAATACAAATGGAGATGAGAGACATGATCTATCTCATGTCTCCTAGAAGCACCAGCCTGAAAATGCCCACCCATAAGCCAGGTAAGAGGTCACCAGTGGAAGCTTGGGAGGCCCACATACTTAGAGCCCCAACACATGTATTGGTGATTGACAGGGTTGTATATAGCTGACATGACTGGGGCTGGCAAACTTCTATTAAAGGCCAGATAGTTAATACCTTAGGATTTTCAGGCTACACGGTCTCTGTGGCAAATAACTACTCTTCCAGTAATAAGCATGATAGCATCTACAGACAATAAATAAGCAAATGAGTATAGCTGTGTTCCAATAAAACTTTATTTTTCGACACTGAAATCTGAATTTTATGTACTTTACAAACATCACAAAATATTATTCTTTTTACTTTTTTCAAGCATTTAAAACAGTGAAAACAGTATTCTTAGATTGCAGGCTGTAGGAAAAGGATCAGCAAACTCTTGATGCAGAGCTTAGATGAGGAAGTTTGTTATGGGGAATATGTGTATAATTGTCACTTAATACTTGATTGCCAACGCAGTGACCTCCTTCAGATCAATTTCTACTTTCTTTTTTTTTTTAAAGATTTTATTTATTTATTTCAGAGAGAGAGAATGAGAGAGAGCACATGAGAGGGGGGAGGGGCAGAGGGAGAAGCAGACTCCCTGCCGAGCAGGGAGCCTGATGCGGGACTCGATCCTGGGACTCCAGGATCATGACCTGAGCCGAAGGCAGTCGCTTAACCAACTGAGCCACCCAGGCGCCCTAATTTCTACTTTCTACAAGGAAATAATCATGGTGGTACACAAAAATCTGAAAACAAAGACTATTTATTATCCCATCCTGGATTATACCAATGAAAAAAACTAGGACACATCCAAACATCCAATAACATAGGAGTGGCTCAAAAATCTGAGGCCATCCAAAACATGGAATGCTATGCAGCCAGGTCAACAATTATCGTGTGGTTCAGAAAGAGAGAAAGCAAATGCAGCCAAATATTAACATTTGTCCAGTCTAAATGCAGGCTCTATGGGTGTTCACTGCCAACTTTTCTATAGGTTTAAAATGTAAAAATAAAGTTGGGTATATGTTTTTTTAAAAGTGAAAAATGGGGGCACCTGGGTGGTTCAGTGTCTGCCTAGGGCTCAGGTCATGATCCCAAGATCATGACTCCCAGGTCATGACCCCAAGTCAGGCTCCTGGCTCAGCTAGGAGTCTGCTTCTCCCTCTGTCCGTCCCCCTGCTGGTGCTCTCTCTCTCTCAAATAAATAAATAGAATCTTTTTTTAAAAAAAAAGTAAAAAATGTTTTTGTGAAATATAAGTTAATAGACTTGAACGGACCCATCTCCATCTCATTAGAACTCTGTGTTCTTTTGTGTTAAATAAAGATAATAAACATAACACCCTTTTTTTTCACAGGAAAATGGTATAGATTAACTCAATAATAGTTGTCTAACTACCTGGTGTCTGTTTCAGTCACACCAAATGTAATTTTAACTATATGAAACATAAGAAGATTTACAAAAAATATTTTTAAAAATCATGTTTCCTTTACAATCATCTTGTTCTAAGGGCAAAGAAAAGCTCGACTTGCTTAGGTTTTGAGCATTTGAAAGAAAAACTTGCTTTTACATACGAAACACACCAAGTAGTTGAGAAGACTTCACTGGTAGGAGTGGGGGCTCTAGGCCCTATAAGCGGAACAGCATTTGAGGGATCTGGTATCTGGGTTCTCCCTTCAGACTCAGCCTGGGCTTCCTGGGTTTGATGCTATTATTTGTAAATCTAACATGGGAAAATAAATTCATTAATTTGAATGCATACAAATAAACAAAAAGTTTACACATTTAAATAAAGACAGAGAACTATTTCTAACTACAGAATAGCCGATCTTGAGCCGAGGACTTCAGCAACCCTCCACTTGACGCCTCTCTTAAACGAGGTAATAGACATAGTGCGTTGTCAGTATCTGCTTGGATCCCAGTCAGGGATTGCAGGTTGCAAAACTGGAGTTATCAAAGATGAATTTCAGAAAATCTGTCTCCGTTTAAATTTTTCTTTTAATGCTCACATTCATTACCATTACCGGGAGTCAAACCCAAATCTCCGGTGTGAAAAATCAAAATCCACGGCGATAGTTCCCAGGGAGGAACTCTTCCTTTTACAAACCAGAACCATAATCAGTTCTTGCCCGTCTCCTTCCGAAGCTCTACCTCCACCTGTGCGCCCCGCCTCCCCCAAACCCGCCAAATCCCAGGAAAGCCCGCCCCCGCGAGCCACGCACAGTCCCCACAGGCTCCGCGCGCCTCCCGGTTCCCACGCTCTGCGGTCGTGCGTACTCTCTCCGGATTCCCTGAAGCCCCGCCCTTCTCTCCTCCGCTTCTCCCGCTTTCAGCCACTTAGAACCGCCTTCCCCACCTGGCTATTTGGTTGGCCAGCGCCCTTGTCGTACGTCATTCACCCGCGCCACCCGGAAGCCACGGTTTATAGCAACCGTTCTTATTGCCGGTGGCTCTAAGGTGAGGGCCGCGTTTGGGTGTCCCTGGGTGGCCGAGTCCCAGAGTTGGGAGGGGCAGAAGGCAGAACCCCCGGCAGGAGCCGGACGAGCCCACTCCTGCTGTTGAGAGGGTGCAGATGTACTGTGCCGGAGGCCAAACTGAGTGGTCAACGTGGTCTACCCCCTCCCCATTCCTCAGGAACACATCATGGCGACGCCCCCTAAACGGCGGGCCCTGGAATCCACAGGGGAGAAAGTGCTGCGCTATGAGGCCTTCATCTGTGACGTGCTACAGCGGGACCTGCGGTGAGTGACAGCGTGGAGGGCCGGGCGTGTGGAACGTTCCACGTGGGGGGGGCGGGGCGTTCGAAGTCAGGGCCTAGCCTTCTGATTGGTGGGGGAGGCGTCCGGAGCCCGGCCCCGTACGCCGATCCAGCGAGAAGGAGGGGCGACATCCGGGGTGCGACTTGGGCTGGGATGTGGCGGTCTTAGTGGAGGGTGTGTCCGCGCATGTGCGGCCTCCCCTCTCACCGGTTGAGCTAGAGTCCAAAGCGGGAGTTCTCGGGTTCGAATCCTTGGCTTGGCCATTTCGCCATCCGTGTGAAGACGTTGTACCCTCCCTCGCCTTTTTGTGCCTCGGTTTTCTTATCTGTGAAATGGGAAAATTGATGGAACCTTCCTGATGGGGTGGTTTTGAGTTTTTTAATGTGTTCAGTCCTTGTAAAGGATTTAACATAGATACTACGGGCTCAATGAGTATGACAAATTATTATTACTGTCATTATTAATCTGAGCAGGAAGTAGCGTGTTCAGAAGTAAGATAATGAACATTCTAAAGGGATGGAAGATTTTTCTAGGGTGAGAAAAGGACACTTTTTTTTTTTGAGAATGGGATATTCTGATTGGAGGGAGGCATTGGGAGTAGAGTGTGATAATAGTACTAATAAATTATAGCTAATGCATATATAGAGCTTACTATTTGGTTAGGCACTATTATAAGTACTTTGTAGTAAACACTCATTTAATTCTCCTAATGACTCTGTGAGGTAATATTTGTCATCCCTTTTTTATAGATAGGGAAATTGAATCTTAAAGACTTTACTTACTTGCCAAAGTCACACAACTAGTAAAAAAGGAGAGCCTGGATTCAAACCCAAGCAGTCTGACTCACAATTCAAATCTTAACTTCTGCACTAAAATGCTTCTTTAGGGCACGGCAACATGAGGGTCTCAGTCATAATATGAGGTATTCTGAGAGGGCCAGGGCTTCCTGTTGGTCACAATTGTCCTCTTGTCCCATCAGAAAAGTGCTGGACCATCGTGACAAGGTATATGAGCAGCTGGCCAAATACCTTCAACTGAGAAATGTCATTGAGCGACTTCAGGTAAAAACACCAAGGTTAGGTACCATTTTGGTGTGTGTGGGCAAGGGAGGGGGATGGGAGGAGAGATCCCAGACCAAAACCTGTCAGCTGACCTGAAAGTTGACCACTGACCCCTCCCTTTTTTTCCCTGGCCCCACAGGAAGCTAAGCCCTCGGAGTTATATATGCAGGTGGATTTGGGCTGTAACTTCTTCGTTGACACAGTTGTGTGAGTGTCTACCTGCCCCTCTGAGCCCACAGGGCTCAGCTTCCCCCTTCCTTCATTCAACAAATATTTTTTTGAGTATTTGCTATGGTCCAGACACTGTGCTAGGTGCTGGGGATATGACAGTGAATCGAATAGGACAAAATCCCTGCCCTCCCAGGGGAAGGTGGGAGGAGTGGACTAAAAAAAAAAAATCTTCATTGAACTGTATAGTATGCTAAACAGTGATAATAAGGACTTCCCCCACTTCCTCTAACCATTGTTTCCTCAGCCCAGACACTTCAAGAATCTACGTGGCCCTTGGATATGGTTTTTTCCTGGAGTTGACACTGGCAGAAGCTCTCAAGTTCATAGATCGTAAGAGCAATCTTCTCACAGAGTAAGTCCATTCTATGAGGATAGTGTCTAAAATGCCACCATTTGCAACACCCTTCTCCCTTTCCCCACGGCTCCCTGGGATGAGACTTCAGGGTCCATTTCTCTTCTCCTCAGGGCTAGGGCTGAGGAAAGTGGAGACACAAAGCTTAGCCCCAAGTGTAGCACATAGTAACCACTCAGTAAATGGTCTTTGTATTGTTCATTCACACACATTTGTTGGCTATCTGTTCTATGGCAGGATCTGTACTTAGCAGTGGGGAGGCAGCAGTGAACAAGACAGAAGAGTTCCTTAAAGGCCTAATTTTGACCAGTTCCAGGAGGTTTCGGCCTATAAATCAGTAACAGTAAAACAAGTTACCTCTGAATTCACCCCCTATAATTTTCCTGCTTGTTCACTGTACTCTTACCATACTGACCTTCCCGGGCTTCTTGAAACACCCTCAGAATGATCCCACCTTAGGGTGACTGCCATGGCTGTGCTCTCTGCCTATAACACGCTTTTCCTAGGTACATACATGGCTTCCTTTCTCCTAACTCGGTTTGAGTCTTTCTTAAATGTCACCTCCAAAACGAGGCCTTCTGTAACCTAACTTTAAAATTGCAACCTCTGGGGGTGACTGGGTAGCTCAGTCAGTTGAGCATCCGACTCCTGGTTTCAGTTCAGGTCATGATCTCGGGATCATGGGATAGAGCCCCACATCAAGCTCTGCGCTCAGCGGGGAGTCTGCTTGGAGAGTCCCTTTCCCTCCCCTTCTGCCCCTCCCCATTCTCTCTCTCTCTCTCTCTTTCTCTCTCTCTAAATGGGTAAAATCTTTAAAAAAAAAAAATTGCAACCCCTGGCACTCCTCATTCCCCTCCCTTGTTCTACTTACGACCTCTTAATGTTTACTGTGTGATTTACTTCTTTCTAAAATTCATTGCCTTCGCCCATTAGGATATAAGCTTTACAAAGGGAAATATAATAGTACATAGCATACAATAGGTACTCTGTGTTTGTTGAATGAATTTAAAAGGGTGCGCTGGAACCAGATTGAAGGGGGGATTGAAGCAGATCTCTGGTGGTGGAGGGGAAGGGAATGTGGGGAGAAAGTATGGGCTACAGTTGAGTTTAAGGCTTTGTGCAGGGAAGGGAAATTGGGAGTGTGGATGAGAGGTTTGAAATGTAGGGAAGGCCTTCCAGGGGAAATGACATTTGAGTCTCTTGGTTGAGTGAACAAGCCATGGGGCTATCTGGGGAGAGCATTCCTGGCAAGGGGACCACATGTGACTGCCACGTTAGCAGAATTGCCAAGAGAGGCAAACATGCCAAGAGAGGGGACACCGAGCAATACACTTAGATAATACCATCTCACAAGAATGAATACCACTGATCTAAAATGCCTTCTGGGTTATATTTATTCCTACATTCATTTCTGCCAGAGTTGGCTCTCTCGTGGTTTTAGTAATTCTTCTCTTTTCAAACCACTCCAAGGTTTCAGTGTTAGTAGACCCAAAAGAGCCTCAGATCTGCTGAGATTTCTAAATCTTAGTGATCAGACCAATTGGTGAAGGGGTCGAGGGGCCTGCTTTCATGGGCCAACACAGTTCTGAACTAGTGGTCATTTAGACCACATCCATTTTTTTTTTTTAAGATTTTATTTATTTATTTGACAGAGAACGAGAGAGGGAACACAGCAGGGGGAGCGAGAGAGGGAGAAGCAGGCTTCCTGCCGAGCAGGGAGCCCGATGCAGGGCTTGATCCCAGGACCCTGGGATCATGACCCGAGCCGAAGGCAGACGCTTAACCGATTGAGCCACCCAGGCGCCCCACCTCCATTTTTTATAACAAAACTTTCCTGGTTATGTCACAGGATTCCTGAGCCTTTCAGATAGAAATTTTAATTTTTTGAGACTTGATGTCTTTCCCAAAAATATATTTAAATTGTCAGTGCCTCCCTCCTTGTCTGATCTTTTTGATATATTTATCTGGTTTATTAGTGTAATGAGAAATGTGATTGAGTCTCTTGTTATTTTATTGTAATTAGGAGCGCTTCCTAGAAGTTTAATCTTTCTAGGAGATGAAGATTTGAGTCTGGGTAGTTCACTCTCCTCTTTAAAATACTTTGTTCCTTGGGACACACTTCAAACTAACTTTCTTTCAGGTTATTTTATGCAACCAAAAGGACTGTCAGTCCTTCTTATTTTTAGCATATTTCTTTGGGGAGTGGGAGGATCAGATCTGTGTGTATATTCTTTCCTGATTACACAGAAAGGAATACACGTCCAGAGACATGTAACTATAGAAGAGACAGAATAGGGGCACCTGGCTGACTCAGTATGTGGAGCACGTGACTCTTGATCTCAGGGTTGTGGGTTCAAGCCCCATCCTGGGTGTGGAGACTGCTTCAAAATAAAATCTTTTTTAAAAAAGAGAGAAGAGACAGAGTAACCATTTGACTATTAACACTGCCTTATATATTGCAACAGTAGCAAAAAATTAAACATCTCTCATTTGTGTTACAACTAGCATTTGGTAGACTTTGTATTTTTCTCCTTTTTTTAAAAGTGTTGCAACTCATAGCCTTTCCTAGACTACGCGCTCGTACCATTAACTAATTTTGTTCTCTTTATTGATGTTCAGATTGCCCTTAGAAGCTGATCAGGTTCATTACTCTGTTCTTTGAGTACTACCCCAGATATTCTTGAAAGCATTCTTGCTCTCGGCAACAATACCATGTTTCATTGATTTCTTGTCTTTAAACATACACTCAACCGTCTCCTGAGGACTTCAGGTACCTTTGAATGGAGTGGTCATTCAGTCATTCATTCAACATACATTGGCGCCTACTATGTGCCACACACAGTTTGCATCCTGGGGATACAGCAGGAAACAAAGCAGACTGGTCTCTGTCCTCTGCCCTTACATCGCTTACATTCTAGTCAGGGAAGCCAGACAATAAAAAATAAGTAAGTGGTGTAGTATGTCCCAGGTTGGCAATGCTACAGAGAACAGCAGGGGACGGAGAGAAAAAAACATTGCTTGGGAAAAATTTTTTTGTAACTTTGTATGATGACAAATGCTAATTAGTCTTGCTGCGATGATCATTTCACAATGTATACAAATATCGAATCATTATGTTGTACCCCTGAAACTAATGTTACATGTCAATTATACTTTAATAATTAAAAAAAGGATGGGTGCCTGGGTCGCTCAGTCAGTTAAGCCACCAGACTCTTGATTTTGGCTCAGATCATGATCTCAGGGTCCTGAGACTGAGCCCTGTGTGAGGGTTTGTGCTCAGTGGGGAGTCTGCTTGAAGTTTCTCTTTCTCCCTCTCCCTTTGCCCCTCCTCTACTCTCTCTCTCAAATAAATAAATCTTAAAAAAATAAAAAAAAAGAAATGAAACATTGCCTAGGATGGAGCAGTTGCAATTTTAAATAGAATGCTTGATTGGATGTGGGGTGTGAGAGTTTTGGGCTGAACAACTAGAAGGATGGAGCTGCCATTATCTGAGAGGAAGAAGATGGAGAAGGAGCAGATTTGGAGAGGAAGATGCAGGAGTTCAGCCTAGGACCTGTTCAGTATAAGGTGCTTATTAAACACTGAAGTGGAATTTTGGAAGGTGTAGTTAAAACTCCCAAGGCTGGAGTTCAGGAGAGGGGTCTGGACTGAAAATATAAATCTGGGAGATGCTGATATATAAACGGGTTTACAGTGCTGTATTTTTTTTTCCAATTTAACATTCTGTATTGTTACCTTCTACTTTCCTTACCGTATCTAGTTTGCCTAAAATTGATTTCTACTTTGATAGAAGTTCAGCACAATAAAATCCACCTTTCTTATCATAGTATCGAGACTCTGCGTGATCCAGCCCCTTCCTACATCTCGGACCTTCTCTTGTACCACTTTCCTTCCACCATTCACTTAATTCCTAACCCTCTGACTTCCGGACTGCTCTTCCAAAGCTCTTTCCCGCCTCTTGGCCTTTTTGGGGAAAAGACCTTCTCTTACTATTTAACTCTTACTCATTCTTTATTCTTCAGAAGGGCCTTCTTCGGTCCTTTGTATCAATTAGGATTCTTTTGGGTGAGACTGATCCCAATCGGCCCAGAAGATATAAGGAACTGACTGGTTTATGTAACTCAACAGTCAAGGGCCAGAGTGGTTTCAGGCAACTCCAGCTTCCCAGTTGCTTAGGCCTTGGCATCTTCCTTGAGTCCTCTCTCTCATACCTGACATCCAACCGTTTGGTAAATCCTGTTGATTCTGCCTTCAAAATATATTCCAAATCCAGTCACTAATCATCACCTCAGCTGCTGACACTGGTCTGAGTCTCTGTCTCTCACCTGGGCTATTACAGTAGCCTTCTCACTGGACTTCCTGCTTCCACACTAGCTCTCCTTATCCCCAGTCCTCCACACCGCAGCCAGATGGATCTGCTTAAACCCTAGTTGGTGGGGCGCCTGGGTGGCTCAGTCGGTTAAGCATCTGACTTCAGCTCAGGTCATGATCTCAGTGTCCTGGGATCGAGCCCCGTATCGGGCTCCCTGCTCAGCAGGGAGTCTGCTTCCTCCTCTCCCTCTGCCCCTCCCCCTGCTCATGCTCACTCGCTCTCTCTCGCTCTCTCTCTCAAATAAATAAATAAAATCTTAAAAAAAAACCTTGTCAGTGCACATCCCTTCTCTGATCACATGCCTCCCTTGGCTCCCATTTCACTTAGAGTAAAAGTCAGAGCCTTGTGGGTTTCACACGATCTGCCTCCCCAGCTTACCTCTCTGACCTCACCTCCCACAGTTCCCCCTTCACTTAGTCTTCTTCAGCCACACCAGCCTCTTTGCTGTGCTTCAGACACACCAGGTACACTCCCACCTCAGCATCTTGGCATGTGCTGGCCCGTGTGTCTGGAACATTCATCTTCCATCTATCCACATGATCCACTTCTTTAAGTCTTTACTCAAACGCTTCTCAGTGCAGCCATTTGTAAGTACTCTCATTAGAACTGTAGCCCCTACTCCTGCACTCCTTATCCTCTCTCATCATTTAACTTTTTCATTTTACTTATAGCCATCTGACATACTTTAGATGTTATTCCATAATTTGTCCCTCTTAATGAGAACTCGAGCTCCACAAGGCTGAGATTTTTGTTTGTTGTGTTTGCTGTTCTCTCCCCAGTAGCTAAAATTGCCTGGCATAGAGTAGGGATTCAATCAGCATCTCTGAATCAGTGCAGTCCAGATGGTGGCCAGGCATCTGTGCACAGGAGTGGCCGGGCAGTAGCATGTCCTACCGCCTGCCACGTGGAAGTTCTCCAGGATGCAGGTAGTTCTGGAAGTGATGCGGAAGCATCATCCTCATGAGCATAAGTGGGGCCCACTTCGCCCTTTCTTGTTTCTTTTCTCCAGGCTCAGCGACAGCCTCACCAAGGACTCCATGAATATCAAGGCCCATATCCACATGTTGCTAGAGGTGAGAGCAGCTCACCCCACTCCCACTCCATTTCCAGACGTGTTCAGGGTGGTGTGACCTGAGGAAGGGAGAGAGCCAGGGACGGGAAGGACCATCTTTCTCTCTAAGGTGGAGCCAAGCTGGAGCCAGGCTGGCTCTGAGGGAGGGGAGGTCACAGCAAGCCTGGGTGGAGGCCTGGACCCAGTCTCTGCTCAGTCTCTTCTGTCCTCTTTTTCAGGGGCTTAGAGAACTACAAGGCCTGCAGAATTTCCCGGAGACACCTCACCATTGACTTCTTCCCCGCCTCCTCAGACATTAAAGAGCCTGAATGCCTTTGAGTCACATGGCCCTTCTTTCCCCACCGAAACCCCTGCTGTTTGCTAAGGTGCCTTGTTTCTAAAGCACAAAGTTACCAGGAGCCCCAGAGATCCAGTCTCTGTGTGGAACCTATAAAGCACCCCTGAAGTCCCGCCTCCAGCCTGTTGCCTGGCAGCATTTGCCACTTGACTTTCCGCTTTGCCCTCTTTTCTGTCGCTTTGGCAACCTGGACCTCCCACCTGACCCTTCTCTTTTTTTCTGTTTATTTTCCTGGACATAACTCTGACTTATCATAGAGAATGGGCCGATTCAGGGTGGAGGTTTGTTCCCAAGACAATCAGCCTTTCATTCCTGGCCCTAAGGTTTGCGCCTCTCCCCCACCCCAATCATGACCGGGGTACCTTAGAATACACCCACGCCCGTCTCGGCCCAACCTTGGCCTCACCCCGCTTCTAAATAGTTCCAGCTTCCACCAATGGGCACAGAGCCGCATCCCGCCCTCCTTAGTCCGGCCCCTATTTTAGGTTGAATCCAGCTTCCGCCAATCAACGCAGAGCCAGGTTCCGCCCCTTTATAACTGGCTGCTGCTCGACGCTGACCTCCTCGTAGGCATTTAGTTTCCGCCACTCAGCGCTCCTTTGCGTGCCTGGCTGCTGTCCAACCCCTCCTATCTGGGCTCCGTTCTAAAATCGTCTTTTCTAGCCAATCACTACAGAGTTACCCTGCCCACCTACGCACAGCCCTTGCCCAGCCCCCTGCCAGCCTGCTGCTACGCCCACTTCCATACAAGGCCTGCTTCCGCTGAGCAGCGTGGCGTGCAGCACCGCCCCGTTGGTGTTTTGGCAGCTGTCTGGAGTCCCTCATCCGCCAATCAGCAGAAAGCAGAGTCCATCCACCCTTGTCCTCGAAGGCTGTCTTCCGTGTAGGCCAATCATTGTGAGGCAGGCGCCCCCAGAGTCTTGTCAATCGCCCACGGGCTGTCAGTCTTGAGCCAATCAGCGTGAAGCACCGGCGGGGCCCAGCACGCCCCCTCGGAACCCAGGCGGCCATCTGCGTTCCATCAGTCTCCCTTGGGCCAGTCACGGCACAGCTCTGTCGGGCAGGGCCCGCCTCCCCAACCCTGGAAGCCGGGCGGTCGATCCAAGGCGCTCTGTCCAACCCACGAGCGGCAGAATGCTCGGCTCCTCCTCCGTAGGCCCACGTGAGCGGTGAGGAAACGCAGGGGCGGCTTCTAGGTGCTGCCGCCGCTGCCGCCGCCACCGCCACCGCCGCCGCCTCGGAGCCCGGGCCTGGGGGGCGGTGGGGCTGCGCATGGAGCCCCCGCCCCCCGGAGCTGCCAATACTGCCACTGCGCTACACACAGGTGAGCCCGGGGCTTGGAGGGTGGAGGGCCCGTCCGTGACCCCACGTATCCTTCCCGCCCCCGCGCGAGGGATGTGGCTTGGCCCGTGGCCTGCTGGTGTTCGACTGCCCACCGCCACCACCACGGCTGGTGGACCTGCCTGTGGTATTGTCCCCTCCCTTCGCCCCTTGTAGTGGATCTGAGCGTGGCCTGAGCCCCCCCTTCCTGTTTTATAATGGATCGCTCTGCGTGCTTGTATTTTCTCCCCACCCCACCTTACAGTGGACTCGTCCATGGTCCTGCCCCCACCCCCACTTAGAGGGGAGCCGGCTCTGGCATTGTCCGACGCCTTGACAGTAGGTGCATCTGAATGTTTGTTTTTCTCCTGTCCTCAACTTTCAAGGGCCCCGTCTGTGGCCTTGTTTGTTCCACGACTCCCGTTCCTTGTAGTGAATCAATCCGTGGCGTTGTACACCCCCCACCCCCTTTAACAGTGAGTTAATCTGTGAAGTTGTATTCCTGCCTCCTCCAGTCCCCCAGTGCATCAGTCCATGGTTCTGTCACACACCCCGTTTTACAGTGTACCAGTCTAAAGGCTTGTATTCACATCCCCCTAGTCATCAGCCCATTGCCCTCTCCTTTTTTTGTAGACTGTTGCTCCAGTCCTTGGGCTTCCCCCTTCCTTTTAATAGTGAGTCAGTTTAGTGCTTTTTATCTCCCCGTTTTCAGTAGCCCAGTCCATGGCCTCGTTCCCTTTTCCTTTTAAGCAGTCTGTGTGATGGCTTTTCACCCCATCTCCTGTGGTACAGTCAGTATGTCTTTCTGCTCCCCTTGCTCTCCCCGCCCCCCCATAAATAAGATGAACCTTTGCACTCCGCTCCCCCTCCCCGGCCTTTGCAGTGGATCTGTTCATTGGCTTCCCTGCTACCCATGTGCTTGCATTCAGGCACACACCCCCATGCCCTCCCCTGAGTCCAGTGCTTTGTAATTCCTCCTCCAGGAGGGTGCTTTTATTTTGTCCCTCCTTTCCTCGTGGTGGGTCAGTCAATGGCCTTCCCTGCCCCCTCCCTCCTTAGCAGTGGCTCATCCCGTGTGTTTGTTGAACCCAGGTCTTTTTTACTCTAGAACACACCCCCTCATACACATCATTAACCCCTAAGACATTCTGCCTCCCTCCAATAAATGGATGCATCAGAGATAGTGATAATGCCATTAGAAGCTAAGGTTTATTGAGCACCTGGTGGAACCTGGCAAAGTGCTTTGTATCAGTGAGCTCATTTAATCCTCACCACAACCCTGTGAGACAGGTACTCAGGGGGTTCAGTACCTTATTCGGAGGTAAGTACCCAGTTAGGTTGCCCCTCAGAACACAGAATAATTTTTGAGGCTCCCCTCTCTCACTTCATCCCATCCCACATGAGACCCCACTCCTTAAACACCAAATTACTTGCCATCTCCAAGCTTTTTGTTCTTGCCATCACCCCTGCCTGCAGAGCTGTCTCCACTCCACACCTTGTCTCAGCACCCCTCCATCCCCAATCACAGCAGCTGTATGACCCGAATGATTTAACCACTTTCTCTCTGCCCCTGCTTCCTCATTTCTAAAATGGAGGAATCAGAACTAGAATCCCCTCACAGTGTGAAGCATCCCTGGCAGTTAATAAAACAAGTCACCTCCCTGGCCTCACCTCCTGCACCTTATCCCCCCAACTCTGTGCCAGCCACACTGAGCTCCTCACTCATCCTCAAACACAGCAGATGCAGTCCAGCCTCAGGGCCTTTGCATCGGTTCTGTTTTCTGCCTGGAACACTCTCCCCCTGATCTCCGCATGATTCCTTTCAGAGCTCTGTTCAAATGTCAGCCTGTCCCTGACCATCTGAACCTGCATACTTAGCAGGCCTCAGGGCCCTTCTCGGCTTTATTGGTCCCTTTGCCCTTGGTCACCATCAGATACACTGTGTAGTTTACCAGTTTATTGTCCCTCCCCATTGGAAAGGGAGTCCCATGAGGGCTTACAGTTTCTTGTTTGCTTATTTACTGCTGGGAAAATATACTTAGTATATAGTAGGTGCCCAGTAAATTTATTGCATGAATGAATGTGAAAAATATTATTTCAGACAAATCAGGATGGTGGGGGAGATGGAGATGAAGAGGGCATATGAGAGCTAGTTAAAGAAGCTAGTTGAGACTGTTCATTCAGCAAACACTTAGCACCTACTGAGTACCAGGCACTCTTCTAGGTGCTGGGGATATGGGAGGGAACAGAACAGGCAGAAATTCCTGTCCTTGTGGAGCAGACGTTTGCTAAAAGTGGGGGAGACAGACTATATAAATAAAACAGTAAGTAAAATTAGATAGTATGTTAGACAGGCGCTAAGGGGGAAAATGAAGTAGGGAAGACAGGGAGAGAGTATGGGGGTGGTTGAAATCTTAGGCACCGGGCAGGCCTCACTTAGAAGGTGACTCTTGAATTAAGGCCTGAAGGAGATCAGGGAGGAAGCCATAATGTCTAGGGGAAGAGTGTTCTAGGGGCAGAAGGAACAGCCGGTGCAAAGGCCCTGTGGTGGGATTGTGCCTAGTACATTCAAGAAACGTGAAGGAGGCCATTGTGGCTGGAGCAGAGTGGAGGGAGGGAGGCAGGCAGGAGGCAAGGTTAGAGCAGTGATGGGAGCCAGATGGTGTAGGCCATGGTGATACATAAGGTTGGGGAGTGGGGGGAGGGAGAACGCTGGTACACGAGCTAAGAGCTAACATTTGTCGAGTGTCTACCACATGCCAGAGATACTTTTCTAAGTCCTTTACATGTATTGGCACTTAATCCCCACAGAAGCCTTTGAGAATAGTGTATTTTGAGGATCTTTTGCAGATGCAGAAACAGAGCCAGAGAGGTTAAGTAACTTGCTCGAGGTCGCACAGCTAGAGCAGGGCAGAGGAGTAGGAGAATAGAGACCCAGAGAGGAGAGCTTTGCAAGAGCACAGGTTTATTCGGCACACTGGATCACACAGAGGAAGAATTCATTCTGCCCGGGAGATGGCAGAACTTGATCATCTAATAAAGAGTTTATCAGGTGTGAGAAGGGGGTAGGGTACAAACATATCCTCCGAGGTGGAAACTGGATGAACGCATGGTGCCCATGCTGTAGGGTGCCAAGCTCGTGGCCACCTTAGAGTCTTTGTACGAAGACCCTTCCCACAGATGGCCGCATGGCTTGCTACCTCCACGAGTCATTTCCTCGGGGAGCCCTCCCTGCTCACCCTGTGTGAAATACCATCCCCGACCCCCTCTAGGGTCTTCCTTCTCTGTTTCTCTTCATAGAGGGTGGCTGTTGTAAAGCCCCGGGATCCCTGCCTGCAGCCAGACTGCCTGGGCTCGAACCCCAGCTCTGCCGGCTTCCAGCTGCAGAACTCTGGGCAAGTGACTGAACTCCGCCCCTATTTCCTCATCTGGAAAATGGGAGGATCATAATAATGCCCGCCCCACAGTGTTGCTTCATGACCGCGTGAGCTAAAACGACTAAAACGGTGTGTGACACACAGTAGGGGTTGTAGGACCGTTTTGAAAATGAGTATCATTATTCATCGCATACATATCGGTGTCGAGCAGGCCTCTGAGACCATCTCCAGAATCAAACCCTGCTCTCCGGCGGCGCTCCCATCTCAGTCTGTCCCCAGCTCCATCCTTCCGGCGCTCAGGCCGCAAACCTAAAATCACCCTTGGTGATGTCACCCTCACTCTCCCCGCGCCCCATACTTTCTTGTCAGCAAATCCTGCTCACTCTGTTTCCACATTTCATCCAGAACTCAGCCATTCCTCCCCAGTTCCACTGCCGCCGCCGCCATCACTCACTTGGACCGTCTGCAGGCCCCTCCAGCCCGTTCTCTCCTCACAATGGCCAGAAGGATCCTGTTAGAATCCAGGTCACGGCCTGTTGCCCCTCTGCTCACAGCCCTCGTGTGGCTCTTCTCTCACTCATAGTCAAAGGCCTGGCAGGGCCCGGAAAGGCCTCACTCAGTCTGGCCCCCATGGCCCCTCTGTTCTCACCTCCCTACTCCTTTTTGTACCCTTCCTCCCTCTTCTTTGACCTTGCCCGGCTCCTTGCTCTTCCTCTGACCTGCCCAGCGCGCTCCAGCCTCAGGGTTGTTCACCCTGGCTGTGTCCTCTGCCTGGATCGACCCGCTCCCCGGGTCATCGCAGACCTGACTCGCTCGCCTCATTTAGGTGTTTGCTCACATGGCCCCTGCTCGGGGCCTTCCCTCCCCTGACTACCCTTTCAAAAATAACAGCCCCTTCCCTGCCTCATTTTTTCCATAGCTCTTCTCGCCATCTGACGTACTCTTTGACTCATTTACCTTCTTTCTTAACTGTCTTCCCCACTGAAATGTGAATTCCACTAGAGCAGGGATTTTTGTTTTGTTCACGGCTATACCCCCAGCCCCCAGCCCACAGTGGGCGCTCAGTAGATGCTTACTAAATGAATGAGACGAAGAGAAGTCAACACACCCAAGGAAGGCAGATTACTAGACCTCTTATGAGGGGTCAAGTGGGAAATACGATAATAAACAAAACACAAAACCCCGTGTGCTGTTGAGGCTTGGAGCAAAGGGTCAGATTTTACCTTAATTAATAGGTCCTCTCACGGCTGAAAGAGGATCTGGTAAAATTGCCTGTCTTCGCCACCAGGAGTCACACTGAACTCTTTGTGCCTCTGAAACAAGCCGGTCTTTGAAGTCAACCCAGTAAAGCCTCTGATGACAGGGCTCTCAAACGTGGACACTTCATGGTTTTGTGACTTGTATAATAGCCTAAAACTGTGTCCACCCAATGAACTTCAAACCAGCTCAGACAGGAGAGGATCATGCTGATCATCCTGTGTATTTCATTACAGATTAAAGAATGAAGGAAGGTTCTTTAAAACCTGGTTTGGGAGGTCTTATTCATAACCCAACAGTCCCAGCCAGTGAACAGTCGATCGATGAAAGCTCATTCCTTGAGGAATAGGAAGCTCCATGTTTATTTCCAAATCACCCTCCAGTGCAGCAAAGAGGGGGGCGGGGAAGGGCCCGTTCTGTGCGGGACGTGCTGAGGGAGCAGCGTGGGGGCAGTTTAGCCTAATGGTTTATGTGCTTGGACAACGGGAATCTGACTGCATGGGATCCAAATCCTGGCTGTGCCATTTGGGCTCCGTGGCCCATAGACGTCATCTGGACATTTTGTACCTCAGCTTCCTCCTCTGTAAATTAGCAATGATAAAGAGCACCTACTTTCCAGAGTTGTGATGAACAATAAATGAGTCAGTACCTATAAAAATAGCAGTACAGGTCTGCATGCCCTTATCCAAAACCCTTGGGGCCAGATGTGTTTCAGAATTTCAGATTTTTCAGATTTTAGAAAGGTGACAAGGTGCACATACAATATGTTACATAATGCCCTCAGTGGGCTCAGTAATCAGCCACATTCAGGTTTCTGTAGCAGAATGTATAAACAGTCACACTAAGTGAGAATCACTAAAGACCAGAAAGGGCCTCGTTCATTTCAAATCTGTTTTTGCTGCCCAAAGGGTGATAAAGAAGTTTTCCGGTGTTTTGTTTTGTTGTTTTGTTTTTAAAAATTTATTTATTTGAGAATAAAGAAATAAAGATTTATTTATTATTTATTTTATTTTATTTATTTAAATTTATTTTAAATTTGAATTTATTTATTTATTTATTTATTTGCATGTGCGGGGGCAGGGGCAGAGGGAGAAGGAGAGCGAGAATCTCCAAGCTGACATGGCGCTGAGCATGTGGCCCGATGCAGGGCTTGGGTCCCACGACCCTGAGATCATGACCTGAGCTGAAACCAAGAGTCAGATGCTTGTCCGACTGCACCATCCAGGTGCCCCAAGAAATTTTCTGTTTTTAGAGCTTTTTGGATTTTGGAATAGCAGACAAGGAATTATGAAAAAATTGGAAACTATTATCTATTAAAAGCTTATCATACTCCAGGCACATGATATTTAATCTGTACAATAACTCTATGAACTTGGTATTATTAGTATCCCTATTTCACAGGTGAGCATGTTATTATCCCTATTTTACAGATGGGAAAATTGAGGCACAAAGAAGTTAAAGCATATGCCCAGGGTCACACTGCTAATAAGTAGCAGAACCAGGATTCCAGGCCTGGCAATCTGGCTCTAGAGCCTGAGTGCTTGTCTGGTAGGCCATATTGCCTGATTGGAACAATACCAGCCAAGCATTATGAACTCAGCAAATGTTAGTTATTGCTGGTACCAAGAAGGAGAACATAAAGGGACCATAGCAGGCCCGAGGAGTGCAAAGTAGAAGAGAGCAGGCATTGAGTTTCAAGAAGGCTTCAGAAAGGCACGGCTCCTGTGGCTGGGACTGGAACGATGGGGAAGACTTCTAGGCAGAAGGGAGCCCCACACGGCGTGAACAGCTTTTGCGGGGGGCTAGCAGAAGGAACCTCCTGGGAAACTTGATATTTGATGTGGCAGAGGATGCAAATGAAAACATTCAGGTGAGGGGCACTATTACTAGTTTTCTACTCCTGCTGTAACAAATTATTGCAAATATAGCTGCTTAAAACAATGCAAATTGGGCACCTGGGTGGCTCAGTCAGTTAAGCGACTGCCTTCAGCTCAGGTCACGACTGGGATCGAGTCCCACATCAGGCTCCCTGCTCTGCGGGGAGCCTGCTTCTCCCTCTCCCACTCCCCCTGCTTGTGTTCCCTCTCTCGCTGTGTCTCTCTCTGTCAAATAAATAAATAAAATCTTTAAAAAAAATGCAAATTATTATTATCTCGGCGCTCTGGAGGTCAGAAGTCCAGCACAGCCTCACCAGGCTGAAACCCAGGTGTGGGCAGGGCTGCCTTCCTTTCTGGAGGCTCCAGGGCAGGATCTGGTTCCTGCTCATTCAAGTTGCTGGCAGAATTCAGTTCGTTGAGGTTGTAGGATTAAGGTCTTTGTTTCCTTACTGACGGTCAGCTGAGGGTCATTCCCACCTTTGTGAGGCCACCATTTTCCCAGGCTCGAGCTCTGTTCTTCCATCTTCAAAGCCAGTAATGGCAGGTCAGTTCCCTCTCATGCTTTGAATCTCTCCTGCCTCTTCTGTCGTTGCATCTCTCAGAGCTCTCTTTCTGCCTCTTGCTTTTTTTAGTAAGAGTTCCTGTGATTAGATTCAGCTCACTCACATAATCCAGAACAATCTCCCTAAGGTCCATACAGTGGTACCCCCCCTTATCTGCATCTTTGCTTTCCGCGGTTTCAGTTACCCGTGGTCAAGCAGAAGATGATCCTCCTGACCTGTCATCAGAAGGTCAGTGGTAGCCTAATACTATGTCACAGTGCCTACGTCATTACCTCACTTCATCTCATTATATGGGTATTTAATCATCCCACATCATCACAAGAAGAAGGGTGAGTACAGAACGATGAGATATTGAGAGAGCACATTCACATAACTTTTATTCTAATATATTGCCGTCATCGTTCTATTTTATTATTAGTTATTGTTGTTAATCTCTTACTGTGCCTGATTTATAAATTAAACTTTATTGTGTGTATATGTATAGGAAACAACATAGTATATGTAGGGTTTGGTCCTGTCCACAGTTTCAGGCATCCACTGGGGGTCTTGAAACATATCCCCTGCAGATAAGAGAAAAGGTTTTACTGTAACCTCAAGTTCATCTGCAAAGTTCCTTTTGCCATGTACATAATATACTCATAGGTTCCAGAGATTAGGATGTGGACATTTCTGAGAGGGGCATTATTTTGCCTACCACAGTCTGTCCTCTGGCCCCCAAAGATTCACGTTTGTCCCACATGCAAAATACATTCACACCATCCTCTTGTCCCCAAAAGTCTCCTGTCATTATGGGGAGTTGTCCAAAGCCAGGCTGAGGAGCTTAGAATTCAGTCTGAGGGTGTTTAGGAATGATGGTGGGCTTTGGGAATAGAGGTGGAGACAAGATGGCAAGAAAGCAATCCTCCCATTGACCTCTGCCTCCTTCTGTGTTCACAGCCTCTCAGCTCTGAGCCATCTGCCCTCCAGGTACCCCTGGGATGGCGTGAGCGCTCCCCCAGCGATGGACCCCTCTGTGACGCTGTGGCAGTTTCTGCTGCAGCTGCTGAGAGAGCAAGGCAACGGCCACATCATCTCCTGGACCTCACGGGATGGCGGTGAGTTCAAGCTGGTGGATGCTGAGGAGGTGGCCCGGCTGTGGGGCCTGCGTAAGAACAAGACCAACATGAATTACGACAAGCTCAGCCGGGCCCTGCGGTACTACTATGACAAGGTAAGGCCTCTGGGACCAGGCCTGGGGACCACTGACATTTATGTCAGTTATTTCATTTTCTTGTCTTAATTGTCATAGCTATAAATTTGAAAACAGAATCTACTGTTTTTTACCTTCTCCTCTCGTACTCTCAGACCAATGTTGGGCACCCCAAACGTTTATCTCAGGTATTTTCTTTTTCTTTTTTTTCTAAGATTTTATTTATTTATTTGAAAGAGAGAGAGTGAATGAGAGAGAGAGCATGAGCAGGGGGAGGGGGAGAAGCAGATTCCCCTGCTGAGCAGGGAGCCCGACATGGGGCTCGATCCCAGGACCCTGGGATCATGACCCAAGCCGAAGGCAGTCACCTAACCAACTGAGCCACCCAGGCGCCCCAATCTCAGGTATTTTCTTTGTCTTAATTGCTTTAAGGCTGAAACCTTCATAGTAATACTAATACCCCTACTCACCCACTTTCTGAGGCCCCCAAGGTCATGCTGTTCTACTACACCCCACCCAACATTTCATTTTCTTGTCTTATGCCTATAGCTAAAAATTTGAAAAACAGTATTAATAATGACTTCCTTATCCTGTCTTCTGGAACTGGAGCAGTCCTGACTTCCTCGGTTATTTCATAACCTGCTCTTATTCCAGAATAAGAATTCCAGAATATTCTTCTACCTAGCATCAAAATGTCCACGGCAATATTATACTAACCTTTCCTTACCTCATCCTCTAGGATACTGAACACTTTTGTCAGTTCTTTTCTTCTCTCATTCCTTTAGCTAAAATAAAGAACGCGTATAATGCCAGCCCCACACTCCCTTCTCATGCATCCCCAAAGCAACACTGGTCCGCCCCAGCATTTATTATTTTATCATCTTATTTATATAGCTAAAATTTTATATTTTCCTCATCCTCTCAGACTCTCAGACAAGTGCTGGATGGATTTCCCGTCCCTCACCCTTCATTTTCTTCTTTATCTGAAACTTCCAAAACAATATTAATGAATATCCCTTTTCATTCCTTTTCTGAGAAACACAAACCCACCCTGTGACGTACCTGACCAGCATTAAGATGTCTCTAGGGTGCCCTAGTGCCCCCCAGCTGCCTTTTGTCCCCCAGAACAGCCCTGGACCTCTGCTGCATACCATAAATTATAGCAATTATTCCATTCTTGTATTTTATTCCTTTAGCTGAAGCCTCCAAAACAATATTGAGGCTGCCTCATTCTGTGCTCTGAGACCACCACAACATCCCTGAGACCCTCCAGACCTATCCTGAAATATCTTAGACATGTTCTGCAATCCACCCAGCCAGCCTTGAGATTCCCCCCAATATTAATACCAGTATTTTAATGCTCTTATCTGGTTGCTATCAGTCACCTCATTTTCTAATTGCCTTAGCTTAAACCTGTACCACAGTATTTTTAATTTTTTTTTAAGATTTTCTTTCTTTATTTGACCGAGAGAGACACAGCGAGAGAGGGAACATAAGCAGGGGGAGTGGGAGAGGGAGAAGCAGCCACCCAGGTGCCCTAAATTTCCCCTTTATTTATTTATTTGACAGAGACACAGCGGGAGAGGGAACACAAGCAGGGGGAGGGGGAGAGGGAGAAGCAGGCTTCCCGTGGAGCAGGGAGCCCGATGCCGGGCTCGATCCCAGGACCCTGGGATCATGACCTGAGCCGAAGGCAGACGCCTAACTGACTGAGCCACCCAGGTGCCGCCTGTACCACAGTATTAAGAATGAGGCTCCTCAGTTACAGCTAAGTCAAGAGATAAATTATGAGAACCAAAAAAAGCCCCAAAACAAAAACAAGAGTGAGGCTTCTCAGCCTGTTCTCCCTAGTGACCTTGCCCTATTCTACATCTCTATCGATAGCTTTAAATAATCCTCTATATTAATAATTCAGCACCACAATCTTCTATATTAATTTGGTCTCTTCCAATATTTACATCAGTTACTTCATTTTCCTGTCTTACTGCATCAGCCACACTCCCCACCTGTCCTGGCAGCCACTCCCAAGGCCTGGCCCTGTTAGTCCACAGACACCCCTGGTTCTGGGAGCCAGGAGGAAAGCCTGCTCCTGCACCAACTCCCCTAGGTGGGCCCCATTGTGGAGAGGTGCCACGGGGTGTGGGTGTGTGTCTCTGAGGTGGGGGTGGGGGGACTGGACAGATGGAGATGAAGAGTGATGGGGAGATGTGGAGAGGGATGGATGGGAAGGAGACACAGAGGGGAGAAGGGCAGTAGACTAAAGGAAGAGTTGTGGAAGGGAGAAGAGGGAAAGGGGAGACACTGGGAAGAATACAGAGCGGGGAATCACAATGGGGAAGAGAGGTAGAAACGGAAGGAGGAGAAGGGAGGAGCCCCCAAATTGGGAAAGACGCAGGGGAGAAGTGGGCTGGGAGGGAGGGTACCTAGTTGGGGGCAGATGTGGAGGTGGAATGGTGTATATGTAAAAAGACAGGAGAGGGGCAAGAAGGACCCTGGGAGACACACCCCTCTGCCCCCTCATCCATACCCTCCCTCCACTCCGGGCCCTCTCTTCTAAGGCCCTTTATCCTATCTCCTCCCTTCCCAGAACATCATCCGCAAAGTGAGCGGCCAGAAGTTCGTCTACAAGTTTGTGTCCTACCCCGAAGTTGCGAGGTGCTCCACTGAGGACTGCCCGCCCCAGCCCGAGGTGTCCATCACCTCTACTGTGGCAAATGTGGCCCCCACTGCTATACATGCTGTCCCCGGGGACGCTGCCTCTGGGAAACCAGGCACACCCAAGGGTGCAGGAATGGCAGGCCCGGGTGGCTTGGCACGCAGCAGCCGGAACGAGTACATGCGCTCAGGCCTCTATTCCACCTTCACCATCCAGTCCCTGCAGCCACAGCCACAGCCGCCCCCTCATCCTCGGCCTGCCTCAGTGCTCCCCAACACTGCCCCTTCGGGAGCAGCAGTGCCCCCATCTGGGAGCAGGAGCACCAGTCCAAGCCCCTTGGAGGCCTGCCTGGAGGCCGAGGAGGCCGGCCTGCCTCTGCAGGTAAGGACTGGAATATGGAAATTCAGTAAGAGGGTGGGGGTACAATTCCCAGATGAGGAGGGGTGCTGGTAGAAGGGACATAAACATCCTATTTAGGTTTGGTGGAAGGAGGAACGCAGAAGTTCCCTGGGAGAAGGGGGTGGGGAGGAGAGCCATGCAAGTACTAAGTTATTCGAGGTGCCCTGAATGTTATTTGCTTAATGCATAGGTTCGCTCAGCTAAGCATTCATCAGAATCACCTGGAGGGCTTTTTAAAGGACAGATTTCTAGGGCCCACCCCCGAGAGTTTCTGATTCTGTGTATCGGGGATGAGCACGAGAATTTGCCTTTTTAACTAGTTTCTAGATGAGGCACACGCTGCTAGTCCCTAAAGCAAATTTTTGAGAACCCCTGCTTTCATGAATGAGGGCAGTATCCCCAGGAGGCCCACCCTTAGGGGAAGCCCTGTCCCCCAGAGAGAAGCTGCCTCAGAAGAAGCCCCACGTCCTTGGCAAAGTGTCTCACGTCCTGCTGCCTTGATGTGTAGTCATGCCCCCCCCACCCCAATACCAAGTCCTGCTTTCCAAGACAAGTCCTTGGCTTCACTAGCCCAGCAATCCTTACGCACCCCCTCTGCCCGCCCCCCTCCTCTCCCAGGTCATCCTGACCCCACCCGAGGCCCAGAACCCTAAATCAGAAGAGCTGAATGTGGAGCCCGGGTTGGGCAGGCCACTGCCCCCAGAAGTGAAAGTGGACGGGCCCAAGGAAGAGTTGGAAGCCGCAGTCGGTGGGGAGGCGGGGTTTGTGCAGGAAGTCGCTAAGGCCGGGCCGGAAGTCCCTCCTGCGGAGGGCGTGCCGGCCCGGCTGCCCGCGGTCGTCATGGAGACTGCGGCGCAGGTGGGCGGCCTCGCGGCTTCCACTGCTTCCAGCACAGAGATCGTCCAGCCTCAGAAGGGCCGGAAGCCCCGGGACCTGGAGCTTCCACTCAGCCCGAGCCTGCTGGGTGGGCCAGGACCCGAACGGACCCCAGGATCGGGAAGTGGCTCCGGGCTGCAGGCGCCGGGGCCAGCGCTGACCCCGTCCCTGCTACCTACGCACACATTGGTGAGTGCCTGTGAAGGGCTGCGGCGGGTGAGGGAGGAGCTAGACTGCAGGGGCCAGTGTGGTTATGTCTGGGTGAGCGGGAGGGTGGAGCCTTCGAGTGGGATTGGCTGGAGGGACCGGGCTTGATTAACTGGGAGGGCGAGCTAGTCTCCGGTGCCGAGGGTCGGGCTGTTGGAATGAAGGGCAGGTCTGGGGGGAGGGGGGGTTGTGGGCGGGGACCGAGAGGCTTTGCGTGGGGCGGGGCGGGGGGGACTGTTTTCTGGTTTGGGGCATGGCTTGGGGATCCTGCGTGGGGCTTTTTGGTCTGGGATTTCTTTAGTGGGTTTCCTGTGAGGTATATGGGTTGGTGGGGTGTAAGAGTTGGGGATTGATCCTAAACTGATGGGATAGTGACCTGTGAGTTTTGAAATTGACATGTGGATGGGGTCTTGTAGGTGGTCTCGCCCAATGAAGCTGGAGGTGGGCTCTCGGGAGCTGGGAGGGGTTGTCTGTAACATTGGAGAGGTGTCATGGGCTTGACCTTAGCAGTTAGGGGGTAAGCCTGTACACTTTGGGAGGGTGATCTCAGAAGTCTGAGTGGGAAATCTGGTGGGACTGGAGCCACGTTCCTTCCGTTTTTCCCCCACCTGCCCTCTACTCACTTGAGCTCCAACCGCCCCTTCCCCACAGACCCCGGTGCTGCTGACACCCAGCTCGCTGCCCCCCAGCATTCACTTCTGGAGCACCCTGAGTCCCATTGCACCCCGTAGCCCAGCCAAGCTCTCCTTCCAGGTAGGAACCCCTTCCCCCATCTGGGAGAGGGTGAGAGACCCTAGCATGGCCCCCATCCATGATCTTTCCCTCTTTCTGTCTCCAGTTTCCGTCCAGTGGCAGCGCCCAGGTGCACATCCCTTCCATCAGCGTGGATGGCCTCTCAACCCCCGTGGTGCTCTCCCCAGGGCCCCAGAAGCCATGACTACCACCACCACCACCACCACCCCCTTCTGGGGTCACTCCATCCATGGCCCTGAACTTCTCTCCAGCCAGCCGTCTCAAGGAGAAACATAGTTCAGCTGACAGACTTATGCTCTAGTTGTGGTGGGGTAGGGATTCTTAGGAAAGATCTCTCAGTAACCCTTTCACAGGAAACATACAACTTCTCTCTTCTCGGTCAGTTCCCCAGTGGCCGCCCTTACACGTCTCCTACTGCAGTGGTGGGGACGGTTTATTTATTTATTTTTTGAAGGCCACTGGGAGGAGCCTGGCCCACCCCTTTTGGGGGGTTGGTGAGGACATCTCCCCCATCTCCACATTTTCTCCCCAAGATGAGACAGTCGGGGTCTGGCTTGAGAAGGACCTTTATTTATTTCTCAGCCTGCCCTTGGTAAGCTGAGGGAGCCCTGTCTCCATTTGGGGGTGTGAGTAGAAGAGGTAGCTTGTTGTTGTTTATTATTCCTGGCCATACCCGAGGGTCCAGGAAGAATTTGTGCCGTTTAACGGTTTGGGAGTCTTGGCCAAGGAAAGACTCACACCCTTGAAATAGGAATTTCCACCTCCCCAGCCTTTGTCTCAGATATCACCTTTTAGGCCAGGGAGGAATGCCCCTTTTGTTCTTCTCCCCCTGAGAAGCCATTCCTGTGTCTGCCAAACTCCTGGGGTCCTGCCTGTTACCTCCCAATGGAGGGTTTTTTTGGGGAGTGGTCTCCGTCTGGGGGGCCCCTCCAGCCAGTACTCCAGGTCACCTTGTCCCCCCGCCCCCTGCCATTTTGATAGTATAATCTATTTTTAAACAGGGCTTTTCAATAGGGGAGAGGGGAGCATCTCTTCCTGTATCTGAGATGGGGTGGGTGGGAAGGAAGGGATTTGGTGGGGGGGATCTTCCTGCCACCCGCAAGTGTTTATTTTTGATACCAAACGTGTATTTTCAGCTCCCTCCCTCCCAGCCCCCCAATTTCCTGCGGGCGGGTACAAAGGACCCTTTAAGTGTCCCTGGAGTTGGGAGGGAGGAATGGGGGACATAAAGCCTGTCCTATCTGAATTCCAGGCTGGAGAGGGTGGGTTCAAAGGACTCCTGGGCTCACCTCCTATCAGCACCGGCCCAACCCGGGCCTAGGGACCTGGGGGTTGGTGATTTGGGGGACGGTGCTACACCTGTCTCCACTGTTTGTTTTACTTCCCCAAAAATGGATCTTTTTTTCTAAGAGTCCCAGAGAATGGGGAATTGTTCCTGTAAATATATATTTTTAAAGGTGACGCTGGAGGCTGCTAGCCTTTTTCCGCCCCCCCCCCCCCCCAACGAGGCCACTGGGACTGACTGTGACAGGCATGACTTTCTGTGGAAGGCGGCGAGGGTGTGACATTGACTGTGAGAGAGAGCATGACGGCGTGTGTCGGAGACAGCCGGCGAGCCTGCAGATTGGTAACCAGGTGTGCAAAGAAGAGAGAGAGGGTGGAAAGCTGCGATCGCGTGTGTGTGCGTGAGAGACTGGCGGCTGGAACCACGGACGACACCGTGTCTGTGGGAGAAATTACGGCCGTGCGCTGGAAAATCACCGAGAGACTGAGTGCGGACTAAGGCACTGTCGCAGAGCCCGGAGGTACGCGTGACGTCCTGTTTAGGCACAGGTAGCCGGGACGGCGCCTCCGACACCGTTTGACCGGCTGACGGTGGTGAGCGACACACCCCGCGTGAGCCCGCACGGGCACGAAGGTGTGGCGGAGCCGGTCAGGGGCTGGGTGCGGGCGAGAAGCCCGCCTGTAAATCCGCAGGGCGTTGTGCTCGGGACACGCATGGTGTGTGAACCTTCACGCAAGGCTGTCGTAGCGACCGAAGTCCTGGGAGCCTTGTGGAGAAGAGCTGACCGTGAGACAGAAATGGCTGTGAGGCCCAAGATCCAAGCCTGCGGGACCGTGTGTGCGGAGCATGAGGCTGTAAGCATGTGTGTGTGAGTGGGTGAGTGGGTGTGCCTGAGACCAGTGGCAGATGGATGACAGGTACTACTCCAGTCTGGCTCAGAGGCTCCGGGACCGGGACGGCAAGGGAGAAAAGGATGGTGAGGCCGAGTGACTGAAGCAGTACGAGAGACCATGGAAGTGTCCGAGCGAGAGCCGAGGAGGCACATGGCGCCGTGTGAGAGAGAACTGGGCAGCCGAGCGGTGAGGCCGTGTGTGCGGGTGTGCGCGTGCGCACCTTAGCGTCCGTCAGGGACGGGGAGGGGGGGTGTGCCCGATGGGGGCTGGGGTGAGAGGAAGTAGGAGAGGTAATTGAGGTCGTGTGCGAGAAAGTTCCTGAGAGATCAGCGGGGCTGTAAATCGGGCTGAGTGGTAGAAACGTCTAAAGGCGTGACTGCGTGTGTGTGCGTGTGAAAAACTGGTGAGAGGAAGTGTCGGTGATCGTGGCCGAATGAGGGAGGCTGTTAAGACGTGAGTGTGTGTTTGTGTGTGTGTGTGTGTGTGTGTGTGACGCTATTAGTAGGAGACCAGGAATCCATGACAGAAAAAAAATGACCCCGAGGGCAAGTCCGAGAGGCTGTGGGACCGAGCATGTATGTGAGCCTGTCCCGAAGGGCCTCCTAGTAGACGCTGCAGATCCAGAATTGCGTGCGTAACTGTGTAAACGAAAAAAGTAAGAGAAAATGACCAAGACCAAATGAGACTGTATGAGAGACCACGGATCGAATGTACCAGGCGTGGGAGAAAGCCACTTCCTCCACCGGTCTCGCCTCCTCTATCCCCAGTGCTGTCTTCTCCCAGTTCTCCAAAACTTGAAATTCTGGAGTTTCCCAGGGCTTCACCTAGGCTTCCCTTCCCTCTCCTCAAGCCCTCTCCAGGGTGCTCCGGTCCAGTCCCGACACTCGAGACACCACTTAATCCCCCCACCGGTGATGGCCACATTTTTTCCCTCCAACCCAGAGTCGTCTTCGTCGCACGTGTCAGAACCTCTCTAGAGCTTTGGTGGTTGGCCTCTTCATTCAGCGCCTGTTTACTGAGCCCCCAGACACAGCAGTTCCCAAACCAGACACAAATCCCTGCCCTTTGGCGAGCAGGTATTTTAGTGAGGGCGACGGACAAGAAGCAGATAAGTACAACATCATCACGTGGCAGTGCAATAATTTCGTGAGATGAGACTTTCTCAAACTGTTTAAATATGAGAGCTGCCGTCATTTTATTGCGCAAACGTGGGAAAAGAAAGCACCAACCATCCTCTTCCCACAGGGAGTCCTCGGAGTATACGGTTTAGGCACAAAGGAAGGATCGATTATAACCTCATTACCGGGGCAACCGGGGATTAGAAAAAACAGCCAACCGGAATCACAGATTTCTGGGGGAGTTTGTTTCCACAGGATAACACAGCGCTGATGTCTGAAGTCTTGGCATCTTAACAAAACCCCTTTGTTCAAAGCAGACTTCCAAAGACAGGCCTGTATGATCAGGAAACAGAGTACATGTGTAATGGATACAGATGTCAACACGCCTTATTGCCCCATAACACAAGACCAACATTCTTGAGAAAGTTCTCTTTTAACACTTGCCCAAACCAAAGTCTATTACCTTGTGCTAATTTGCAGAACGGTACCTCTCTCTCCAGGAATGCAGAGGAAACAAGACCTTGCCTTCCTAACTTTCTTAGACTCCTTTTTGTTCATTGAAGAGATTCCTGGTTTTGAAGTGAGCTCTGGAGTTTCACTCATCGGGGCTAATAAGAAACAACAAAAGAGGGGCTCCTGGCCAGCTCAGTTGGAAGAGCATGCAACTCTGGATCTCGGGGGTTGTGAGTTCGAGCCCCACATTCAGTGTAGAGATTACTTAAAAAAAAAAAAAAAAAAAAAAAAGAGCGGGTCCATGGAGCTTGGTTTTACCTGCACAGAAAAGGGGCTGAAGAGGACGTAAGAGTAAAAGAAGGAGCACGTAGCATCATTTTTATAGATGACACCTACAAAGAAAAAGAGGTGTCAGCGGCTAGAATGGCTCTTAAAATGTGCTCCCCAGACCAGCAGCAGCGGCATCACCACCTGGGAGCCTGTTAGAAATGTACATTTTTGTGTCCCACCCCAGACCTACAGAATCAGAAACGGGGTGGGGGGGGCAGCACTCTGCGATTGAACACATCTTCCAGATGAATCTGAGGCACACTAAGGTTTGAGAGCCCCTGGGCTACCGAGTGGCAGGGGTCCAATACAAAAAGGGTAGCTGGGGAAGGCCTCTGTGGGTGGGGGGGGCATTTTGTGTCTATCTTCTCTTTTAGAGCATAAGCCCCTTGAGGGCCAGGATTTGGGGCTGTCTTACTCTCTGCTCTGCCCAGTGCTAGGAACAGCATCTGACACCCAATAGGTGCTTAGCAAACGCTGAATGAATGTATTTAAGAAACAGCACCTACTGTATGCCCGGCGCTGTTCTGAGGACTTTTAAAAATCTTAAACTCCCAATCTTTGCAACAAACTCTATGCTGTAGGCTCAGGGAGGGGGTTGTCACCTACCCCCAGTTACTCGATAGAACATGGCCAAGCTGATTCCCTCCCCAGGCCAGTGTATATGTGTGTGTGGGGGGGGGGGGGGTGGTCCCAGCTGGAGCCCCGGGACAGTCAATATCCCCAATTCACTCTCAAACCCTTCTCCCCACACTCTTCTCACTTCCCCTTCTCACTTCCCCCCCCTGCTGACCTCCGCCGCCCTTGCTGACCACAGGCAACCTCACTTTCAGGAAAGAGGATGAAGCAATTATCTTAATGCCTGCTCCACTCAATGAGGGGCACACTGAGCTCATTTCATCCTTGTTCAACACCCGCATGAGGTTGACCCATTGTGGGAGAGACCGCATTTTACAGGGGGAAAAAAAATGAGGCTCAGAGAGTTTCAAGCGACTTGCCCAAGGTCACACAGCTAGGACGTTTATGCTCCAGGGAGCTCTGATTGAGTGCTAAGTTGTTGCTGGGCAGGGTGTGGTTGCTGGGGATACAGTGACAAGCAAGACCGGGATCAAGAGGGAGACAGGAGGTAGGGAGGGGAGAGCGGAGCAGGAGGCTCCGGGGCAAAGGTGCCAGGAGAGAAGTCGGAACTGCGGAGACTCTGCACGGCACCCTCCCCTCCCCCCCTGCCCCGCCCCCCGCAGCCCTTTTCCCGCCCAGTTCCTCCTGGCCCGGTTCCTCTTTGCCCTGATCCCAGCGTCAGGTCAGCCCATACAAAGCCGGGCCTCCTCTCTGGCAGGGCGGCAGGACCGCAGGGGTGCATGCTCAACATGCGGGCTCCTCAGTTGCTGTTGCTGCTGCTCGCCCTGCTGCCGCTCGCCCTGCTGCCGGCTGCAGGTGAGTGCGTGAGGGCCCAGCTGGCCCGCAGGGGTGCCCGGACCCATCACACCGCTGATCATGCCCCCCCTCCCTGCCCCCCCCCCCGACACCACCCTTGTTGCAGGCTCAGTCCCCGTCCTCTGCTTCACCCACTATGAGGAATCCTCCGGCATATGCAAGGGCCTCCTGGGGGGAGGTGTCAGTGTGGAAGACTGCTGTCTCAACCCTGCCTATGGCTTCCAGGAGCCTGGCAGCAAGCTTTGTCAGGCATGCAGGTGAGGGGGAGCCTGGGGGCCACCCAGGACTGGGCTCTTTCCTTCTCTGGGGTTTCCAAGGGTGACTCCAAGGCCCCGATCATGACCATAGCTCGGGGTTTCTCAGCCTCGCCTCTATTGACATTTGGGGCCAAAAAATTCTTTGTTGTGGGGGCCTGACCTGGGCATTGCAAAGCCTGTGTTTTGTAACATCCCTGGCCTCCCACTAGATGCCAGTAGCAACTCCCAACCAACTGTGACAACCCAAATCCTCCAGACATTGCCAAATGTCCCCCCAGGGGCAAAATCGGCCCTGGTTGAGAACCACTGCCGTAGCTTACATTTACTGAGCACCTCCCGCGTACTGGAAGCATTAGAGGGTGGGGTACAGGTCAGGTGTGTTCTGAAGGTAGCTCAAGTCCCCTAATTGTGATGCCAGCTCACATTGAGTGCTTACTGCATACAGACATGTCGGGGTGGGAGAGTTTGGGAAATTCTCAGGGCAGCTCCAGGCCCCTAATTATGATGACACTTCACGTTCATTGATCACTGCCAGCCTACTGAATGCATTGCAGAGGTCAGGGGTAGCTGGCAGATTTCTGAGGGTGACACTGGTCTCATCATGATGCCAGCTTACATGTAATGAGCCCTTACTGAACGCCAGACATGTTTTCTAACAGCTTAGCGTATATCCCAGGTACACCATGGGGATGGGAAGCTTGAGGGTTTTTGAAGGTAGCTCTGGGCCCCTAGTAATGTCAACAGTTCACATCAATTTAGTATTATGCTGTGCATGGGTTTGGGGATAGATCTGGAGTAGTTCTCTTTAAAAAAAAAAAAATTTTTTTTGAGAGAGAGAGAGAGCACGGGAGCGGGAGGAGGGGTAGAGGGAGAGAGAATCTTAAGCAGGCTCCACACTTAGTGTGGAGCCTGATGCAGGGCTCGATCTCACGACCCTGAGATCATGACCTGAGCTGAAATCAAGAGTCAGACGCTTAACCGACCGAGCCACCCAGGCGCCCCAGATCCGGGGTATCTCTGACAGGGTCTCTGAGCTCACTGGGACAATAGCTTCTATTTATTAAGAACTTTTTGTTTGCCAGCTACCGAGCATGGTGGTGGCCTGGTAGGTTTCTGACAGCAGTTCTGGGCCCTTAGTCCATACATTTGCTTACTGCATGTCTGGCACTAGCCTTGGGGGACTTCAAAGTGTTCCAGGTCCCCAGTCATGAAGGTCAGTACTTACTGTGTGCCCCCCTCTTCCCGTTCAATCCCTAACATCCCTAAGGGGTGCGTACCCTGATCAATCCATTCCATGTACCTTTATCCTGCACCCCTGCCTGTGCCTGCCCTCGCCCCGCAGTCCAGTACACCCCATCCTTGCCAGCTCAAGCTAGGGTAGGACACGTGTGCTCCTCTCTACAGGCCCCCACAATGGTCCCCGTGGTCTGCGTGGGCCCCCTGCTCAGTGACCTGCACTGAGGGATCCCAGTTGCGGCACCGGCGCTGCATAGGCCATGGTGGGCAGTGTGCCGAGAAGGTGGAGCCCGGGATCCTTGAGTGGCAGCTGCAGGCCTGTGAGGACCAGCCGTGCTGTCCTGGTGAGGAGGCTCAGCGAGGCAGGCCAGCGCTGCCTGTCGCCTGGCCCTGGGAACGCACAATCAGTGCAGGGGCCCTGAGGGTAGGACTGCGCCTGATGTTTGTGAGGCGCTGAGGAAGAGGCCGGTGTGGCTGGAGGAGAGTTGTGGGAGGCAAGGTCAAAGGGGGGCCCGATCCTGTGGGCCACGGTGAGGACGCTGGCTTTTATTGTGTGGTTGTGGGCAGAGGAGAAATGTGATCTGACTTGGGTTGTGTCAGATCCCTCTCACTGTCCGGAGGAGGGCGGATGGTCTGTGGTGAGGGCTGAAGCAGCGGGACCCGCGGGAAGGCTACTGCAGTCATCCAATGGTGGACTGGGTGTGGCAGAGGACGTGGGGCACACAAGGAAGCGAGAACCCCTGAATGATGCCCCCACTTCCCTCCTGTCCCCCTCTCTTCTCTCCCATAGAGATGGGTGGCTGGTCTCACTGGGAGCCCTGGATGCCTTGCTCTGTCACCTGTTCCAAAGGGATCCGGACCCATCAGCGAACATGTAATCAACCCACCCCCAAGTGTGGGGGCCACTGCCCAGGAAAGCCACAGGAGTCTGAGGCCTGTGACACCCAGCAGGTCTGCCCCAGTGAGTGAAGGCCACTGATGTGGGCACCCAGGGTGGGTCTGGGGGTTACAGCAGGGAACTTCCAGGGTGGGAGGACTTCATGTGTGACCACACTTGGTGTCCCCCCAACCCCCACTCCACCACAGTACATGGGGCCTGGGCCGCTTGGGGTCCCTGGGGCCACTGCTCGGGGTCCTGCCACGGTGGACCCAGCGCACCTACCCAGAGACGAAGCCGCACGTGTTCTGCACCTGAGCCCTCCAAGAAGCCTCCTGGGAAGCCGTGCCCAGGGCTGAACCACGAAACCCGGCCCTGCTCTGGCCTGCCACCCTGCCCAGGTACACAGGGATGAGGCCCCTGACACTCTGTTCTCGATTCAGTCACCGATGCTCTGCCGTTTCAGGGGACAGAGATCTTAGACCATGTGACCATGGAGCTCTTCATTTTGGGGCAGTCCGCCTCAAGGGTCTAGGGGCTGATGGGGAGATTGAGGTGACCTTTCTTCTCACTCCTATCCCCCACCCCCACAGTGGCTGGGGGCTGGGGGGCATGGGGTCCTGTGACCCCCTGCTCTGTGACCTGTGGCCTGGGGCAGACCCTGGAAAGACGGAAGTGTGATCACCCTGTGCCCCAGCATGGGGGCCCCCCCTGTGCTGGTGAGGCCACCCGGACCCACATCTGCAACACAGCTGTGCCCTGCCCTGGTCAGTAGCTCAAGATGTGCCATCTCCATGCCTAAGCCCCTCACCCATCCCTGCTGCTAATGCCTTGTTCCTGCCTCGAATGCCCCCATTCCTGGCCCTGTTGCCTCGGCCCCACCTCTGACCACCGCCACTCCTTCCCCCCGGTCGTCATTCCTTCCTCTGAATCCCCTCACTGGCTCCCTTCTTTGGTGCAAGCCCTGGTTGCCCCTGTCTCTGCAGTGGATGGAGAGTGGGGGTCCTGGGAGGAGTGGAGCCCCTGCATCCGTCGGAACATAAACGATATCAACTGTAAGGAGATCCCGGGCCAGCAGACACGCTCGAGGAGCTGCAAGGGCCGCAAGTTTGATGGACGGCGGTGCCTCGGGCAACAACAAATTATCCGTCACTGCTATAACATCCAGCAATGTAGCTGTGAGTGCCCCCACCCCCCGGCCGACTCCACTGTGAGGAAGGGGCAGCCTGTGCGGGGGGGGGGGGGGGGGGTTCTGACTCTACCTTGGACCCCGTGTCCCTGCTGCCTCTCTGTCTCTCTCTGTTTCTCTCTCTCTCTCACCACCTCCACTGAGACCTCTCATTCTGACTCATTGCAGGGAAAGGCTCATGGTCGGAGTGGAGTTCCTGGGGGCTATGCATGCCCCCATGTGGACCCAACCCCGTCCGCACCCGCCAGCGCCTCTGCACGGCCCAGCTCCCCAACTTCCCGTGAGTGAGGGGGCAAAGCGTGCCCAGGAGGGGGTCATGATATCCATATGTGAGCAATGAGGGTGGGAGAGTCGGCTCAGCTCCCCACAACCAGGGCATCCTCCGCTGAGTCTAAGATGCCTGCCTTGACGAGTGTCCTCTCCCTCCTGCCGGAAGAGGAAAGTCACTAAAGAAGCAGCCGAGAAAGAGGATCCTGAGGGGAGAATGAGTAGCCTCTGTGCCCTTTTACCTCTCATTCAGTCCCCCAGCCATCCAGCCACTCAGCCAGTCCTTCCTGTGACCATGCACTCGGCCCTCTCGGTTATCCATGCTTCCATTTGCCCCTTCAGTCACTCAGGCCTTCATCCACTTACTCATTCCTTCAGCCACCCACATCTCACCCAACGTCTCACCGCCCCAAGACGCTTGAGGCCTTTTTGGCAACACTTGCAGACACACAGAACCCAGGTCCCGTGGGTCCCCTGAGGGATCCAGGTCAGCAGGGCCCTGACAGGAGGCTGATGCAGAGCAGTTAGTACATGGAAAAGGGGCTGACACCTCGCCCTGGATCCAGGAAGCTGATCAGGGGTCACCCGGCAGGAAGGGGTCAGGAAAGGCATTCCCAGTGTCAAGACTGTGTGAGCAGAGTCCTGGATACTGGTGACCAAATGCCCAAAGCTGGTTTCCTGGTGGCCCAGGTGTTAGAGAGGGTGTAAACACTCACTCCTCCCTTCTTTATTTCCACATACGTCAAGCCACTAGATGAAATGGGCTATTTTCAACTCATGGAAGGCCTGCCATCTGGGAAATGGTCTCCAGTTCTGGGGTTTCTAGTAGGTCCTGAAGATGAGTTAGAGGTGTTGAATGGAGGCAGGAAGCACTTGACAGAGTAGGGAAATGAATGGATTTGATTGAGGGAATGGGGCTGAGAGGGAATGAATGGAATGCTTGTTTCGTGGGAGGAACAAGCCAGGCAAAGACCATTCTGGATGTGGGACTAAGTCTGGATAAAGTGGAAGAGAGAGGGATTGGCTTGGGCCAGGCATGTGGGCCCAAAAACAAGACCTCAAATACCAGGCAAGGCATTTGGTTTTTTTTTTTCCCCCCAGTGGGCAATGGGGAGAGATGTGAAGGGTTTTGGAGGTAAGAGAAGGTAGCTCTTGTCAACGAGTAACAATTACTAGCATTTATTGAGTACTTACTGTGTACCAGACACCACTCTGAGCACTTTACCAAAATTAACTAATTTATCCTCACTCAGCCCAATATGGTGGGTATCATTATTCTTCTGATTATTCCCATTTTTCAGATGAGCACAGGGAAGATAAAGAAATTGCCCAATATCTCATAGCTAACAAATAGTTAGCTCAAACTCAGTAAGAGTTTGTCGAATGCATTCTTGCCTTCCCTGAGCTTCTCCCCTCCATTCCCCCTCTAATGCCCCAGGCCCACCATTACCGTGGTCGAAGGTCAGGGTGAGAAGAACGTGACCTTCTGGGGAAAACCATCAGCACGGTGCGAGATGCTGCAGGGGCATAATACGGTGGTGGAGGAGAAACGGCCATGTCTACACGTGCCTGTCTGCCAAGACCCTAAGGATGCGCAGCCCTAACACCGCCCTCTCCCACTCTGACCCCCTGCCCTCCCAGACCTCAATAAATGGGCCTCTTCCCCAGGAGTGGGGCAATAGCATCTTCTAGGCCAAAGGGCACGGCACGGGCAGAGATGCAGTGGCTTGTTGTGGAAAACAGTATTTTCCACCGTGGTCACAGCTGGGCAGGAGGGAAGGGGAGTATCCGTCCCTTCGCCGCTGCCTCAGCCCCAGGGTCTGCCCCCCGCCCCAACCACCCCCCAACCCCTTGCGCGGCGTCCCGGGGCGTCCAGCACGTCCTTCTGCAGAGCTCCGCGTTATGGGTTTTCTGGTTGGCTACTCGCCTGGCCGGCACTTTTTGATTGGCCGGCGTGCCTACGTTCCCCACCCCCCCACCCCCCCGCCGGAGCCTCTCGGCTGGCGGGTTCCGCATCAATCCCGCTCTGAGCCGCGGCAGAGGCGGCAGAGGCGTGCCTGGGGTTGGCACCCAGCCGCGTAAACACCTGCACCCACCCACTCCCAACAGCCCAGATCCAATGCTGCAATTAGCGGGGACCGAAAGAGGGGTGGCGGTTGGCGGGGGGTGGACCGAGGAAGTGCCTGTGAGGTGCTCTGAGCTGGGGCGGGAGCGAAGAGAAGCCAGAGTCAGCATCTGCCAGAAGGAGCCCCTCTGACAAACCCAGACACAGATTCCTTTAGTATTTGTGCATTCATTCAACACTTTATAGCGTCTACAGCATACTAGAACGAAGTCTGGGCATCTGGGGTGGAGGAGGACTGGTAGAAGGAGAGGACATGTGAGCGAGGGGACAAACTCAGAATATGCGATCCTTTCGTTGAACATTTTTTTTCAACACTTATCAACGCCTACTGTATACTAACAATAGCGCTGGACATCATGGAGACAAGAGGAGTCAGAACAGCACGTGTCTCCACAGTGAAGGGAACAAACCCAGACACTAAAGCTGTTGGCATTTGCTCAGTGTTGCACTAATTAGAATTTACTGAATGCTGAGCCCCTGGTGATGAGGCAAATCATAAGAATCATCATAATTATGGTATTAGCTAATACTTAGAGAGTGCTTGCCGTGTGCCTGGTAGTGTTTTAGGTTGCACAGCATGAATTCATTTACTCCACAACAAGCCTATGAGGGTCACTATTATCATTATTCCCATTTACAAAGGCACAGAAAGGTAGCAGGCTGGACATTTGAAGCACAATGTGTGCTATGAGTGGAGGGACGCCTCTATGGAAGGGTTCAGATGGGAGATGCGTGACACCTGGATTCTGTCAGGGTGCTCACTTCTCTGGGTCGGTTTCCCCCCATAAAATAGGTCAGTTGATGGGTTGAAATAAAGACAAAGTTGAATTTTTGGTCATCTTGGGAAGAATGAGCTGAAGGGAGTGATTCTGGTTGCTTACTACAGGGTATGAGAGGTATGTGTCTACAAGAGAGTGGAACTTTGCACATCATGAGACACATATCTTTGTGTATGTGTGATATGCAGACCTATGGGCCTGTGCAAGAATTAAGGATGTATTGAGTGTATGTGGAGTGCATGTAAAGTTACAACCATGTGTGCACCATAACAGTCTGAGTTATAGGTGTGTGTGTGTGTGTTTGTGTGCACGTGCACACATGTACATGTGCATTAAGATGTCGTGGATAATACATGTGTGTGAGTTTTAAACATGGGTACAATACTGATTACAAACATATGTCAGGGGTGTGTGTTTCAGAGTCATTGCTCACCAATGCACAACAAAGAAAATCATTCCTGGAGCCCCTTCTATTCGTTCATTCCTGCTGGAGACGATGGAGACAGTGCAGAGGAGGCTTACCTCTGCCTCAGGGAGTTGAGACACTCCTGAGGGGAATCCTCATTCTTCTGCTAAACAACCTCCAAAATATTAATTTCTGGAAACCGAGCCACCTGGAGAAAGGGACTGATGCTGGGGGCCATGAGTACTAGAAACGTGGGAATGGGGGCCCTGGGAAGAGGCATTCTGGAGACTGATTCCTAAGGAGCCCAACTTCTGACTCCCAGAGGAGCCAGAGAGGTCTGTTGACTTGCAGCTGCTCCTATCCCCTAGAGAGGGCACCATGGGTCCAACACAGCTTGTTTACTTCAGTTACTGAGCAAAAAACTGAGAAGCACATACTTCTAAAAGTTGGAAAATACATGATTCATGGGAGCTCCCCATCTGGGCAACACTGGGATATGGAATGCCGGAGAGAGCATCCAGGAAGGAGAGGGAAGGAATGGCCAAAGCAAAGGCCTGGAGGTGGGACTGAAGCTGCCTGGCATGGAGGAGGGAGTAGAGAATGGTTTGGAAGTATTGAACTTGAGGACTGGGGAGGCTAGGGTAAGAGGGGATGGAATCTGAGTCCTGGGGAAGGGGACTTCCTGGAGACCTTGGCCAAAGATGATCCTTGAGAGAGAGAGGTAAAGGACATTCCTGGCAGAAGTCACAGCACATGCGAAAATATAAAGGTTGTCTCCTCCCCCCACCAGCCCCCCACACCCTTAGAGATGGGTCAGGTGATCATCTTGATAGATGAGGAAACCAAGTCTCAGCAGGGTTAAGTCACTTTCCCAGGGGTATGGTGGAGGTCTATTTTGAACTTCAAGCACTCTGACTCTAGACTCCACACCTTTACTACCTTGTTTAAACGGACCAAGGATTTAAAGAATAAAGAATGAACAAATGAATAAGTGGATGATTCACCTGAAAATCCTGCAAGCAGAAGAGACTCCAAATCTGCCTATTTCTTACCGTATCTTCTTCTACCTCACTTGGTCCACCATCATCACTCACTATGGCCCACAAGGACCTGCTCAGTCTGGTCCCTGCTAACCTCTCTGACCCCATCTCCTGCCACAAACCCCCCTTGCTCACTTTGTTTCAGCCACACTGGCACCTCTTTCTAGCACATTCTTTAAAAAAAAAATGCATGGATCACAAAGTGAACATGGCCTTTTGGGAATGAATTGGAGGTCTTGGATTCCTTCATCTGTAAAATGGGTATGTTTCCCACCCCATAGTATTGTTGTAAGGGTTGGATGAAACAATACACCTAAACAGCTTAGTTGGGTGCTGCCAACAAATGATTGTTTTTAAATGGATTCATGCTTTCATTGTAGTCAGAATCTTACAGGAGCTGACGGGATGGCTTCCACAGCCCCCCTCTGCCTGGACTATAAAGGTAATTTGCTCATGTGGCAAACATTATTTGGCACCTACTGTGTGCATACCCTAGGATGGGTCTGCCTCTGTCTGTGGAAAGTTCTCCGGTGCAGGGGAGTCAGCCATGGGCACTGATATCAGGTGGTTATGGTGGGTTTTGGCTTATCCAGGGCAGAGCGATGGGGGCATACAGACTGAGTGTGTGTGTAGGGCCCCCGGGGGGTGGGGGACAGAGATGGACACACATCAGGTCTGGAGCTTCAGGGAATGGGTCTGTGTGGCAGATCTAGGTTTATCATGATCGTCTGTGGGTATGTGATTTGTCTGGGTGTGCATGTTCGTGTGAGTTTCCTTGGGTCTCTGTGTGTAGGTGTGGTGCCTGTGTGTGTGTGTGTAGGCATATATGCATGCATGCCCATGTGTGTAACCCCGGGCTTGTGTATGTCTGTATAGATACCTAGATCGGAGTGTTCTCCGTCTGTACGTGCCTCCATGTGTTTCTTTACTTTTGTGTGTGTCTATATGTATCTCCACGTGTGTATCATTCCTGTGTGCCTCCAGGCCCCAGCAACCCAGGGCAAGCGTGTGTACCCCGCCCAAGTGTCCAAGTTTGCCTGTCTGATGCTGTCTATGCCACCGCAGCACCCTCTCTCTGCCTAGCTGAGCCCATATGGATATAGGAAATTGATCTCCCCTCACAGGGTACTGCTTGTGACACCCATCTGTCGCGGTGAGGAGGTTATTTCTCTACTTTTGAGTCTCTGCGTGTGCCTCCATTCCCCCCCTCCACCCCCCCTCATGCCTTCTGTGGTGAATATCAACACTGGAAGCTGAGTATCTGCAGAGAATCCTGCGTGTGGGTGCGACCGGGTGTGAAGACCAGAATGAGGCGGGGTGGGGGTCTTGCCTGACCACTCACCCCGACCCTCCCGACAAGTATCTACCCCGCCCCCACTCCCCAAATTGCGCATCCCCAATCGGACGAGGGGGAGGGGAAACAGGATGCGGCGTGGCGCGTGCGCACTGCCGCCTTCAGCACCACGGACAGCTCCTTCGCCCCCGCCTGCCGGCGCGTGCCACCACCTCCCCAGCACTGAAGGCGCGCTGACGTCACTCGCCGTTCCTCCCCAAACTCCCCTTCCCGGTCGCCTTGGTCGCGTCCGCGCCGCCGCCGGCCCAGCTGGACAGCACCACGAAGGGCGCGAGATAGGGGGGTACGGGCGCGACCATCCGCGCTGCGGCGGCGGCGACTTAGCGCTGCCTCAGTCTGCAGCGGGCAACCGAAGAGTCGCATCGTGCCCGAGAGCGCAGCGGTGCTCCTGGGCCCCGCGCGGACCGCCCCCGCGGCTCCTGACCCGACTGCTCCTAGGACCCCCTGCCCCGCGCCGCAGCCATGAACTACCTGCGGCGCCGCCTGTCGGACAGCAACTTCATGGCCAATCTGCCAAATGGGTACATGACAGACCTGCAGCGCCCGCAGCCACCCCCGCCGCCGCCTGCTGCCCCCAGCCCCGGAGCCACGCCCGGTCCCACGACTGCCACTGCCGAGAGGGCCTCCGCGTCCGCCCCTGTGGCCTCTCCGGCTGCCCCTAGTCCCGGGTCTTCGGGGGGTGGTGGCTTCTTCTCGTCGCTGTCCAACGCGGTCAAGCAGACCACGGCGGCCGCGGCGGCCACCTTCAGCGAGCAGGTGGGCGGCGGCTCTGGGGGCGCAGGTCGTGGGGGCGCTGCCGCCAGGGTGCTGCTGGTCATCGACGAGCCCCACACCGACTGGTAAGCCACTGCCGCGGACGTCTTCCCGCGGGCCTGGGTCCCCAGATCGTTCCACGACGAGCACTTACCAAGCACCGCTTGTGTGCCAGGCACCTGGCCCCCTAGCCCAAACCCTTTTCCTTTAAATTATTATGCTGGGTGCTTCCTGTGTGGCCCGCCCTTGCCCCGCACCCGGCCTTCTCGATCCATACAGGGAGCAGTTGTCGGGCGCCTGCTGTGTACCTCCTTCCCAAAAGCCTTGGCTTCGGTATATCCTGTGAGCATTCGGGAGCCTAATGTGCCTTGCCCCCCCCAACCCTCACCCCAAAGGCCTTGTCCTTTAATGGATCTTGTGAGCATTTATCAAGTACCTGCAATGTGCCTTGTCCGGGAGCCCTTCCCCAAAGCCTTTGGCTTCCATGAATTTTGTGAACATTCATTGAGAGCTTGCTATGTGTCTTGTCCCCCTCAAACCTTGTCCTAAGGCCTTCTCTCTAATAGATCTTGTGAACATGTACCCAGAGTGTGGTATGTGCCCCATCCCAACCCTCCCCCCAAAGACCCTTTAAGCTATTCAGTGAACATTGATTGCCTGCTGCGTAACTCTTCTCACCGAAAGTGTTGCCTTTAATGGATCCTGTGAGCCTTTATTGAATGCCTTCTGTGTGTGCCAACTCTAAGTCCCCTCTCCAAGGGCTTATTTCTCTAAAGGATCTAGAAAGCATCTATTAAATGCCTGGTGTATGCCCTACCTCCAAACCCCTTTCCAAACATATTTTGCTCAAATGAGTCCCATGAGCATTTTTTAACCTTCTGTGTGTGACTCATCTTCAGACTCTCCCCAAAATCCTTTTCCTCCAGTGGATCTAGAAGGCATTTATTGAGTGCCTCGTTTCTCCTCCATTCTCAAGCTACTTCAAAGACCTTTCCTTTGGTAAACCCACCTAGCACTTATCACCTGCCTGCCGTGTGAGCCTTCTCTAAAGCTTCTTTCCTCCAGTGTATTGAGAAAGCATTTATTGTGTGCCTGCTATTTACCCCATCCCCAAACCCTTTCCCCAGTGGCTTCAGTCTGCATGTGTTGAACACCTTCTGCATGACCCAAGGTGTTCAACACATGCATAGACCTTAGACCTTCTCCATAAAGGCTTGCCTCCAGTTAATACAGTGATCAAATATTTAACACTTGTTGTGTGCACCATTTCAGTCCTCTTTCCAGAGGCCTTTTCTTTTTAATCACCCCTTGGAGCATTCATGGAGCACCACCGTGTGCCTGATTCTATGCCCTCTCCACAAAAGCCTTTCCTTTCACTGATGGAGAATCAAGCTTACATAGATCAAGCTTCTGCAACCCCATTCCCCTTCCCCGAAGACGTTTCCTCCAATGGATCCAGTGACTGTATGCCCACCCCAGTCCCCCCCCGCCCAGAAAGACCTTTTCTTTTAATGGATCCAGTGAGCATTTGTTTATGTATTGTCTGCCAGGTGCTCGATTCTAATCACCTTCCCCCAAAGGCCTTTTCCTCCAGTGGCTCCTGTGAGCATTTATGGAGTGCCGTCTGTGTGCTCTATGTTCACACCTTCTTCCCAAAGTCTTTTTCTTTTAGTGGATCCGGTAAGCATATATGCAGTGCCTGCTGTGTGGAGGGAGTAGACACCCCTTCCTTACCCGTAGAAGAAACTGCGCTGGTCATAGAGCCTCTCCCTAGGGTCCTTTCTTTTGATAAAGCTAGAGCCCAATTTATCAGGATTACCCCTTTTCCACTCCCCTCAGTGTCCCTAGGATTCCCTCTCCCAATCTTAAGTCCATACCCCAAAAGGTCTTTCTTCTACTTAAGCCAGTAAACACTTACTGAGTTCCTACTATATAAGGGCCATTCTCAACGTCTTCTTTCCAAGTCTGAAAGTTGCTGCCCCGTCTCAAGACCTCTCTCTCCAGGGGTCTATTTCAGCCTAAATTTATTGAGTACCAGCTTTTTACTGGTTAGATCACCCCTCCCCCCAGGAGCCTTTACCCAGCAACCTTTCTCTCTATTCAGAGCCATTTATTCATTCTACAGGTATTTATTGCATAGTTCCCATGTGTCAGAGTGTGGGAGGCATCCATTTAGCATTACTATATACTAGGAAGAACCCTCCTTCAGTTCCCCTTCCTTCTAATCCCAACCACCAGCTGGATTCTCTATACCTTTTTCTCCATTCAACCCCACAATCGTTTAATAAGCACTTATTGTATACGAAGGACCCCATATTCAATGCCTCTTTCCCTCTCCCTCTTGAAGCCCTAATTCCCCTTCGACCATCTCCATCTGACCTTTGACACTACGCAATCTGGAAAGCTCACAATGTGCACCTACTGTATTCTGGCTAGGTCCCCTCCCGCACTTAGCCATCTTCCCAACTGCTTCCCCCCGCCACATTAATCCAAAAAGCATTTATTAATCTCTGACTATATTCTCTTCAAACAACCACATCCCTCTTTTCTCCATCAATCCATAAAGCAGTTCTTGAACACGCACTATAATTCCTCCACCAACACCCACTCACACAGGAGCCATCTTCTTAGCTAAATTTGCTCCATTGAAGTCAACAAACCTTAATGGGGCCCCTGCCGTATATTGGTAACCACTCTCCTTTAGACTTCACTTCCCCACTCCTATACTCCAGGAAGTTTCTTTGCTGCGTTTTCCTTTGTTCCATCAAACATTTATTAATCATCTCCCGAATACTGACAAGACCCTCCCCTTTCCATAATTACAGCTCCAGTGTTTTCCATTTTTTTCTAAGTTGTCCAGCAAACATTTATTGAGCTCCTGTTAAATTCAGTGAAAGATTCTTCCCTTTCCCTTCTGCATCTCAGAACCGCCCCCCCCCTTATCCCAGCAGCTGCTCTAGTCTTTTCTTCTAGTCAATCTAGCAAATGTTTATTTAGTGTCTACTATAGATGGGGTGGGATGGACAAAGGGAGAGGGCCTGTGTACGCACACCAGGCTCAGCGTGGGGAACAGAGACCTCTACATCACCTGCCTGCAGATTTTGCAAGTACCATCCGAGCTTTGGGGATTTCAGCCTGGAATAAAGGAGGTGTTGTGCAAACTCCATAATGGACTGTACACCTAGATAGAGTCTGACACCTTTTCCACCAAACCTCACCACTCTCACTCTTTCCTGGGTCTCAAGTCCTCTGTGGCTCATGGTTGCAAACTCTGAGCTGAGAATCAACTCCCCTTTTTAGAGATAATTTAGCCCACCGGGACTATGGGTCACCTATTGGCTTGTGACCAGCACTTCATTTTCTTTATGCAGTAGTATAAATGAAAATAGAATCTCACAAGAATATATTACACGTAGTAAGTGGAATTATTACTATTTAGTGGAACTGTTACTCCAAGAAATAGAATCAACAATGTATGCCATATATTATATATGACAGATGCCCTATCATGTATTTGCTATATAATAGGTTTATAGTATATAATACATATATATGTGTATGTTTTTCTTCATGAAATGAGATAAAATAGAACAGGAAATATTAGACTCCATTGCACATAGTAAAGGTAATCATCTACTGAAACTTTCATTCCAATTATATATGTATGTTTATATACCTTCTAGGTACATACACACTTAGTATGTAATATGCAATATATGATATGTTACATAAGCCATACTATATTATATTTGCTGTATAACATTAGAGGTGTCATGTATATATTACATATATAGGGTAGGTTATTGTGTATCTATGTATATAGTGGGTTATATAAACTCTATCTCTTCTTGTGGCTTCTTTTCTTAGACTTCCCTGGAAGCAGGCCCTGAGACTCTGAGGTTTGTGTGCAGATTTATTGGGGAGAGCTCTTGGGAACACCACCTGTTGCGGGGGAGGAGTGAGGGAAGCAGGATTTAGCAGAGGGAAAGGTTGAGCTATGATGCAGCCACAACAGAAGCCTCAGCCCATCCTCTGGGGGAGCTCTGGAGCTAGGATGACCCTTCAGAGTTACCTCCATTGAGGCGGGGTATCCAGGCTTTTGTATTCTTACATCAGTCAATCCTTAGGCGCAGGCTACCCCCGGGAAGGAGGCATAGTCTTGGGGAAGGCAAATCCCTGCAGCAGAGGGCAATTCCCAGTGAGGGACAGCACCATGAGCCTTCAGCAGCAAATCTCCCCAGAAGCTGGGAACTAGATGTGAAGGCCTGAAGGTGAGCGTGGGTGTGTGTGTGGGGGGGGTGAGGATCTGAGGGGAGCACAGAGTCCACTCCTTGCACTGCTCAGATTCACTTACTTCTTAGAGTAAGTTCGCCCCATCTGGGCACAGCATTTCTGGGATTGTAATTGGTCTGGTTTTCCGGGGGAGGCTTGAAAGAGCACGGTTAGTGGGATGGACCATAGACTCTACTGCTGCCATTGATAAAAGTGGCAGAAATAAATGAGAAGCATTGTCTCCTTCCTTCTACTATACGTTCCAGGTTCCCCTCACCCTCAGCTAGCGCCTCTCTTGGTCTCAGTGGCTTACCTGATGAGTGATCCATTCCCTCATCCCTGAGGGATCCCTGAGCCCTTGGTCCCCATGCCCCTCCCAGGCTGTGGTTGCTGTCCTTGTTCATTTCCCTGCAGAGTTGTGCAAGGAGTACTCACAGACAGCCAATGGATCGCCTGGGTGCCAAACTTATCCCCCCCACCCCCGGCTCCCGCCTTGTAAGAGCAGCCCCACCTCCTCCTGATGTTCAGGGTCATGTACCCCTGCAAAGACAGTGATTCATTCCTCTTCATATCCATCGGCATGTGGAACCTAGGTGTCCAGATGGCATCCGTAGCTTAGAATGTAATAGGATTCTCGCTGTGTTCCCTGGTAGCAGTGTTCCCCCTTGGAGAACCAGGACCTCTAACCTTGCAGAGCCTTAAGGGGATGAGAAGCACACATTCCAAAAGTGGATCACTGGGATTGATGGTAAGCTGGGCCTCTCCTACTTTCACCTCCGAGTCCCCAGACCCATGTGTTCTACCTACTGGGAACACAGCACAAAGAATGGGCCGTCGATTTAGGGTCTTTTGGAGGATGGTGCCCCATTCTTTCATGGTATCATGTCCAGGCTAGGATCTTAGCTGTGGCTAGTTGTTCAAGGCCAGCAGCTTCTGGGTGGTGTGGTATATAACATCATCAGTTGACTCCGTGGTCATGGGCCCACTTTGGCACCTCCTTTACTGTCAAGTGTGTCCTTCGTTTGATGCAGTGTCATGAGGGATCTCATACTGGTGGGTCAAACATTGTATAAGCCCTCGGGCAGCGATATGGCTATGGCCCTGCAGTCAGGAAAGGCAAACCCACATATAGAATATGAGTCATTCGTCTTTCCAGGGTGGAAGGGGCCCAATGGAGTCAGCTTGCCACAAAGTGGCTAGTTGGGCTTCTTAAGGGATGGTGCCGTGTCACAGGCTTAATGTTGGTCTCTGCTGCTGGAAGATTGGATATTCCGCAATAATGCCATAGGTTCCACTTAGAGCCTCTATCTCTGCTCCTCTTGCTACTTCATTCATGTGCGCATCTGCTAGCGCTGGGCTGGCTGACTTGAGAGGCTGGCTGACATCATCGGGCTGACTCGTTCTGTCTACCTGGTTGTTTAGTGCCGCTTCCGTTGTGGATGCTGTCCGGTGGGCGTTAACACACAATGCACAGATCTTCACGCCTCACTTTTTGCCCACTCCCATGTCCACCCACATTTCTGTGTCCCAGACCTCCTTGTCCTGATCTTCTTTTTTTAAGTTCTTATTTAAATTCCAGCTAGGTAACATACAGTGTAATATTAGTTTCAGGTCTACAAGATAGTGATTCAACACTTCCGTACATCACCCGGTGCCCATCACCTATTTCCCCCATGCCCCCGCCCCGCCCCTGGCAACCATCCGTTTGTTCTCTATAGTTAAGAGTCTGTTTCTTGGTTTGCCTCTCTCTCTTTTTCATTTTGCTCATTTGTTTTGTTTCTTAAATCCCACATATGAGTGAAATCACGTGATATTTGTCTTTCTCCGACTGACTTATTTCGCTTAGCATAATACTCCTTGTCCTGATCCCCTAATATTTTTCCTTCACGGCCTCTGATCAGCCAAGCCACCCATCACTGCCCATCAGTGAGTATATATTCTAATCTTGGGCCATTTCCCTTTCCCTATTAAGTACATTACCGGGGGCATAGCCCAAAGCTCTGCCCATTGGGAGCTCTGCCACTGTCTTTCAAGGCCACTCCGAGTGGGGCTATGGTACAGCCACTGTCCCTTTTTTGCTTCTCCCCACATACCAAGCCAGTCCATTTGTGACCCAAGCTTACGCTTTTTCTTCCTTCCTTCATCCACTGGTTGTAAGGAGGCCCCTTGGTGAGCTGAGGGAGGCGCTAGGGCACCAGTGTGGATGATATGGGCATCGAGATTACCTGCTCAGGCAGCTTGCTCAGTCTGGCTTGAGCCTGATCCCAGCCGCTGGGTCCATCTGACATTATTACTTGGTGGGCCCGCAGGACCCAGCTCATGATGGGGCACCTGGAGGTACAATCACTTGGTGCCCCATAGTCAAGCATTTTGTCTCTTCTGGAGCCCAGGAAGTGTTTCTCAAGAGTCATGTAATTCTCTGCTGCAGACGGCCTGGCCTTGCTCCAGAACCCCAAGGGCCTCCCACTCAAGCTTCCCGTAAGCTCCACACTGCATCTTTTCCCACTACTGACTTATCCGGTATCATAGGATCTACCAGGTCATATGGCCTAAGTGGAAAGACTGCTGGTACCATAGTCTGGATCTGCTGCCGAGCCCTTTCTGCTCTGGCCCCCATTCAGGGACGGCAGCCTTAGGTTGCACCTGAAAAATGAATCAGAGCAGTATCTCCAGGTGTGGAATATGCTGCCTCTAGAACCTGAAGACACCTACCAAGTGTTGTGCGTTTTTTCTCATGGTAGGAGGTGTGAGAGGCAATGCTTTGCCCTATTACTTTGGGGGGGGGGGTTGTCCTGGGCTTGCCTTGGACCACTATACCCCTAGAACTTTTACTAATGCAGCAGGCCCCTAGGTCTTTTTAGGGTTGATCTCCTACCCTCTGGAGTGCATGCGTCTTATCAAGACAATGTGCTACTCATCTCTTGCTCATCTTGCCCAATCAATATTGATGTCACTGATACAGTGGTCCAGTGTGACATTCTGTGGATGTCCAGATGGCCCAGTGCCTTTGGACCATATGATGACACAGGGTGAGAAAGACAGCATAGGCCTGTGGCAAGACCATCAACAAATATTGTTGTCAGTCCCATGTGAACATGAAATGTCGCAGATCCTCTTTTCTGATCAGAACAGAAAAGAGTACATTCAGGAAGTCAGCGGCCACCTGCCGGACCTGAGGTCTGCTCTAGCAATGGCATCCTGTGCAGTACAGCTGCTTCCCTCGGGGATACTGCTTGGTCGAGCTTGCAGGAGTCTACAAACATTCTCCAGGAGCCAAACTGGTCAATTCGGTGGGAGATATGATGGGACTAACACCCCTGCATCCTTTAGATCTTTCAAAGTAGCGCTAGTTTCCACCATCACCCTTGGGACAGATATAATATTAGCTTGGATTTGCTGATTTGATCAGGGGAGGGGTGTGTAGTTCCAGAGACATCCATTTGGACCTCCCCACTACAATAGCTCTTACCCCACAAGCCAAGGAACCCACGTAGGGGTTCTGACAACTACAGATATGTCCAATTTAATTATGCATTTGCAGACTGGGACCCACTTCGAACAGGACCTGGGACAGGACTTCATTTACCACCTTTCCACTGTTGTGCTTCTCAGCATGGCTGGTGCCACTCTTACCAGCATATTCCTTATTGATTTTGTAAGTTGAGTAGATCCTCTGGGCCTTCCCATAGAAGAGGGTCAGCTGATGAGTTTCTTAGACTTCCATAGTATGTCTTTTCTAACATGTCTGCTTCTTTGAGTCCTTTGATCCTTTTTTCCACAGTCTGCCATGGAAGATCTGGCATTTCTGCCAGTGTGGACCACTGTTTTCCCCAAGCTTCCACAAGTCATCCAACAGTGTATCGGCAACATCTCCTAGAGTCCTTGCCAGGGTTTTAAGTTCTGGGTCCTGGGAGAGTGCTCCAACGTCATGTTCCACCTCTTTGGTCCATTGTCCTCAGGAACCATTTTCATGCATACTTTTACAGCTCTTGTCAGTACATATTGGCCAGCTTTTTCAGCTTCTGTGTATTATTTCTTTCCTTCCTTTGCAAGCTTAGAACCTCTCCAATCAGGTGTGCTAGGATTTGACCCTGCTTATTGATCTGGTTGCTAAGAGGGGAAGGGGGTAGGTTCTGAAAGGGGCAAGCATTGTTTTATAAGGCACCTGCTTCATTCAAGTCCTCCGTATTACCTTCAAGCAGAAAGGTCTACATTCTAACAAGGAGGAGGGGGCTGCTTCTGCAGGCCCAGTGGGTTCAGGTGAATCAATAAGTTTGAGGTGTTACATGCATCTTCCCAGATATCCCTACGCCAAGTCTAAGGGCTTCACTTGTCCTATTAGGGCCCTGATCATGGCATAGGAGATGTGCTAGGCCTGAGAACTCAACCTTCTCTGAGGTCTTGCTACACTTATGATTATGCCCTAACCTCTTGGTGCCCCCCACCCATCTGCCCTCCAGTTGCAGAAGATCGGGGTTTCCTTAAATGTAGCCAAGGGGGTCCTCTGGATTTCACATTTTGCTTTGGATTAACGATCACTCACCCTGAACATGTCACATATTTCTTCAGCTAATCGATGGTGTTCAGCAAATAGTCACTGGAGTCTGCTTACCATTTCCCTCACGCCTCTCAAGTGCCAGGGATATTTCACCAACTGGGGCATTCCCTTCCACCAGTATCTCATTACAGTTCACTCTCAGTAAAAGTTACTGCTACCCCCAAACCCCAGGGGCCCACCCTGTAATTCTCACACTCATGAGAATGAACTCCGCACTGCCTCTTTTCCCACTACTGACACGTCCAGTATCATGGAATCTGCCAGATCATACGGTGCAAGTGGCATCCTGCCAGAACCACAGCCCAGACCCGCTACAGGGTGCTTTATGTTGCTACAGCATGTTCGGGGCTATCCGGGCTCCCCCCTCCCCGACAAATAATGGTTCCTCATTGCCTGCTGGCTGCTGGGTGACCCAATTCCAGAATGGCGTTAGAGTCTTCTTTTTTGTGGTTTGACATCTCTCGCACACTGGTTTAGGTTGGGTTCTCAGGAAACAGATTTGGAGGCAGGCGTTTGTATGCAGGAGGCTTGCTGGGGAGTGCCTTTAGGATCAACGCCTGTAAGGAGGCAGGGTTGGGCAGAGGGGGACGCTGGTCCACAATGCAGCTGCATCAGAGGCCTCAGCCGATCCTAGGGCGACCTCAGGGGGTGGGATGGTCCTTCGGAGTCAGCCTATACTGAGGCAAAGAGGCCAGCCTTTGTACGCACTCGCAGACCAGATATAAGACATGGGCGGCCTGAGGTAGGTATAACCTTGGCCAAAGCAGTCCTCTGTGAGAGAAGACAGATCCCAGTGGGACATAGCCCTAAGCTGTCAAGAGCTGATATTCAGGGTGCATTGGCCATGAAAAGGACATCCGAGCAGAGCGCCTCAGTATTCACTACACTTATGGTCAAAAAAGTTTGCAATATGGGGCCTGGGTGGCTCAGTTGGTTAAGCGTCTGCCTTCGGCTCAGGTCATGATCCTGGGGGGTCCTGGGATCGAGCCCCGCTTCGGGCTCCCTGCTCAGTGGGGGAGACTGCTTCTCCCTCTGCCTCCCCACTCGTCTTCTCCGTCGCTTTCTCTGTCTCTCTGTCTCTCAAATAAATAAATAAAATCTTTTTTTTTTAAAGTTTGAAATACAGTGATATAACCTACACTCATCATTATTTTAAAAGTGAAAAATGTGCAGGTCTCAGAGGAATTCTCTTCCAACACTTGTGAGGGGACAGTGTCAGTAATGGAGTGTGTGAGAGAAAGAGAGGGAGGGAGGGAGGGAGGGAGGGAGGGAGAGGGAGAGGAGAAAATGGCTGTGCTTTGAGTCTTTGGGGTTTGTCAGTGAAGTCGCCAGGGCCTGTCCGTGCTGTCTGTGTCAGAGGCAAGCCTGGGAGTGGCTCCTTTCGTCATCCCTCTTGTGTGCAACCCCTGACTGGAGATGAGCTTCCGCGTGTAGCGAAACCTGTCGGGTAGGAATCCTGGGCCTGGGGGAGGATGCCGCTGGAAACCAAGCCCAGCCGGGTCACGCCCAAGGAGAGTGACATGGCAGTCCCCCCTGCATCTGCTGTTACTCCTACCCGTCTTCGCTCCTGTGGCTTCCCCTCGCCCTCAGCCGCATCGCTCCCCGCGCCCATCATTGCTGGCCCGGGCTTCCATCCCTAGACCCACCGCCAGCCTGCCCACCCCCGGTCTGCTCCTCCTTTTTTATATAGCCGCCCACCCACAGTTGGGTCCCTCACAGCGCACAGCCACACGCGGACAAGTGTGATCCCCCATGGGAAAGGGCCAGAGAGCAGAGAGATGCTTCAGGCCGCACAAGCAGACGCACGCAACTGAGGCATGCCCGGGCACACTTCATATACACGTATTCTCTACGGGTTTGTTTTGTTTTGTTGTTTTTTGGTTTTTGGTTTTTTGCCATTTACGAACCTCCATGCAATTCCAAAGTACGTTAACAGCTTACGAAGCCCTCCTCCTTTGGCAAGGCTTTTCAAAAACATTTCTGGTCGGGGCGCCTGGATGGCTCAGTCGTTGAGCGTCTGCCTTCGGCTCAGGTCATGATCCCAAGGTCCTGGGATCGAGCCCCGCATCGGGCTCCCTGCTCCGCGGGAAGCCTGCTTCTCCCTCTCCCACTCCCCCTGCTTGTGTTCCGTCTCTTGCTGAGTCTCTCTCTGTCAAATAAATAAAATCTTAAAAAAAAAAAAAATTTCTGGTAGCAGTGTGATGAGCAGACAATGCTCTGGGGAACGCCTGCCTGCCGGCTGTGGTTTGAGGACTTAGTTTAGAGTTCACAATGTGCTCTGACATTTACACACCTCCATGAGAGATCACAACAGACTTTATGGTACCCAAAGCACTGTTGAGCTTGGCAAAGTGTTTCAACAATCACGAAACACTTAATGGCTCTGAAGGGGCAACAGGGTCAAAGGACTGGCCTGGGTTTTGTCTTCTGAGATTGATGGCTGTGCTCTGCTTTTCCTCTCCAGGGCAAAATACTTCAAAGGGAAAAAGATCCATGGAGAAATTGACATTAAAGTAGAACAGGTTAGTTGGGGCAGATGGACCTGGGGGTCGGCTGTCCAGACCGAAAACTGGTTGGTCGTTTTTGTGTGATGTGGGTGAATCACGGATTTTTTTTTTTTCTCCTTCCTAGGCTGAATTCTCTGATCTCAACCTCGTGGCTCACGCCAATGGTGGATTCTCTGTGGACATGGAAGTTCTTCGGAATGGGGTGAAGGTCATGCGGTAAGTAGAGAAAGGTTAACTTGGTGTTATGGGAGAGGCACGAAGACTCCCTTAGAGCTGAGGGAGAGCCCCCACTTCCCCACCCATCCTTCTGTGAGCAAGAACTTAGGTATATTACAATAGCCAAGATATGGAAACAATGTAAGTGCCCATTAGTGAATGAATGGATAAAGAAGATGTGGTGTGTATGCACTATGAAATATTATTCAGCTACGAGAGAGAAGGAAATCCTGCCATTTGCAAAAACGTGAATGGACCTTGAGGACATTATGCTAAGTAAGATAAATCAGACAGAGAAAGACAAATACTGTATGATATCTCTTGTCTATGGAATCTAAAAAAGCCAAACTCATAAAAACACAGAGTGAAATGGTGGTTACCAGGGGCTGAGGGGTGGTAGAATAGAAGAGATATTTAGGGACGCCTGGGTGACTCGGTCGGTTAAGCTTCTGCCTTCGGCTCAGGTCATGATCCCAGGGTCCTGGGAGTGAGCGCCGCATCAAGCCGCTTATCGCCTCTCGCCTCTGGGCTCCCTGCTCAGCGGGGATTCTGCTTGTCCTTCTCCCTCTCCCTCTGCCCCTCCCCCTGCTCATGATCTCTCTGTCTCTCTCTCAAAATAAAAAATAAAATCTTAAAAAAAATAGAAGAAATGTTTAAGGGTATAAACTTGCAACTGGTAGATAAGTCCTGGAGATCCAATGCACAGTATAGCGAATATAGATAACGATATTGTATCATAATTATCAAACTTACTAAGAGATCGGAACTTAATTATTCCCACCACAAAAAGGAAATGATAATTATGTGACATGATAGAACTGCTAAATAACGCTACAATGGCAATCCTATTACAGTATATAAGTGTGTCTAATCGACATGTTTTACGCCTTAAACTTACACAATGTTATATGTCGATTTAAAAAGAAATTAGGGGGGCGCCTTCTCTCCTTCTGCTGCTCCCCCTGCTTGTGCTCTCTCCCTCTCTCTCTGTCAAATAAATAAATAAAATCTTTAAAAAAATTAAATTAGGTACAGAATGTGGGAAAATAGCTTCTCTTCTGCAGAGCCAAGAATCCTAGCAGACCACAAGCCAAACTTTTTTTTTTTTAAGAGCTTTTTGGGTAACTTCATTTTTTTTTTTTAAGATTTTTATTTATTTATTTATTTGACAGAGAGAGACACAGCGAGAGAGGGAACAGAAGCAGGGGGAGTGGGAGAGGGGGAAGCAGGCTTCCCGTGGAGCAGGGAGCCCGATGCGGGGCTCGATCCCAGAACCCTGGGATCATGACCTGAGCCAAAGGCTGACACTTAACGACTGAGCCACCCAGGCGCCCCAAGCCAAACTTTTTAGTTATTAAATCAGCAAATATTTCTTGAGAATCTACTGTATGCCAGGTGCTGCCCTCAGCATTTTACATTCAGCAAATATTTATTAAGCTCCTATTGTACACCAGGACCTCTTGTATATGCTGAGGATCTGGCAGTTAACAAAACCGACCCCCAAAAAGAGCCCCCACCCCCCCCCAAAAAACCCTCTGCCCTCATAAAGCTTATGTTCTACTGTGGGATACATACAATAAACAAATCAGAAAATGTAAAGGTGCTAAGAAAAAATACATAGCAGCAAAAGGATATAGGAATCGTTGGATGGTGGAGGGGTCTACAGTTTGGATGAGGAAGACCAATATTGTGAGAGACATTTTTTTAAAGGTTTTATTTATTTATTTGAGAGAGAGAGCACAAGCAGGGGGAGCGGCAGAGGGATAGGGAGAAGCAGGCTTCCCGCTGAGCAGGGAGCTTGATGGGGCTCAAGGCAGGGCTCGATCCCAGGACCCTGGGATCACCAGATGGGGAAAGGGTGGAAAGGGTGCTGGTGCGGGAGGAAACAGCTTGTGTGTGTGTGCTGAGCTGAGCAACCACTTCGCAATTTCTAGGAGCTGCGGAGATTTAGAAACCTGTTTGTTTGGGTTTTTTTTTAAAGATTTTATTTATTTATTTGACAGAGAGAGAGAGAGAGAGGCAGGCAGAGGGAGAGTAAGAAGCAGGCTCCCCACTGAGCAGGGAGCCCGACGTGGGGCTCGATCCCAGGAAGGCAGACGCTTAACTGACTGAGCCACTCAGGTGCCCCCGTAGAAACCTGGTTTTTGTTCTAAGGGTGGTGGGGAGCTCTGGGGGCATATCCTTGACACCTCTCCCCCTGCCACCCCAGGTCTCTGAAGCCAGACTTTGTGCTGATCCGCCAGCACGCCTTCAGTATGGCACGGAACGGGGACTACCGCAGTTTGGTCATTGGGCTGCAGTATGCTGGGATACCCAGCGTCAACTCTTTGCATTCTGTCTACAACTTCTGTGACAAGCCCTGGGTGGTAAGTGACAGGAAGGGTGCTGCTGGCGAGGGACTGTCTTGTGCATGCATGCATGTGGGAACTCGACATCGCTGTGATCTGGGGGAACTGAGAAAGCTTGAAGCTCGGAATCCCAGCTTGGAGACTCTGTCCCGGTGAAGGGCATGCTGACCCATCTCTCCTGGCTTTTTCTAGTTCGCCCAGATGGTTCGACTGCACAAGAAACTGGGGACCGAGGAATTCCCTCTTATCGATCAGACCTTCTACCCCAATCACAAAGAGATGGTGAGTCTGGGGGACGTAGGATGGGCAGGAGGGAAGAGCATCGTGTGTACTGCGACATTATTGCGAGTGGATGAGTTAGCAATGGCAACACTGTCAGGGAGTGCAGCCGCTGTGTGCTGTGGAGGGTGAAGTTGCTTCGCGACAGGGTTTATTAATACCATGGATTTACTGATGAGCTTACAGGTGTGATTTCAGTCACTGATCCCGTTTCTTATAGTACCTTTTCTCAGCAGTATTAAAAATCGGCTTCTACTGTAAATAAACAGATGTAATGTAATGAACCAGGCTATATTACATATAGAATCAAGTCATCATTACTAATATTAGCAAATATTCTTCCTGTAGAAATGTCACCAATGTTACTGGCAATGAAAATCATCAGTAGCGATGTTATAAATTAAATTGCTTACCAATAGCAATTGAATTGTGGGTTACTATTATTATAAAATATAATCACCAATATTACAACTTATCGCTAATACTACAAATTACTGTTATTGGTGTAAATTATGAGTACCCGTGTTATGAATCAGATTGCAGTTCCTAACAAATTGAATAATCATTACTAGTGTCATTGAGGATTCTAGCTATTATTACAAATTATTATCAATATTACAAATTATGCTCTAATATAAATTATAAGTCTCTGTTTTGAGTTATATTATACTGAAAAGAAGTTGCATTATCATTACTAATATCATCAAATATTATAACTAATATTACAAATTATTGCCAATGTTACAAATTAAGATTACTAAGATAAATTATGAGTAACTATGTTTTGAATTATCTGATAGCTTCTAATAGAAATCATCATTAATATGGTTAACACTCCAGTTTATATTATGAATAATTACTAATATTAAAGTTATGATTACTAATATAAATTATGAGTACCACAGTTATGAATCAAATTTTAGTTGCAAATAGAAATTGAATCACCATTACTGATGCCATCAAATTTTACAACTAATTTTATAAATTTTTAACAATGTTATAAATTATGTTTGCCTATATAAATGATCATCACCACTTCTGTGAGTTAAATTACAGTTAAATGTCAATATTGACCCAATGTTACCAACTTGGTTAAATAAACATTGGTATTAATACTAAAAATTCTTACCAGCATTACAAACTATGGTCACTGATATAAGTTAACAGTGTTATGAATTAAGTTTACTTACAGATGAAGATCAAATCATTTGTTCTTAGGAAACCCAATTTGGTTATCATTATTATTATCCCATGTTCTTTGAGAGACAGAATAGCTGATTGTGGTTGAGAGCATGGACTCTAGCCAGAATTTCTATATTGGAATCCTAGCATATTACTTAATGCTCTGTGCCTCAGTTTGTCCACCTGCAAAATGTGGGTAATAATAGTTCCTGCCTCACAGCGTTGGTGTGAGAATTAAATTACTTAATGAATGTAAAGTGGTTAGAACAGTGCATCTGGTATATATTAACTGCTCCCTAAGTGTTAACAAAGTTCCCTTCTATTCTTAACTTGTTGAGTGTTTTTATCATGAAAGGATGTTGAACTTTGTCAAATGTTTTTTCTATATTTATTGATATCATCATGTGGGTTTTTTTCCTTTATTCTATGAATATGCTGTATTACATTACTTGAGTTCCATGCGAATTGAGCCGCATTTGCTTAACTGGGCCAACTCTTGCTTGGTCTGGTGTATAATCCTTTTTAGGATTCAGTTTTTAGTATTTTGTTGAGAATTATGGTATCTATCATTAGAAAAGATATTGATCTATTGTTTTCTTATGATGTCTTTGTCTGGTTTTGGTATCAGGGTAATAGTAGCCTCACAGAATGAGATGGTTAGTGGTCCCTTCTCTTCTATTTTGGGGGAGAGCTGTGAAAAGATTAGTGTTAATTCTTTTTAAATACTTGTAGTATGCACTGGTAAAGACATCGACATCTAGTCCTGAGCATTTCTTTTCTTTTTTTAAGATTTTATTTACTTATTTGATAGAGAAAGAGAGAGAGCACAAGTAGGGGAGAAGGGCAGAGGGAGAGGGAGAAGCAGGCTCCTCACAGAGCCAAAGGCAGTTGCTTAACCGACTGAGCCACCCAGGCACCCCCTTCCTGGGCATTTCTTTGTAGGACATTTATTATTATTATTATTATTACTAATCTAATGTCTTCATTTATTACAATATTATTCAGATCTTCTAGTTCTTCTTGAGTCAGTTTTGGTAGTTTGTGTCTTTCTAGGAATTTGTCCCCTTCATCTAGGTTTTCTAATTTATTAACATACAGTTGTTCATAGTACTCTCTTAAATTTCTTTTCATTTCTGTAAGGTTAGTAGTTAGGTCCCCTCTTTCATTCCTTATTTTAATAATTAGTTTTCTCTCTTTTCTTTCTTAATCTAAAGGTTTATCAATTTTGTTGATCTTTTCAAAGGACCAGCTTGTGGTTTTGTTGATTTTCTCTATTGTTTTTCAATTCTCTATTTCATTTATTTCCACTCTAATCTTTATTACTTATTTTTTATTGAAGTATAATAAACATGCAGTGTTAGATGTTAGTTTCAGGTGTGCAATATAATGATTCAGCAATTCTGTACCTCTCTCAATGCTCATCCAAGATTAAGTGTACTCTTAATCCCCTTTGTCTATTTTGTCCATCCCCTCACCCACCTCCTCTCTGGCAACCACCAGTTTGTTCTCTGTATTTAAGAGTCTAGGGGTTTGTCTCTTTTATTCTTTTTGTTTCTTATTTTTATTTAAAATCAATTAATTAACATATAGTGTATTATTAGTTTCAGAGGTAGAGTTTAGTGATTCATCTGTTGCATATAACAACACTCAGTGCTCATTACATCAGGTGCCCTCCTTAATGCCCATCACCCAGTTACCCCTTCCCCCCACCCACCTCCCCTCCAGCAACCCTCAGTTTGTTTCCTAGAGTTAAGAGTCTCTTATGGTTTGTCTCCCTCTCTGATTTCATCTTTTCCCCTATGTTCATCTGTTTTGTTTCTTAAATCCCACATATGAGTGAAATCATATGGTATTTGTCTTTCTCTGACTTATTTCACTTAACATTAACCTCTCTAGCTCTGTCCATGTCTTTGCAAATGGCAAGATTTCATTCTTTTCTATGGCTGAGTAATATTCCATTGTAAATATATACCACATCTTCTTTATCCATTCATCTGTCAATGGACATCTTGGCTCTTTCCACAGTTTGGCTATTGTGGACATTGCTGCTATAAACATCGGGGTGCACGTACCCTTTCAGATCCCTACTTTTGTATCTTTGGGGTAAATACCCGGTAGTGGAATTACTGGATCACATGATAATTCTATTTTTAATTTTTGAAGAGCCTCCATACTATTTTCCACAGTGACTGCACCAATTTGCATTCCCACCAGCAGTACGTGAGTGTTCCTTTTTCTTCACATCCTTGCCAACACTTGTTATTTCTTGTGTTTTTGATTTTAGCCATCCTGACAGGTGTAAAGTGATATCTCATTCTGGTTTTAATTTGCATTTCCCTGATGATTAATGATGTTGAGCATCTTTTCATGTGTCTGTTGGCCATCTGTATGTTTTCTTTGGAGAAATGTCTATTCAAGTCCTCTGCCCATTTTTACCTGGATTATTTGTGGGCTTTTTAGTGTTGAGTTGTATGAGTTCTTTGTATATTTTGGATATAAGCCCCTTATCAGATTAACCCCTACTGATCTGAAAATATCTTCTCCCATTCAGTAGGTTGCCTTTTTGTTTAATTGGTGGTTTCTTTTGATGTACAAAAGCTTTTTATTTTGGTGTAGTCCCAATACTTTAATTTTGCTTTTGTTTCCCTTGCCTGAGGAGACATACCTTCAAAAATGTTTCTATGGCAGATGTCAAAGAAATTATTGCCAGTGTTTGCTTCTAGGAATTTTATGGTTTCAGGACTCACATTTAGGTCTTTAATTCATTTTGAGTTTATTTTTGTGCATGGTGTAAGAATGTGATCCAGGTTCATTCTTTTGCATGTAGCTGTCCAGTTTTGCCAATACCATTTATTGAAGAGATTGTCTTTTCCCATTGTGTATTCTTGCCTCCTTTCTCACAGATTAATTGACCGTATAAGTGTGGGTTTATTTCTGCACTCTCTGTTCTTTTCCATTAATCTACATGTCTATTTTTGTGCCAGTACCATACTGTTTTGATTACTACAGCTTTGTAATATATCTTCAAATCTGGGCTTGTGATACTATCAGTTTTGTTCTTCTTTTTCAAAATTGCTTTGGCTATTTGGGGTCTTTTGTAGTTCCATAGAAATGTTAGGATTATCTGTTCTAGTTCTGTGAAAAATGCTTTTGGTATTTTGATAGAGATTACATTAAATCTGTAGATTGCTTTGGGTTGTATGGACATTTTAACAATGATGGTTCTCCCAATCCATGAGCATGGAATACCTTTCCATTTGTTTGTGTCATTTTCAATTTCTTTCATCAGTGTTTTATAGTTTTCAGAGTGTAGGTCTTCCACTTCCTTGGTTAAGTTTATTCCTAGGTATTTTATTATTTTTGGTGCAATTGTAAATGTGATTGTTAATTTATCTTAGTTTCTTAGTTTCTCTTTCTGCTACTTCATTGTTAGTGTATAAAAATGCAACAGATTTCTATATATTAATTTTGTATCCTGTGACTTTTCTGAATTCAGCTATCAGTTCTAGTAGTTTTTTTTGGTGGAGTCTTTAGGGCTTCTTATATATAGTATCATTTCATCTGCAAACAGTGAAAGTTTTACTTCTTCCTTACTAATTCAGATGCCTTTTATTTCTTTTTCTTGTCTGATTACTGTGGTTAGGACTTCCAGTATATTGAATAAAAGTGGTGGGAGTGGACATCCCTGTCTTGTTCCTGATCTTAGAGGAAAAACTCTGTTTTTCTCCATTGAGTATGATGTTAGCTGTGGGCTTTTCATATATGGCCTTAATTATGTTGAGGTATGTTCCCTCTAAACCTACTTTGCTGAGAGTTTTTATCATGAATGAGTGTTGTAGTTTGTCAGATACTCTTTCTGCATCTATTGAGATGATCATATGGTTTTTATCCTTTCTCTTTTTAATGTGATGTATCACATTGATTGATTTGGGAATACTGAACCACCTTGCATCCCTGGAATCAATCCACTTGATTGTGGTGCATGATTTTGTTAATGTATTGTTAAATTTGGTCTAATATTTTGTTGAGAATTTATGCATCTATGTTCATCAGAGATACTGGCCTGTAGTTTTCTTTTTTGTTGTGTCTTTATCTGGTTTTGGTATCAGGATAATGCTGGTCTCATAGGATGAATTTGGACACTTCCCTTCTTCTATTTTTTGGAATAGCTTGACAAGAATAGGTATTAATCTTTATTACTTCTTTCCTTCTGCTTGCTCTGGGCTTAATTTGCTCTTCTTTTTCTAATTTCTGAAAATGGAAGAATAGGTTATTGATTTGATATCTCTCTTCTTTCTAATATACACATTTATAACTATGAAATTCCCTATAAGCATCACTTTAGCTGCATACCTTATGTTTTGATATGTTGTGTTTTTTTAATCATTCATCTCAAAGTATCTTCTAATTTCCCTAGTGATTTCTTCTTTGACCCATTGGTTATTTATGAACATGTTTACTTTCCACGTATTTGTGGAACTCCCCTTTTTTTTCTGTTTATACTTTCTAATTTCATTCAGCTGTGGTCAGAGAACATACTTTGTATGATTTCAGTACTTTTACATTTATTGGGACTTGTTTTCTGGCTTAGTGCACTTGAGAAGAATGTGTATTCTGCTGTTGTAGGGTGGACTGTTCTATAGATGTCTGTTAGGTTTAGTTGGTTTATAGTGTTATTCAAGTCTTCTCTTTCTTTGTTGATCCTCTGTCTAGCTGTTTTCTCCATCATTTAAAGTGAGGCATTGAAGTCTCCAACTATTATTGTTGAATTGTTTACTTCTCCCTTCGGTTCTGTCTTTTTGTTTCATTTATTTTGGGGCTCTGTTCTTAGGTACATATGTTTTTATCATTGTTATGTCTTCTTGATAGATTAAACTTTTTATCAATTTAGAATGTCCTACTTTACCTCCAGTAACAATTTCTGTTTTAAAGTCTATTTTATCTGATGTTGTATAGCCAGGTCTCTTTTGGTTACTATTTGCGTGGCAAATCTTTTTCCATCCATTTACTTTCACCTTATTTGTGTCTTTGAATCTAAAGTGTGTCTCTTGTAGACAGTATATAATCAAGTCACATTTTTCATCCATTCTGTCTATATCTGCCTTTTATGCTCAATATTTTATTTAGCTGTTCAATATTTTTTAAAGATTTATTTATTTAGGTTAGAGAGAGAGAGAGAGTATGGACATAGGGGGAGGGGCAGAGGGAGAGGGAGAGAGAATCTCAAGCAGACTCCCCACTGATCACGGAAACCAACACAGGGCTTAATCTCACAACCCTGAGATCATGACTTGAGCCAAAACCAAGAGTCAGATGCTTAACCGACTGCGCCACCCAGGCACCCTAGATATAGAGTTCTTATATGATGGTCTTTTTCTTTCAGGGCTTTGAATATGTTGTCCCATTGCCTTCTGGCGAGAAATCAGCTATTAATCTTACTGAGGATCACTTGTATGTGATGAGTCACTTTCCTCTTACTACTTTCAAGATTCTCTCTTTGTCTTTGACTTTCATAGGTTTGTTTATGATGTGTCTAGATGTAGCTCTCTCTAAGTTTATCCTATTTGAAGTTCAGTGAGTTTCTTGGATGTATAGATTAATATTTTCCATCAAATTTGGGAGATTTTCAGCCATTATTCCTTTCAATATTCTTTATTGCACCTTTCTCTCTACTCTCTCCTTTTGGGACTCCCATTATGTGTGTGTTGATATATTTGATGGTGTTTCACAGGCCTCTGAAACTCTGTTTATTTGTGTAATTTTTTTTTTCTTTCAGTTCCTCACAATGGGTTATTTTGGTTGACCTACCTTCAAATTCATTGATTCTTTCCTCTGGCAGCTCAAATCTACTGTTGAGTCCCTCTAGTGAATTTTTAATTTCAGTTATTGTGTTTTTCAATTCTGAAATTCTATTATTTTATCATTTCTGTCTCTTTATTGATAGTCTTTATTTGTTAGAATACCATTCTCATACTTTCAGTTAGTTCTTTAGACATGATTTCTTTTAGTTCTTTGAAAATATTTTCAATAGCTGACTTATAGTCTGTGTATTAATCCCGGTGTCTGGGCTTCCTCAGGGACAAGTCTATTGGCTACTTCATTTTTCTGTTTGGGTCATACTTTATTATTTCTTTTCATGTCTCATAAATTTTTGTTGAAAACTTAACATTGTAAATAATATTACATGGCCGCTCTGGAAATCAGATTCTCTCCCCCATTCTAGGGTTTATTTTTCTTGCTCTTTGTTTTTTTAGTGACATTCCTAAACTAATTCTGTAAAGGTTGTATTCTTTGTCCTATATGGCCGCTGAGTCTCTGCTTCATTAGCTTTGCGGTCAGGTAATGAATGGCAGATATTTCTTTAAACACCTAGAACCATTAAGTCTCCAAGCTTTTGCTGATGGGCTCTGTGCACCTGTTGGAGCATGCCTTCAGTGCTCTGGCAGGCTGTTCACAACTTTGACATAGCCTTTACTTCCTGGTTTTGCAGAGCCTCGAGGTCAGCCAGAGATCCTGAGCATGCACACAGCCTTATGCATATTTGTGGTTTTCTAGATTCCTGGGAATTTGTCAGTGCTTTTCAAAGCCTCTTATGAAGATCTCCTTACCCAACTTTTCCTGTTAGGTTTTTCGGTCAGCTTGTAATGTTTGTCCTAACTATAATCACTGCCTCAAGCACTTGCTATGTTAACAATTGCTACTGATTGTTTTTGAAAAAAAAACCCAGGGAAAGCTGTTCACGCTAGGTGAACTCTGAGTCAAATCAAATAGACAAGGCCTGTGAATGGAGTTTTCTAGGAAAGTGCCAGACCGGTCAAATAAAGACAGTTCTCTAGGAATGGGACTTTGGAGGAAACTCCAACCCTGTTCTACTTCCCCTTCTGGCTGCTAGGCTGCTGGTTTTCATCAGGATTACAAGGCTGTTGATTTTCAAGGCTGTTGTGGAGGTAGGGAGAAGGGGATGGAAACAGGGAAAGTTCAAATGCCACAAAGCATACTGTTCTTACTGAGATTCAGCCATTTTTCTTGAATAGACGCTTCCTGAATTGTTATAAGCTTTTGGTCAATGTCTAGAGTTCTGAAAAAAGTTAATTTTGACAATTTTTGCCAGTATTCTCATTGTTTTTATGGAAGAGAAGATTTTTAAAGACCCTTACTCTGGCATTTCCACCGACATCACTTCCGGACATAACTTCCTCTTTCCCAGCCCCAGCCCTAAGATAATAGTATTTCAAAGCCAGGGTATGGGAGCTAGATGTACTCACTGATACTGGAATATCTTTGCCTCTAGGCCCTCTCGTTATATAAAGCTAAGAAATTTATATATATGGAATTTCATGGGTTCACACTGATACCTCTAATTCTAATCCAACACATCACAGGGTTCTGTCTAGCTTTCCCCCATTCTATACTTATATTTTTCTTCTATAACAGTGAGAACCCTAGCCTCCAGTGTCATCAGTGTGTTTACTCATTTGCTCAGTCCTACAATACACAGAATGTATTTTTAGAATTTCAACATCCATACCACTATGAAAAACAAACTTAGTAAGGTAGAGCTAGAGATTTGTTTGCCCTTTTTAGGTCTTTATATGAGGATATATAGTCAAAGTACTGTATTCAAAAGTTTCTTGGTTTATTTTATTTTTCGTTCAGCATGATTACATTATTCATTTTATTTCAAATATAATGTTTATCTTTGTATTAAATTTTAGTCTTTTCCCTATCTATGACTTAATTATATATTTTTTCATGTAAGACATTAGCATGATTCCAAAAGACAAAACATAAAAAGGCATACACGGATAAAATTTAAAACCTAGGTGAAATGGATAATTTCCTAGAGAAACACAGTTTACCAAATTGACCCCATTAGAGCTTAACATACTGTTTCCATAAAACAAAAGAGAAAGTGAGTAAAAACCACCTCATAAAAAAGCACCGGGCCCAGATGGTTTCACAGGATAATTCTCCAAACTTACAGAGCAGTTAATCCCAATGCCAAATAAATTATTCCAGAGAACAGAAAATGAAATCTCCACATGTTTTTTCTAAAGCAATTATAACATTGATTGCACTCAAAAAAGCATGGACTATTTTCACTCATGAATAGCAATGCAATAATCCTAAATGAAATTTTAGCAAATGAATTCAGAACTACATTAAGAAAATAATGTAGCATGACCAAGTAAGTGAGTTTCCTTCTGGGAATAAGGATGGTTCTTTATAGGTAATATGTTAATATAATATAACATAATAATAGATCTAAGGAGAAAATCATATGATCATTTCCATAGATATTTTAAAAGACTTTGGCAGAATTCTGATACAATCATTCAAAAATAGAAATCAACTGATAACTTCTCGGGGCGCCTGGGTGGCTCAGTCGGTTAAGCGACTGCCTTCGGCTCAGGTCATGATCTCAGGGTCCTGGGATCGAGCCCCGAATTGGGCTCCCTGCTCCGTGGGAAGCCTGCTTCTCCCTCTCCCACTCCCCCTGCTTCTGTTCCCTCTCTCGCTGTGTCTCTCTGTGTCACATAAATAAATAAAATCTTTAAAAAAAAAAGAAAGAAATCAACTGATAACTTCTTAACATGATAAAATTTGTATATCTCAATCCTAAAGTTATCACCAACTTAATGGAACAACATGGAAAGTATTTCCACTAAGATCAGAAATAAGGCAATGCCCTCTGTCTCCACTCCTTTTCAACATTGTATTTGGAGGTATTAGACCAATGCAGTTAGACAAGGAAAAAAATTATAGATGTAAGATTGGGTAAAGAAAACACAAAAATATCTCTATATTTTTTAAGATTTTATTTATTTATTTGAGAGAGAGAGAGAGCACGAGGGGAGGAGGGTCAGAGGGAGAAGCAGACTCCCCTGAGCAGGGAGCCCAGTGTGGGACTCGATCCTGGGACTCCAGAGTCATGACTTAACCGACTGAGCCACCCAGGCACCCCAAAAATATCTCTATTTAAGACAATATCCATAGTATACCTGGAAATTCCCAAGAGAACCAATAACAAAGCTAATTCAAACAATAAAGAATGCAGTAATATAGCAGAATATAAAACCAACATATAGAAATTAGTTTTCATACACACAAAGAAACAGATATAATGTATAATAGAAGAGAAAACCCCACTTATGGTAACAAAAAAGGATAAAATCCGTCAGGATAAAGTCAACAAGGGGTAATGCAAACTTATCTGAGGAAAAGTTTAGAACACTCCTGAAAGACTTACACATAAACAAAGACATTCCTTGTTCTTGAGTAGGATGAATTAGTATCATAAAGATGACAGTTTCCCTTCTCAAGTCTTCATTTATAAATGCAATGTGATCCCCCAAAATATACCTATAAGCTTTTATCTGCAACTGATAAAAGTTGATAGTGAACGTCACATGAAAATGCAAACATGGAAGAATATCCATAAAAAAAAGAAAAGCTATAATGGGGGGGGGGATTAGTACTAAGCCTCTGCCAGCGAACATTTTATGAAGGTTTTCTAATTTAAACAGTATGATGCTGACACATGAATAGGCAGTCTGACAGACTAAAGAAAGAAAAATTAAAAGTCCAGATATAGATCCATGTACATATGGAAATTTAGTGGATGGTAAAAGTGGCAAGCTTTGTTTTTGACATTTAAATTCTTCATCCGAAATGGATTTTTTCTCTTTTTTTAGCACTCTTACAGACATCTTTATTACATGTGTTCTTGAACACTTCTCTACATGCATTACAGAATGGCCGTCACATCCATTCACTTATGTAACACTGTGCTTAACATAGCCAACAAGTAGCACTCTCACAAATGTCTATTACATGTGTTCTTTGGAATTGATTTTCATATACAGTGGGAAGTAGGGTGAGATCCAGTTTCATAGTTTTCCTTTTCTCCCCACCAATGTGGTCAGTATGCCACCTCTGTCATGTGCTAAAATCTCATGTACTTATGGGGGCAAGTTCTGTACTGATGCAGTACTAGTTTAATAACTATATTTTCTCATTAACTACTGATATCTAGTAGGGCAGTCACATCTCCTGGTTGTTCTGTAGCTGTAGAGAGGCAGAAAGAACAGGACCGAAGAGGCCGGGAAGAAGACAGAGCTAATGGCAGACGATGGTGGCAGCTAGATGGCAGAGGCATTAGACTTCCTACAGGCCAACTTGCCACTCACATTTCCTCTTTTGTCCCCCCACCCCACTGTGCAGCATGGAGGGCCATAAGCTAGGCCTGGATTTGTGGAAGCGGTCTTCCCCCACCCTGTACCTTGAAGCTCTGGTGGGAAGGTTGCCCAGCCTCCATCACGTGGTGGGAGGCGCATGTGGAGACTCTGGCTCTGCTACCCTATCTATTCCCATCCAGGCTGCAGGCCACCAGGAATCTGCAGGGCTGCTCGGCTCAGCATGTCTATATAGTCACCAGTCAGGGATGGGGCACATGGGAGGACTCTGTTAAGCACAATCTGACTTCTTTTCACCCCAACTTCCCTATAGCATGGTGATCTGCTTACATCAACCTGATCGTGCAGACCTAGGGGTGGGGGCTGCTGCAGGATTAGGGACATTATCTCTAAGCCATAAATCTCTAGGCGATTTATGGCTCAGCAAATATTTATAGAGGGTTCACAATAGAGCAGGTGGAGTCTGACCCCAAGGCCTCTCAGGATCCAGTCCCTTCTCCAGGATTCATGGTCCCTGTGCTGTGGGGAAAGAGAGGGTGCTTGGGAGTGAGAATCAACAGAGTTGGGGATGTGGGGATTGTATGAAAAAAGAGAGGGTGGGAGTAAATAGGCAAGTGAAAGAAGGAGCATAGGAGATGTGTGAGAACATGGTGGGGAGTTTTCTTTTGAGGGACCAATTTCATGGAGATATAACAAGTCCAGGAAAGAGGACATATCACAAGTGTGCAGCTCCTTACATTTTCACAAAGTGAGCATATTCCTGTTGCTTGCATCCAGATCAAGAAACACAACATGACCAGATAGATCCCCAGCACAGTTAGAAGTTGATGGTCTTTGGGAGGCTTGAGGGGCCAGTTGTGGGGAGTTGGTGGACTTGAGGAGACTTAAGAGTTTGAGAAAGGTGGAGAGTCCCCAACTCACTGTGGCTGAGTAGAAGTCCCGGTCCAAGGCAGGAAGCTGTTGTACATGAGGATTCAAGAGCAGATATTGGGCCACCAGGGAAGGCAGCCAAGTTCATGGCTTCATGTTCTTTTTTTTTAAGATTTTATTTATTTGAGAGAGGAAGAGAGAGAGAACACAGCAAGGGGGAGGGGCAGAGGGAGAGGGAGAAGCAGGATCCCCACTAAGCAGGGAGCCCGACGTGGGGCTTGATCCCAGGGTCCTGGGATCGTGATCTGAGCCGAAGGCAGATGCTTAACCGACTGAGCCACCCAGGCGCCCCTCATGGCTTCATGTTCTCGCCCATGCTCAGATAAGCAGGTGTCCCTCCATGGACACTGTGCAAGGTTGGGATTTAGGTATGTGGTTTTGTGGGGGGTGGCAGGAAGGCACTTAGAAGTGGTTGGGCAGAACACCACTCCTTACACTTCTCTTAGCTTTTGCTCCAAGGAGAGAAGGGTGGCGGGCACTAAGGATGGGCAGAGGGGCCAGGGAAGAGTGAAAGGGCATAGCTCATGGCGAGGAAACAGGGAGAAGCAAGGAGCAGGGTGGAAAGAAGGGAGCAAGGAGAGGGAGCAGGAGCAGGGAGAGGGATGGGGAACATGGAGGAGGAGCAGGGGCAGGGGCAGGGGATGGGGAACAGGGCAAAGGAGCAGGGGTTGGGGAGGAAGGAGCAGGGAGCAGAAAGAAGAGGGAAGGGTGGCACTGTGGCCACACATACCTGAGAGGCACACTCAACGCCCAGGGCACCCTTTCCTATAGATATTCAGGAAGCCTCCCTGATAGGCTCCTCTCGGAGCCCCTTCCGAGGATACGCCACTCATTTCCTGAAGTGCAAGTTCCCATCTCTCAAAGAGCCTAGAGAGGACAGATGCCATGCCTGACTCCTGGAGGTCAGTAAAGTGTGACCAGAGACATGGGTAGGGGGGAGCGTTGAAAAATGGCCTTTCTCTGGCCCAGCTCACCCCTAATCAGGAGAGGATTCAGGGAGCATCTGTCTAACACTACTGCTTTCCAGGGGCCTGGGGTCAGGGGGAGGCCCCGATTGTGAGGGGAAAGGACACTGAGTCTGGGCCTCTGGCCAATGGCCCCACCTCTGTCCATCAGAACTGTAGCTCTCCACAAAGGTTCAACAAGAGACCCAAGCTCAGTGGTAGATAAATAGTCAACAAGAGGGAGGTGCGGTGTGAGCATTCCTGCCCACGTGAACCCTCTATTTTATACTTTCAAGAGCGCATCCCTCCAGCCTTCTACTGGACTGGGGATTAGGAGTTGGGCAGTGTGTCTGAGGTTCTAATGGCTTTTTTTTTTTTCCTAATGGCTTCTTATACACACTTTCAACCTATCTTCTTTATTTAAAAAAGCTCCACCTGGGGTGCCTGGGTGGCTCAGTCGTTAAGCGGCTGCCTTCGGCTCAGGTCATGATCCCAGGGTCCTGGGATCGAGCCCCGCATTGGGCTCCCTGCTCGGCCAGGAGCCTGCTTCTCCCTCTCCCACTCCCCCTGCTTGTGTTCCCTCTCTAGCTGTCTCTTTCTCTCTCTGTGTCAAATAAATAAATAAAATCTTAAAAAAAAAAAAAAAAAAGCCCCACCTTCACTCTCACGCTGAAAGACAACTTGTGCCCTAATTGTTTCCTTTGGTGGGAGCTCTACAGTGTGATAAGAGTTGGTCCTCAGATTTTCACTACTACTGTATAGGAGGTGTCCAGGGCTGGATAGTGAGACAGAGGTGTCAGCCACTTTGGAGAAAAAGAAAGGACTGGTCTTATTAGAGAAATCTGCCTCTTCATCTGGGGCGCCTGGCTGGCTCAGTCATACAGTCAATGGAGTGTTGTGCGGCTCCTGATCTCGGGGTTGTGAGTTCAAGCCCCAGGTTGGGTGTAGAGATTACTTAAAAAATTTTTTAAAAATCAAAAAATAAAAAGAAAGAAAGAAAAGAAATCTACCTCTTCATCTGTCATTGATGGGGTGGGGAGAGATGTTTCAACATATATGGTAATATGGTAATACACTGGGAGCTGTTCTAGCAAGGAGATTTTTTCCACTGGAGATATCTAAGCATGGGGAAATTTCAACGGGGGTCGATCAATAGGGGACCATATGGAAGGCTGGGGTTCAATGAATGGAAAGATTTTCAAACGGACTTATCAATGAGATGGATATCAATGGTGGGTATTTCTGAATGGGAAGATTTGACAAGGGGGTTTATCAATGGGAGCATTTTGATGGGCATGTCTGAATGAGGAGATATGTCAGTGGGTAGAGATACAGGAATAGGGTGATTTGTCAATAAAGATTGTCAGTGGGGGATGGTGGCTGGCTGGCTCAGTAGATGAAACATGTGTCTTTTGATCTTGGGTTTGTAAGTTCAAGCTCCAGGTTGGGTGTAGAGATTAATTACTTAAAATAAAATCTTTTTTTTAAAAGATTTTATTTAGGGGCACCTGGGTGGCTCAGTCGGTTAAGCGTCTGCATTCGGCTCAGGTCATGATCCCAGGGTCTTGGGATCAAGGCCCCTTTTGGGCTCCTTGCTCAGTAGGGAACCTGCTTTTCCCTCTCCCTCTGCTGCTCCCCCTGCTTGTGCTCTCTCTCTCTGTCAAATAAATAAATAAAATCTTTAAAAAAGATTTTATTTATTTATTTTTGAGAGAGAAAGAGAGAGAGCGTGAGCAGGAGCGGAAGGGGAGGGGCAGAGGGAGAAGCAGACTCCCCGCTGAGCAAGGAGCCCGATGTGGGACTTGATCCCAGGACCCTGGGATCATGACCTGAGCCTAAGGCACTTAACTGACTGAGCCACCCAGGCGTCCCAAAATAAAATCTTTTAAAAAAGATTGTCAATGGGAATTATGTCATAAATAGGGAATATATAATTTATAAATAGATTTGTCACCTGGGTGGTCAGTAGGGGATATGCAAACGGTGGGTAATTATGAAGAGAGGTATTTGTCACTGGGATCCATCAATGGGTGATGGATTGCTGCCAGGTATTTGTAAACGGGGAGATTTGTCAATGGGGGTCGTCATCGGGGTTATGTCAATGCGATATTTATAAATAAGGCTCAACAGAGGTATTTGTTATGGGGGATTTGTGAAAGAGGGGATTTGTACAGTGAGGAGAGGGAACTTTTCCAAGGAAAGATTTACCGAAGACTTAGAAATTTGTCACCTGCCGTCTTGGCAACAGAAGAGATTTGTAAGTGTGGTGATTCGTCATCCACAGTGAGGACTTCATAGTGGGGAACATTATCACTGGGGGGAGGGGTTCCCATAGAAGTCTTTGAAAATGTTGGTGTTTTTCAGTTGGGGAGACTTGCACACTGGGAAGAAGTATACAAGGTTCAGGATAATAAGAACATCACAAATGAACATACTAAATATTTGTAACGTCTCTGGGGGGTAGATTATCAGGATCACAAGTTAAACCAAGGTTTTCAGAGTGCATTAAGTTATTACGATTGATATCATACATTATTTCCTTACTCTAAATAATCGTTACTGATACAAATTATCACTACTAAAGTTACACATTAAATTATATTTCTCATACTGCTACTAGTCATAATAACTAATACTTGTAAGTGCTATGTTCCATGCACTGTTCCAGGCATTAGACATGTATGACCTCATTTATTGCTCACGTTGTCCCTGCGAGTTAGGCATTCTTTTTATCCCTATTTTACAGATGTGGAAACTGAGGCACAAAGAGGTAATGTGATTTCCCCAAGGACACAGAGCTAGTACGTGGAAAAGGCAGCACTTGAATGCAAATGACGTTGCTCCAGCGTTCATGTTCTTAACCGTTAGACGTCGCCTGTCTAGAAATTAAGCCACTGTTAGTAATATTACCTGTGAATTTCTTATTTATAAGCGTTTCGTGTTCTGACCTGAAAAAATACCCAAGGGACGAACACACCCATTAATCATCCTCCAACCCTAGCACGGACCTCAGAAGGATTCTAGGTAGGGACTGTGAGGCCCATTTTTTAGGGAGAAGTATTGAGACTCAGGTGAGGGAAGGGCCGGCCCCCAAGCCACCCATTGAGCCGGAACCCCCCCCTTGCTGTACACTTCACAGGGCTGTCACCCCCACGTGCTTCCTCTCAGCCATCAGTCTCTCCCAAGCAGAGATTCACACCCAGACACATGGAACGCAGGGGCGGGGGGGGGGGGGGGTTTCCCCCTTCCCTTGAGTAAATTTTCTAGAAGAGCGATGGGGGGAATGTAGTGACCCCAGGATGACAGAAATCCTGCCAGGGGCTCCTGCCGGGGTCTGTGGGAGGCGGCCCTGTATGCTGTTCTGGCCTCCGTAGGGCCTCGTGGTCAGGCCTGGCCTTGAAGCACGATGTCTCGAACCAGGGCACCACCTGCTGGTGGGCAGGTCGGCAGGAGCGCGGCCTCCACACTGGGCTCCGTCCTTTTCCACTGCCTCATTGTACCTCACCTTCCTCCTAGGGATTAAAATAGCTGAGGGCTCAGAGAATGGGCCCCGGGGTCAGGGAACAAGGGCGGCGTAAGAATGCAGGGAGCTGCTACTAGGGTTTGGTGACCTGTTAGGAGCAGCTGAGCCAAGAGCAACAAGGCCACCAGGGCCCTTATGGTCATACCCATGAGCGAAGGTGGCCATTTTCCCCTTTTCGTGGACGGGGTTTAAATCCTGCCAGGGCATAACCAAGGTCTAGATGTTGACATAGAAATTGTCGCTGCAGGGGCGCCTGGGTGGCTCAGTCGTTAAGCGGCTGCCTTCGGCTCAGGTCATGATTGGGACTGAGCCCCGCGTCGGGCTCCTTGCTCAGAGGGGAGTCTGCTTCTCCCTCTGCCTCTGCTTCTCCTCCATGCTCGTGCTCTCTCTCTCTCTCTCTCCAATAAATAAGTAAATCTTAAAAAAAAAAAAAAAAGGAGTGGGGGGAGGAGAGGTAGGGGGAGGGGGAGAAGGGCAGAGCTTGGGGATTTCCAGATCACACCTTCTCCTCACCCCTCCTATTCCCCAAATGGCCACTTCCGAGGAATCTCCCGCAGGCCATGGGTGGGGAGCCAGGGCTACCCCTTCTTTCAGAGGCCCTGGCTGGGTTATGTAGTGGGAGGGGAGGGGGGCACCCTGAGCCCCTCGCCTCCGGCCCCGAGCTTTCCCTTTTCACTCAAGTCAGACTCGCAGTACAAAACCTAAGGGTGGGGACGGTAACAGCCACAGACGTGGATGGAGCAGGACATCCTTCTGGATGACATCAGGACAGTGCCCGGGGGAAGAGAGCTGTTTGCCAATCGATAAGACATTTGTCGTGCTCGCTTCGGTAGCACATATACTAAAATTGGATCGATAAGACATTTGTCAACGAGCTTGTCAACTGGAGGGATTTGCCAGTGAGGTGGTGATTTGTCAGTAGTGGGATCATTTTCTAGAGAGGGCTGTGCAAATAGGAATCATCAATTAGTCTGGGAAAATGTTCCACAGTATCGGGCAGAGAGATTAGCCGATACGTTGTGGTGGATAATGCAGGTTAAATGGCCCCCGCGGACGTGGCAGGTCACCAAGGCTAATGCCGACGTGGAGAATGGTTACCAATGCCTGAAATTATAGGTGAAATACACAAAAGCCAACATTTGGCATCGCTCACCCCCCTCGGCCTCGGTCCCCGGGTATGCCCACCAGGTCATCGGCAACATGGGTTGGTCCCCAGACATGACACAGGGACGCTGCCTGCTGGATAGTAGTTCTTTATTTCATTGTCTTGTGGGATAAAGAAAGACAGGAGCGGGAAGTGGGGTGGACACTGGGCAGGCTTCGGCTTCCGCCGGGGGTAGGATTTAGGCCATCTGGGGCCGCAGGGACTGCCAGGTGCACAGCCCCGGCTTTCTGGGCAGGCAGGCTAGATGGCGGCTCTGGAAATCCTTGTCCGAGCCTGTGAGGAACTGGTCCGTCCACAAGCAATGAGTGTCATTCTGCAGTTTGCAGGGGATGGATGAGCAGGCAAACACCTAGGAGAGGGGAGAGAGGCACATCTCTGAGGGCTTCTCCCCCTGCCCCTACCTCCCCTACACAGCGGAACCTTCCCCTCCTCAGTTTTCAACATGGAGCTGCTGGGGAGACCTGGTGTTGCCCTACCTGGGGAGGGACTCAAGAGCAGCCTCTCCCACTGGAGGAACAGTCACCGGGCTTGGCAAGGTGACGGC
>NC_058419.1:85515503-85522337 GCF_002201575.2 Neomonachus schauinslandi
GGGACGGACTTGGGCACAGGAAAGAGCCATGGGGCTCAGACACAGCCCCTGGGATCAGAGGGCATTCAGGGCCATCAGGAGACAGCCTTGGACTAGTCCGAAGGGCAATGGACCACACCCCTGTGTGTGAGGCAGGCAGAGCAAGAATCGGATGAGCTGGGCTGGGGGAGCAGCACTTTGGGTTCTTGGAGAACATTCTAGGAAAGCAAGACACAATCCCTAGGCGGGGGGGGGGGGGGGGGGCGGTCAGGAATAGACAGAGGGACTAGAAAATAGTCACAAGGGGGATTTAGAGGGAAAAGAAGCAGCCTGACAGTCCAGGGAACGGCGGAATCAGACACAGAGCTAAGAACAACCAGAATTTCCAGGGAACAGTGTCAGCTTCGGGGGAACAGCAAGAGAGATCAGGGACAGCCCTAGGGTTCGGGCAGCAGCCCTACGGACAAGCAATGGCCAGAGGGAGCAAGAAACAAGCCACGGTTTGGGGAGCGGTCCGAGGACCGCTCCCCAGGCGGCGGGCAGCCCCCCCCCCCCCCCCCCCCCCCCCTGCACTCCTCGCAGCCGGCAGCATAAGTCTTGGTGAAGCCCCGGCGCTGAGCGCTACTCAACCTGTTCCAGGGAGCTTTGAAACTGCAGCTGTTGATCTGCAGGTTTCCGTTCTGCAGGTTTCCTGGGGTGGGGGTCGGCAACAGGCAGCAGCTGATGGGCTGGGCCGGGGTGGCGGGGGCAGGGCGGCGCCCCGGGCGCACAGACCCCCGCTGGGCAAAGCCCCCGGCTTTCCCCTTTCCCGGCTTTCCCCTTTCCCGATGGGCTGAAACCGGGGCGGTCCCCATTTCAACGGGGACCAGCCCCTCGGAGCGTCGCCCGCTCCCGGCTGCCGGGCAGGGTCGGAGGGACGGGGCGAGGGGGCGGGGCCTCACCGGCGACGAGAAACTCCTCGCTGCGGTTCTGGGACTTGTGCACGTATCCGCAGACGCTCTCCAGGGCGGGGGTGTCGATGAACCGGATGTCAGAGGCATTCCCCAAGGCGTTGAACCCTTTGAACATCTGTCGACGGAGGAGGGCAAGAGTCTCGTTTACTGACACAGCCCTCCCACTCCACACTCTTCCCTGAAGTCCTCTTTAGCATCCTGACATCACAGCTAACTTCCTCGGCTTTGACTTTGACGGGAAGGCAGATGTTAGGCAGTGCTGGGGAAAGGGCAGGACGGATACCTTGGTCATCTTGATCTCGTAACGCCGGTTTAAGCTGGTCTGGTTGACTTCTGCGGTCCCCACGAACTTGGCCCTGATGACTGCAGGAGGGAGGGGTGGGGGGAAAGACGAGTCAAATGGGCTGCACGAGCCAATAAAATAACATAATCACGGTACTAACACCCGCGAACCACGGATTTCACTAGGGATCGCCGGAATGCCAGCCGGCTCGCTAAGCGATGTACACACTGGTTAACTGAAGCATCTGTATACCGAGTGACTTCTCTTTGTCGGGAGCTGCTTTAAGCCCTTCTCCTATATTCATCGTGTGTTCATTCGCTCAACCAGTATTTCAGAGCCCGCTGTGTGCCAGGCACTGTTCTGGGTGTTAGGAACACAACAGTGAACAAAAAAGACAGAAGCCCGCTCCCTCGTGGAGCTCACATTCTAGCCAGGAGGAGACTCAAGAGAAGCAAAATAATAAGTGTATGGAAGGTATTCAGTGTGATGAGGAATTTTAGAGCTGGGCATCAGGAGTACTAGGGGATTTCGAACAGGGTGGTCGAGGAAGACCGTCCCGACGTCTGGGGCCGCCCCCCATGTGGATACCTGCGGGGAAGGGTGTACCAGGCAGAGGAAGCCGCCAGTACAAAGGCCCTGAGGTGGGATTGGGCCTGGAGTAATCAGGGAAGCCTGAGCGTGGCAGTGCAGCTACAAGAGTCAGGGCAGGGCTGAGTGGGACTGTCCTAGAGGTAGGCACCGCTGTGAACCCCGCGGGACTGAGGGGAAACCAAAGCACAGAGTGTAGGGGGCAGAGTGGGGTCCACTCACCGATCTGGGAGTTGCAGAAGGCCATCTGCGGGTGCATCGGGGCACAGGTACAGGCCCTGCTAGGGGCCGGCAGCCACAGCAACAACAGGATGCAGGAGGGCAGGGGCGCAAGGGGTGCCATGGTGGGTGCTGCGGGGTGGGGAGGAGGGCTCAGCGGTCCTCTGCGGACGTGGGCAGTGCCCCCCGCCCCCCCGCCGCCGCCGCCGCCAGCTAGGAAGGGGATTAAGCCGCTGCACTCTGGGCTTGAAGGGTTGGGGAGTGTGGAGATTTTAAAGGGGGGCGGGGATTTGGAAGCCCAGAGGAGCTGAGAGGGCTGGGGGTTGGGAGAGTCTGGGAGTTGAGCAATTTCAGGGACTGGGTGAGTGGGGGACCATGAGACTGTGGTGTCTGAAGAATAGGGGGCAGAGGGGTTGCGGGATTTAGGGGCGTTGGAAAGTTGGAAGGTCGAGAAGCTGGGGGTGAGGAATTTGGGGTCTGGGGAGCTGGAGGCGTTTGGGGTTTTGGGGTTGTGCATATGGAGATTGGGGGCAGTGGAGAGACGCTGAGGAATTGGGAGGAGCTTGGGGGTTCAGGGAGTTTAGGGACTTAAGGGGGCAGGGTGCCTGAGGGATTTGGGAGCAGAGAAAGTTGTGGAGTTAGGGATTTAGGAGTCTGGAGGTTTGGGGGGGCAGAATTTAGGGGAGTTGGCGGCCTGGAAGGCAGCTGTGATGTTAGGGGCTCCTGGGTTCGGAGGAGTCGGGGATAGATGTCGGGGTTCCAAGGAGTCTGGAGTGTGGGAATCGGGGGAGCCGGTCCAGCACCCTCCCGCCCTCCTCCCCTTGACCAGCCCGGGGTCCAAGAACCCGCCGGCCGGGCTGAGCAGCCAGGGCTCCGGCAGGAAGGCTCCAGCCCGGCTCCAGGCCCCGCGGGGCCACCCGGGGCCCCAGCCTACCTGCGGTGTATCTCTCGGGGCGCCGGGTCTGCGGCGATGGCGGCAGGGCCTGAGCAGCGGGGGATAAATGTCCACGCGAGGGGCGGGGGCGGCAGCGGTGCGGAAACCGCAGGCCTCCAGGCTTCCTGGATGCATTACTCATCCGCCCACCCTCGGTGGAGGCCAAGGGGCGGGCCGAGGGCTGCCGAAAAGGAGATGCACCCTCCTCCCCTCCCTCCTTCTGGGCCTCGCCCTGGCCGCCCACCCCCATCTCCACATCAGTCACCAGTCCTTCCAGGCAGCCTCTGGAGGGCTTCGAGGCAGGACTACCCCGCCCAGGGCAGTTCCCTAAAGTCTCCAAACTTTCTCCAAAGTCTATCCAAATCACCCGCAGCCCGCCCCGGCCCCCCCCCCCCAGCTCCCCATGGCTGAAGCCCGAATGAGTTCGTCCCCTTTAATAAACATTGCTGGTGCGCCTAGTGTGTGCCAAGCACCCACAGAAACCCCTCTCCTGGGAGATCTGACAGTCTGGCGGAGGGTGAGCGAGGCAGAGAGGAAACAAATTGAGTAGAAGCAGTGAAGAGAGATAAGGCCGAGAGCCTGGATCTTAAGCCCTCTCAAAAACACAGGCAGGGACGCCTGGCTGGCTCAGTCCGCGGAGCTGACTCTTGATCTCGGGGTGGTGAGTTCCAGCCCCACGTTGGGTGTAGAGATTACTTAGAATAAAATCTTTAAGAAAAACACACGCACACACACACAGGCAAGCGGTCAGCATCTATATAGCACCAACTGTGTACCAGGCACTCAGCATAACTTTTCTCACCTAAAGCTCACAGTAAAACCTCTGAGATGGGTACCAGTATTCGTCCCGTTTTACAGACGAGGAAATAGGAGCAGAGAGGGATTGAAGAACTTTCCCAGGATCACAGGGCATGGCTGGGATTTGAACGCAGGCTAATTGGTGCCAGGATCTTAGCCCAGGCGTGGCACAGCCCTGGCAAGCGGGGAATGTGCCAGTGAATTAGTGAGCATTGGGGTCGGGGCGGGGGGGGGAGTTCACTGGTGGGGAAAGAGGGCAGTGAGTCAGTCGAAAACAGATCCCCTCCCATCCTGCCCTGCCCCTCCCTACCAATCCTCCCACACCTCTGGGGAGGGGGGCGGTGGTGAGGCAATCCCTGCCCACCAGCTTCCAGATGCTGCCTGAATCTTCTCTGGGGTCCTGGGAAAGGGCTCTAAGGGCTCATTAACATCCTTTGTTAGTCAGGGAGGGCCGACCAATAATAATAGTGATGGGAGCGACGCTCTAGCAGCCGCTTACTGAGCACTTACTGCGCGCTGCGCCCCACATTCTTTGTGTAAATTCTCCCACTCGGGCTTCATTACCCCCTGGCTCCCGAAGCTTGCTGAACTCAGGGAGGTTAAGCTCGGTGAGCACCACCAGCAGCAGCTCTTATGGGTATCAAACCCTGCTCTAAGATCTTTGTGAGGGCTTTCATCTCTCAGCCAAGCCCAACTGCCTCCTTGCTAATTAATGTTGGCTGCCTGCCCCCCCCCCCCCCCCGTAATGATAAGGGTGCCGCACACTTTTTGAGGATGGAGACTTTCTGTGTGCCAGATACTGAGCTAAACACTTTCCCTGAAATAACTAATCTGTTCCTCCCAACTTCCCTGGTAGCGGGAGACTTGCGTATCTCCTTATGCTGATGAGGGAACTGCGACATACCAAGGGGTCAAGAGCCACCAGCCCAGGAGTGAGAATGAAGAAATGACCCTGTTGGGGAGAAGGGAAGTAAACCAGGAATTTGGGGAAGCCGGTTGTGAAAGCGGGGAGGGAGAGTGGATGAGGCAGGGGCTGAGTAAGTCCACGCTTGGCCGGAGGGAGCCTCGCAGGAAGGGAAAGCCCCTCACAGACCCGGCTTCTGAGGCCAGCAGACTCCGCAGCCTGAGTCAGCACCGAGTCGGGCGGACTGTCTACACGTGGGGGGTTCTGGGCATCTGGCTTTTAGTGCAGGCTTTGAAACCGGTGGGGTGTCGAGGAGGGGTATCCAGGTGTGTGACCACCTGGGGAGCTGGACGGGTGGTTAGGGGGGGCGCATGGGGACCGGCTGCGTGTGCAGAGCGGACGCCCCACCATCGCCACAGCATGCCAAGTGCTTGGGCCTCGTGGTGCCCTTTGTATAGATCGGGAAACTGAGGCCCAGAGAAGGTTAAGCGACCTGCCTGGGGTTCCACGTGGCCTGAGGAAGAGGAGAGGCCAAGAGTCAGACCTAGGGCTCGCCAGGGGATCCTAGAGTGCGAAGCTCCCCGCCCGCACACATACACACGGGGCTGTGCTCAGGCTCAGGTCCCGCGGAAACAAGGAACGTTTATGAAAAGAGGGGCCTAGAAACCGGGGCGGGGGGGTGCACTAGCGCGCAGCTCTCCCGTGTCTCTGCGTCTGAGAACTGTGTGTGCGCCCCTAGGCGGCGTGTGCCCCTCCGCGCGGTGCACGTGTGTACCTGGGGGTTGGGGGTAGCCCCGTTGTGTTCTGTGTTGCTTCTGGGAGTCGCACGTCTGCCTCTGCAGGGCGGGTGGAGGCTGCACGTCTAACTGTGGACGTGGTGTTCACGTCCGCGCCGCGAGGGCGCCCGAGCCTCTGCACCGTCGCCCTGGAATGCTACCTAGAGGGTCCCCCGGAACCCCTGTCCCAGCGCCGTGCCTCGCAGGGCCCCGTCGTGATGCCAGTCATTTGGGAAATGAGGAAGGTGGGGGTGTGGGGAGAGAGGGGGAGGCCTGGAGGTCAGTCGGTCACCCTGAGCCTGCGGGCTTCCTGTGCCTGTCGGGAACTGGGAGCCACCGCCGCCCCAGCAGCCCCTCCGGGAATGCCAGGAATGCCCTCTCTCGGCCCCAGGAGCCGCCGGCTGCACTCTCCCCCAGCCGGGGGCGCGGGGCACTCGGGTTACCCCCACACCCGAATGTGTGTGTGTGCGTGCGTGCGCGCCCACCCAGGAGTGTGGGCTTCTACTTCGGCAGCTCGTGGGCGTCTCTGGCCGTGTGTGTGCCTCTCCGTTTGTATAGATGGCCGGGCATGGTGTGTGTGTGTGTGTGTGTGTCCCTAGATGGACCTCTTGTGTGCCCAGGGCCGTGGTGGTCATGTGAATACCCAGAAGGGTGCGGACCTCTCTATGTGGCGTGGGTCCTGTCCGTTGTGCGGATGCCTGGGAGTGTTGCATGTGTCTGTGAGCATTCAGTACGTGCCCAGTTCTGTCTGCGTCCTGTGGCCGTGCCTCTGTACTGCATGGATAATCCTCCACGTTGTGTGTGTCCCTCTGTCGTGTGCGTTTGGGCGAGAGGAAGGGGTGTGTGCGCGTGTGTGTGCCCGCGCGTGCGCTGCTGGGCAGTGAGGCTGGCCAGGGGCACGGGCCCCTGCCCACACGGCGAGCACCTGGCAGGCTGAACGGCTGTGCGGATCTCAGCAGCCAGAGAGCAAGGCGTGCTCCGAGCCTGCGTTGGTCCTGGGTCTTTCCATCGTGCGGGTCCCGACACGCGTGGGAACGTCTGGGTCTGGTCGTGTGGGCCTGGGTTCCGAGGGTTTGTGTGCAGGTCTGTGGGCTGTGTCCGAACCATGCTCACACAGGAGGCCTGGCCCAGGGGTCCGGTTACTACGTGCTCACCACCACACCCCCACGCACACACATGTACACACTCACTTCTCTATCATCCATTCACTGTCAAAACAAATTTTCCCTTTTCCGGAAAAGTCCCCCATCCCTCGGGAAAGCAGAGGCGGGATGTCTGGCACTTGGGGGTAGTGGAGGAAGGGACAGGCAGGCAGGGCTCTGAGTTCGATTCTGGGCTCAGAGACGCTGTGTGACACCCCCCCCCCCCCCCCCCCCCCCCCCCCCCCCCCCCCCGCCCCC
>NC_058419.1:85522437-85525603 GCF_002201575.2 Neomonachus schauinslandi
GACCCCTATCCGGCCTGGCGCTATCTGTCTCTGACTCGCCTCTTCTGGGAAATGGCTCCTACTGTGGCTCCCACTGAATGGGCTTCTCTCAGCGGCATCCCCACCCCTGGCCATCGGCCCTCCCGCCCTGACCGTGCTCTGCCTTCCCCCCCACCAGCTCAGCAGCACGACGTACCCTGTGGTGGTGAAGATGGGGCATGCGCACTCCGGGATGGGCAAGGTGAGTCCCCAGACGGGGTGTGCGTGTGCGCGTGTGCGTGGTGCACGCTCCTGGCATCGTGCGCACGTGTGTCCGTGTGTATCGCACATTCAACGCACACCAGTCATTCTGTATGACTGTGTGTCCTGGGGCATCTTCATCGATGTGTATTGTTTCCCTCACATGCTTAGATTCTGTTGGCCCAATTTTCTGTCAGACGTTCAACCAGTTTTGTGTGTCCTATTCTTTTGTTCATGTAGCCGGCATTGTGTCTGTGTATATGCGTGCCTCTGTGTTGAACACACAGCGTGTGGTCTTTCATGTTCAAGGGTCTTGGGGTCCTGTATGCTTTCCGTCCCCCTGAGTCCGGCTCTGTGTACGTAGGAAGCCGACTTGGAATGTGCGTCTGTGCTTCTGTCTGCTTTCATATCGTGTGTACCACTGACTTTGGGTCTGGGTGCTCACATGCACGGACTATACGTACACACCATTTTCCCACAGCTTTACTGAGAAAAAAAGTCACCTCCCATACCGCTTACCCACTTGAAGTGGACAACTCAACCGTTTTCAGTGTGTTCCAAGTTGCATCTCCCCACCTGTGTGTCTCTTGTGTCCGTGTGAAAGCCAGGAGGCCCACAATCCTGCATGCTTGAGTGCCACACGGTTGTTATGTCCCCGGTCCCCCGGCCCATCGGTGCGCACGCCCCCAGCCCCAGGCGCCGCCCCCCCGCCCCCGCGGCCCACGGCTGCCCTGTCCTCAGCAGGCCCCCCTCCCCACAGGTCAAGGTGGACAACCAGCACGACTTCCAGGACATCGCGAGTGTCGTGGCACTGACCAAGACGTACGCCACCGCCGAGCCCTTCATCGATGCCAAATATGACGTGCGTGTCCAGAAGATTGGGCAGAACTACAAAGCCTACATGTGAGTGCAGAGACCAGGGCTGGGGTCGGGGGCCCCTGCCCCACGCAGCCCAGGCTCCCCTGAGCTTCGGTCCTCTCTCCTCTCGGCCCCCCTCCCCGCCGCAGGAGGACGTCAGTGTCGGGAAACTGGAAGACCAACACCGGCTCTGCGATGCTCGAGCAGATCGCCATGTCTGACAGGTGGGGGTGGCCCGGGGCCCGGCCGGATCGGAGGTGGGGGTGGCGGGGAGCGTGGCGCGCCCCAAGCCAAGCACTGACAGGCTGCCTGCCCCCCCGTCTTGGCAGGTACAAGCTGTGGGTGGATACCTGCTCAGAGATTTTTGGGGGACTGGACATCTGCGCGGTGGAGGCGCTGCACGGCAAGGACGGAAGGGATCACATCATTGAGGTGGGAGCGCCCAGAAAGTGGTGGGGGTACGGAGGGAGGCACATGGCAGCGACGCGCAGTGAACTGTGCAGTTCCCCATGGCCCAGAAGGTGGCTACTGAAGCACTCTGTAAACTGGAAGGTACCTTACAAAGTAGGAAGTGCCGCGTGAACAGCGAAGTGCTTTATAAAACTATTTTTTAATAAAAAGGAGCTTGGGGGGCACCTGGGTGACTCAAGTCGGTTAAGCGTCTGCCTTTGGCTCAGGTCACGATCCTGGGGTCCTGGGATCGAGCCCTGCGGGGGGCTCCCTGCTCTGTGGGGAGCCTGCTTCTCCCTCTGCCTGCCGCTCCCCCTGCTTGTGCTCTCTCTAATAAATAAAATCTTTCAAAAAAATTAAAACATAAAAAATAAAATTAAAAAAAGGAGCTCAGTAAACCGGGAGGTCCCTGTTATCGAAGCAAAGTGCTTTCAACATTCTAAGGTTCTTTGTAGACAGCAGTACCCCTGGGAAACTGCAAAGCCATTTATAAACTCTAAAGTGCCTTGAAAATGTGGAGTGCTTGGTAAACGGCAGCGCTTTATACGTGGTAAGGCATTTTGTAAACAGTGGTGCCCTAGCAAAGCACTTTCCGCAATCTACACTCACCATATACCCCCAGTCCCTTGAAGAACAGGAGCTTTGTAAACTGTAAAGTACTATATAAGCCACAAAGTTCTTCGTGAACGACAGAGCACCTAGCACACTATAAAGCAGGGATTGGTAAACGTTTTGTCAAGGGCCAGACAGTGCACGTTTTGGGCTTTGTGGGCTATACAGTCTCTGTTGCAGCTACTCTGCAAAAGCAGCCAAAGACAGTATGTTAAAAAGAAAAAAAAAAAAGCACGGCTGCGTCACATTCCCTAAAACCATATGCACATAGAAATCTAAACTTCATATGTTTTCACATGGCATGAAATCTTCTTTTGTTTTTTTCCCCAACAATTCAAAAGTGCAAAACCCACCCCTTAGCTCAGGGGCCATCCCCAAACAGGGATGAGGTGGGCTGGATTTGGCCCCACAGGCCCTGAGTGGAACTCTGCTCTGAGCTGTAGCAACCAACCCCCCCCTCCCCCGCCCCAGCTGTAAGGTACCTGTAACCAACCGACAAGCCTTCCTCACACTGCAGAGCTGGTGCTTGGCAAACTGAATCTCAGTTTCCTTGGCAGCAGCCCTGCCGTTCCCCAACTGAAGGCACTTTGTCACTGTCACCCTCCCAGGCACCTTCCCGCCTCTCTCCTCACTGCGCCCCTTTTCCTCCCCCAGGTGGTGGGCTCCTCCATGCCGCTCATCGGGGACCACCAAGATGAAGACAAGCAGCTCATCGTGGAGCTTGTGGTCAACAAGATGGCCCAGGCCCTGCCCAGGCAGCGGCAGCGGGAGGCCTCCCCCGGCCGGGGCTCCCACAGCCAGGTCAGGCCCCTGGTGCCGGGCGATGGCCCTTGGCGCGAGGCAGCTGGTGGCGGGCCGGCCAGCCCGGGGTCACGCCGCCGCAGAGCTAAGAAGCGGCCGGCCGGGGGCGCTGCCACGACGCGTGGGTGGTGGCAGTTAGCAGTCGTTTTTAAACTTGATCAAACAGCCGCTGTCCTGATTTCCCTGAGTGCCTCCCGGCCAGCCCCTGGGAACTAGCCCCCCCCCC
>NC_058419.1:85525703-85527056 GCF_002201575.2 Neomonachus schauinslandi
CCTGCTCCACTCCTCTGCCGCAGACTCCGTCCCCAGGGGCCCTGCCCTTGGGCCGCCAGACCTCCCAGCAGCCCTCGGGGCCTCCGGCTCAGCAACGACCCCCACCCCAGGGTAAGTGAGGGGCCGGCTTCCTGGGCCCCTACTGGACTGGCAGACCCCCCACCCACCTCTCACATGTGCACTTTTTCTGTCCCTCAGGTGGCCCTCCACAGCCGGGCCCAGGCCCCCAACGCCAGGGACCCCCGTTGCAGCAGCGCCCGCCCCCGCAGGGCCAGCAGCACCTTTCGGGCCTTGGACCCCCAGCTGGCAGTCCCCTGCCCCAGCGCCTACCAAGTCCCACATCAGCGCCCCAGCAGCCTGTGTCCCAGGCCCCACCGCTGGCCCAGGGTCAAGGCCGCCAATCCCGGCCGGTGGCGGGAGGACCTGGGGCACCTCCAGCAGCCCGCCCACCCGCCTCCCCATCTCCCCAGCGCCAGGCGGGCCCCCCACAGGCTACCCGGCAGACATCCGTCTCCGGTCAGGCTCCGCCAAAGGTCTCGGGGGCCCCACCGGGTGGTCAGCAGCGCCAGGGCCCACCCCAGAAACCCCCGGGCCCTGCCGGCCCCACACGCCAGGCCAGCCAGGCGGGTCCCATGCCCCGCACTGGGCCACCCACCACACAGCAGCCGCGGCCCAGTGGCCCAGGACCTGCTGGACGGCCCACCAAACCTCAGCTGGCCCAGAAACCCAGCCAGGACGTGCCGCCACCCGCCACTGCCGGGGGACCCCCACACCCCCAGCTCAAGTAAGAGGACCCCACGGCAGCCCTTGCCTTGCTGCTCCCCAAACAGGCTCCCGAACCAGGAGAGTGGCCCCAGCTCCCAGGCTCCTTGGACCCAGGTCCCACACAGGAGTCCCAAGAGCTCCATGTCCTGTCTGGGCAGAACCCTCCTCCGAGCTATCCACCCCTCCACACCAGAGATTCGTGCCAGAATCCCAGAGAAACCCCTTTTTAGTTCCAGGTCCTCCAAACAGGCCCCTGGGAAAACCCCCTACCTCAGCCCCTCTGGGCCCAACCCTGGCGCCTTGCTGACCCTCTCCGAGTACCTCCCTGCCCAGCAGATCTTCCTCCCCGCCCGTCTGGAGCCTTCCCAGCAAAACGCACCCTTCTCCTGCCCAAACGGACTCCTCCCAGCCGAACCCCCAAACTCCTCCCGGCCCAATTCACTGTCGTCCTGTCACTTCATGCTCTTCCCAGCTGCCCTCATGCTTTCCCTACAGCCTAGGCTCCTCTCTGGGCCATCCCAGTCTCCCCCCAAATCATCATACCGTCCTCTCTACCTCTTCTGGTGCACTCCAGACTGCCCCCCACCC
>NC_058419.1:85827156-85928640 GCF_002201575.2 Neomonachus schauinslandi
CCTCGTGAGTGGTGGAGAAGAGAAGGGAGGGGGAGAGGCTAACCTGGTGTTTCTCTTCCCATCCCATTAGCCAGCAGGGCTGGATGGTTAGAGACCGATGACAATGGCAGTAGGTATGAGGGGATGACTTCTAAGTTGGTCCTGGAGCAACCACACACACGGGTGGGGCAAATATGGGGAGATGACAAGGCCTGGGTGCTTCAGAGACCGGGCATACCCATCATGTGGCCCCCAAAGGACAGTGACATCTTGGGCTGGTGGGGAAGGAACCCATCAAGCTAGGGGATTTGGTGCAGCGAGGGGTTGGGGGGAAACCATTAGGGTTTGCTTTCCTCTTGCCTGCAGGACCCCTGACTTGTCCTGTCATCTCAGAAAGCTGTGGAAACCTTTTCTAGACCCCAAGTCAACAAAATGCTGCTGCTCAGTTGCCTACAAACCTGCTAGCCGAAGCCAGCTCCCCGTGAGCAGGCCGTGGCGGGGGGCTGTGCCGGCCGGGGGCTGTGCCGGCCGGGGGCTGTGCCGGCCGGGGCAGCCTAATTGTTCTCTGCGGAAACACTTGAGCCGGCTCAAAGGGTTGGTCTGGATAAGGGATGCAAAACTGGTTTATTCCAGTTATCATAAGTGTAATAAATGATTCCAGCCTGCTACAGTTTCTGTCCCAATAGGGTACCACTTCTTTTTTTTTTTTTTTAATTTTTATTTATTCATTAGAGAAAGAGAGAGCATGATTGTGTGTGTGGGGGGGGGTTGCGGCGGAGGCAGAAGGAGAAGCAGACTCCCCACTGAGCCAGGAGCCCGACGTGGGGCTCGATCCCAGGCCCCTGGGATCATGTCCTGAGCCAAAGGCAGATGCTTAACCATCTGAGCCACCCAGGCGCCCCTAGGGTACCATTTCTGTGGTATTTGCCTGCCACACACAAACCAGTCTCAACTCCCTGGCGTGACTGGGGACGGACAATCCCACGGCCCCGGACTTCCTACTGGCCACCCCAAGGGGGGCTGCGTGCGGTTGCCAACAGCTCTTGCTACACCTGGACTCAGGACATATTTAGGGGGCTTGCCTCTGGACCAGGAGCCTGGCTGTGGTCTGTCTGGGATCAGACCAGGGCTGGTCATTCTACTGGCAGTCATAGCCATGGTCACTCCCATCTGATTGCACTCAAGACAAATAGAAAGGCTTTCCTCCAAGCCCGTCTCGGTACAGTTCCTTGGGGCATCTGATGGGGTGCCCTGGGCTTCTAAAAAGAATTCTTAGATGAGCACGTGAAAGATGGGGCGGGGCACAGCCTCGCGTGGACCGCAAAGGGCACAGGCTTGAGCGAAGTCCCACGTGAGTCTTGGTGGAGGGTCCCGCGGTCTTCTCTGGGACATGGCAGGACGGGCAGCCTGGTGAAGAGCCTGGTGAGGAGTGTCCCTCGCGTCCCTGGCTCGGGTGCTGCTGGGACTTCCCACCTTGACCGCACGGGGGGTCCAGCCGCGGGCTTCTGTGTAGGTCTCCAAAACTGACCGGAGTCGTGTAGTTCTGGAAACAGAGCGACTCCTGTTTAGAGTTGGCTCTTCTCTAACAGAGCGACTCAGCGTCTTTGCTGCCGGTCATCTGTGCTGCTCTGGTTCAGGGTCACCCGGGGGGACTAGGGACGTGGCAGCCATCACCACACTGGCCTTACTTTTGCTGTCTCTGTAGGCAATAAAGCGAATGGATGTGGGCTCGTTGTCTCTTTCTTGGCTCAATCTGGGGACATGTGACAAGCTAGCCTAGCAGCCGCCACCACACTGTCGCTAAAGAACTGTTTTTCCTGAGTGACACAAATGTGCTGAAACGCGGGGGAGGATACGCTTCCTCTCACTTTGGCATTTTGATGAACCACCTTCCTAGTGTCACCTTATCTTCCAATTGTCCACGTCAGCACCCGGAGTCACACTGCCCCTGACAAGTCTGCTGCACGTTAGCCCTTGCGAGCCCCCTGGAAGCTTCGATGCTGCTTAAGAGATGCTCAAAGGCAAGACAGGAAACCCTCACTGCCATTCTTCTAGAAGAAAAGCCCCATGGAAAAGAAATTAGTTCATCCGTGTAATGTAACAACACAGATCACAGACGCGTCGACAGTGAAAAGGAGATCTGGAGGTTAGTTAGACCAACAGCCTCAATCACATGGGCACGGATTTCTGTACCCGTCTTACAGGCCAGAAACGGGGCCACCGACCTGTAAGGTGCCTTGTCCCAAACCACCCCACCCCCCCGGCGTGGAGTTGGGATGGACCATGTCCCTTTCTTGCACCTACAGCCTTTACACAAGCAGCAAACAGCAACAATGACAACAAGGAGTATGTGCTCGCTCTTCAGTTGGTGATTCTTTCCCCCCTTCGAAAAGTTAAAGCCTAACTCTTAAGATATAGAGAACAAACTGGGGGTTGCCAGAGGGGAGGTCGGGGGCGGGGTGAACGGGTGAAATAGGGGATGGGGATTAAGAGTTCATCTCTCGGGCCTCCGAGCGCTGAGTAATACATGGAAGTGTTGAATCACCAGACTGTACACCTGAAACCAATGTAACACCGTATGTTAATTATACTGGAATTACAATTTTTTTTTAAATTACACTTTCTTAAAACGCTATAGCGTTACATTAGACAAAGCAGGCACAGAGATGAACACTTTCACTCTTACGGAAAATGCCTGTGTTACAAATGACACTACTTGGCATGCTCGGGTGATGTCACCAACGCTAACGCGTAGCCCCGCTGGGTGCTGTCGTGCAACGGCCGGTGTGCAAGCCAGTCCTCTCGTGCAACGGCCGGTGTGCAAGCCAGTCCTCTCGTGCAACGCCCGGTGTGCAAGCCAGTCCTCTCGCAGCGCTCAGGCATGAAGGGCGCCAGCCGCCTACTCGCTGGTGTTCCTGCGTTTGGAAGGACTTCTCATTTGTGCCTGGCTGCCCTCTCGCTCCCGATCTTGGTTCTGAGGCTGTCACTGCCCCCCCCCAACCTGTTGCATTTGGAGATGTATATTTGGGCTTGCGGGAGGGTGATTAGCAAGAGCACCAAAAGCTTATTTTATTTGCAGTTTTTGATCAAATGCATTAATCAAACTTAGAATTGCACCGTAGCTGTGCAGTTGACCCATGAACAAAGCGGAGGTTACAGGGGCTGATCCCCACCCCATGCAGTCAAAAATCAACGTGTGACTTTTGGCTTCCTAGAAACTTAACTAGGAATAGCCTACTGTTTTTTTTTTTTTTAAGATTTTATTTATTCATTTGAGACACAGAGATACAGAGAGAGAGAGAGAAAGCATGAGCAGGGAGAGAGGCAGAGGCAGAGGGAGAAGCAGGCTCCTCGCTGAGCCAGGAGCCCGATGTGGGGCTCGATCCCAGGACCCTAGGATCATGACCTGAACCGAAGGCAGACGCTTAACCATCTGAGCTACCCAGGCACCCCAGGAATAGCCTACTGTTGACCAGAAGTCTTACTGAGAACAGTTAATGAAAACATATTTCTTTTTTATGTTCTATCAGTTATATGCTGCGTTTTTTTTTTTTAAGATTTTATTTATTTATTTGACAGAGAGAGACAGCGAGAGAGGAAACACAAGCAGGGGGAGTGGGAGAGGGAGAATCAGGCTTCCTGCTGAGCAGGGAGCCCAATGCGGGGCTCGATCCCAGGATCCCTGGGATCATGACCTGAGCTGAAGGCAGATGCTTAACCGACTGAGCCACCCAGGCGCCCCGAGATCTTTCTTTTTTATTTTTATTTTTATTTTTAAATTTTTATTTATTTATTTGACAGAGAGAGAGACACAGCGAGAGAGGGAACAGAAGCAGGGGGAGTGGGAGAGGGAGAAGCAGGCTTCCCGCTGTGCAGGGAACCCGATGCGGGGCTCGATCCCAGGACCCTGGGATCTTGACCTGAGCAGAAGGCAGATGCTTAACCGATTGAGCCACCCAGGGGCCCCGATATGCCTCATTCTTGCAATCCAGTAAGCTAGAGAAAAGAAAAGGTTATTCAGAAACTTATAAGAAAAAAAACAGTTACAAGGAAGCGAAAATACATTTCCAGCACCCTACCGTATTTATAAAAACAAATTCGTGTATATTGTGGGCCTGCACAGTTCATACCCCTGTTGTTCAAGGTCATCTGCATAGCAACTCATAGTTAGTTATATAACATAGTCTCAGATAGTTGAGAAAGAAGCAAACTACTTGAAAGATCTGGTTTCTTCCTCTGGCATTCCTATTTCTTTTCTGAGTTTCAGTGTGGCTGTTTGAAAAATCTCTGCAATAATTGTGAATTGCTTTGATTCAATGAAAGAGTAGTAACGCATCCATTCTAACATGTTCACTGGCATCTTCCTAAATAAGATGAACTTTGTTTGACAATCTATGATCTGGAAGGAGAATGTGTATGTGATCACAAAACTTTGGTTTCTAAGTTACTGCTTTTTTTCCCCTTTATATACTGGGAGTCAGTACAACGAAAACAAAACAGTCTTACTGAATCGTAGCTAAATCCTACTGTTTGGTGGAGACTCTGGGCCCGAGACCTGCCTTTCCGTTGTCACAAGTTCCAAAAGGAGACTTTTTACCTGCCATAGCCACAGATGCTGAAGGAGCCTAGGGAAGGCAGCAGCTCTCTCACCCGTGTTCACTGTTATTTAGAGCTGCATCCATAGTTACCACCAGTGATAAGAGCACCCTGCACTTAGTACTGAGCGTCATTTTATTTAACCTTCAAAATATGCATCAGTTGAGGGATGCCTGGCCGGCTCAGTCGGTGATGAATGCAACTTCTGATGGGGGGGCAGGGGGGGTTGAGTTCAGGCCCCCCACTGAGAGTAGAGCTTACTTAAAGAAAAAATGTGCAACAGGTTTTTTTTTAAAAAATATTTTGTTTATTTGAAAGAGAGAGCAGGAGCTGGGGGGCAGAGGGGGAGGGAGAAGCAGACTCCCCACAGAGCAGGGAGCCCGATGCGGGGCTCGATCCCAGGACCCTGGGATCATGACCTGAGCCGAAGGCAGACGCTTAACCATCTGAGCCACCCAGGCACCCTATACCGTACATTTTAAAGCTCTGGAAATTATGAAGAAAATATCAGAGTCTCCGGATTTCTTTTTTTCTTCCATTTACAGCTAAAATCTTTATGACAGAGGGGCGCCTGGCTGGCTCGGTGGGTAGAGCATGTGACTCATGATCTTGGGGTTATAAATTCGAGCCCCACGTTGGGTGTAGAGATTACTTGAAAAAATAAAATCTTTAACAAAAAAATCTTTATGGCAGAGTGAATTGAGGAGCAGTCACTCGGAAAATTAGGCTTTAAATTAATATATCATATACCAGCTTCAGAGAATGGACTTCTGTGACCCTTTGCCATGGTGTTTTGAGCACCACTTGATTAGTAAGCAGGACTCAAACCAGTTCTTCGCTGGTCCAGGGCTCGAGTGGTTTCTACTATGTTGTGTGCGTGGTAACTGGAAAAACCATAAATGATAGGAAAAACATATGGTAATGGGAACGGAAATTGATATATTCCACAGTGTTCACACAACATAAATGTGTCAAAGGAAGGATTTATGCTGAACACATTTCCATTGGGACATAATTATGCACTGTTATGGGTGAGTTTTTTTTTTTTTAAACGAGGGGCATTAGGGGCGCCTGGGTGGCTCAGTCAGTTAAGCAACCGACTCTTGGTTTCGGCTCAGCTCGTGATCTCAGAGTCATGAGATCTCAAGCCCTGGGGCGGGCTCCCCGCTCAGCAAGGAGTCTGCTTCCCTTCTCTCTCTCCCCTTACCCCACCCTCCCAGCTCATGTTCTCTCTCTCTCTCTCTCTCTCTCAAATGAATAAGTAAATCTTTTTTAAAAGGGGTGGTGGCATTATGGGACATTTCAATTCAAAATATTGCCCTTTAGTTTCAAAAATTGGGTGGGGGGTGGATATTTATTCCACAGAGTTTAAAATAGGTCCATCTTGTAAAGCAAACCATTTTAATGTACTCTGTAAAATCCAAACGTTCAAAGAGCCAATCTTAAAATTTATAAAAAGGTTGCAACTATACTTTAACACCCATTCCATAAATTATATTCACTGCCTATTTGCTCAAAGCCTAGCAAATGAGGGCTGTAACCCAACAGCTGGCCCCCTGCCTCCCTTCTCTGGCCACCTCTCACAGGTGACAGCTGAGTTGGTCCACCTATAAGGCGAAATAGTCATTAAGGAGCAAAACAGTATAAGGCGTGCCTGGGTGGCTCAGTCATTAAGGGTCTGCCTTCCACTCAGGTCTTGATCCCGGGGTCCTGGGATCTGGGATCGGGCCCGGTGTCGGGCTCCCTGCTCAGCTCAGAGTCCGCTTCCCTCTCTCCTTCTGCCCCCCTCCCCCTGCTTGTGCTCTCTCTCTCAAATAAGTAAGTAAAATCTTTAAAAAAATAAAAATTAAAAAAAAGAAAGTATGTTCACAAAAATCCTCCAACTCATCTTTCACCTTTTTTCTGGAAGAAAACAAGAATTCTGCGATTCACATAGTGAGACCACTTTATCACTAGGACTCAGAGGAAAAGCCTGTTTGGGTCTAGCAGAATTCTACAGAAAGCTCTTCTGTTAGGTAAAGCGGAGAATACTGGGATCCAGCAGCTTACTAATCTGATTAATGAAACGCTACCCTCCATACCACACCCGGATTATTAGTTTTTCCAAGAATTGGAATGCAAAAAATTTGCCGCTGAATCTGATGAAGATCGTTTCAACTTCATTTCACAAGGGAGAAAGCGGCTCACGGTCCCGTTGAGCTGTAGGTGCCTGCTAAGAAACAAAGATATCCTTTCTGCAGCACAAACAGGTCCCTGGCCATTCCGCAATCTTTGTCGGACGCATTAGGACTTTGGGGGTGATAAAATGAGAGCTTTGCTTGTTTGCTTTTTAATCACTGTGGCCTTTATAAGAGTAGCAACTGGACTAGTAGCAAAAAGTCGTGGGGAATAACAATATAGCAGAACAAAAGCAAGCTGAAAATTATTTTCAAGGACTAAGGAAAGAAATGCGTGGTACAAATAGCCAACGGTGCTGAAAGATCTTTGGGAGGAAAAGTAGACATTTTTACCAATGCAGAAGAAAATGTTACTTCTCTGGGTCTAAGTACAATAACAAGGACAAGGAAAAAATATCAGAACAAGCAGGAAAATCGGGTTCTATGTCTTGAGAATCGAAACCTCTTATGATTCTCACTAAGAGAATTACTGTGAGGGGCCCCTGGGTGGCTCAGTCAGTTAAGCCTCGGACTCCTGGTTTGGGCTCCTGTCATGATCTCAGCGTCGTGGGATCAAGCCATGCGTGCGTCCCTCTCCCTCCCTCTCTGTTCCTCCCTGCCCCCTCCCAAATAAATCATTTTTTAAAAAAAGAGAATTTCGGGGCCCTAGGTGGCTCAGTCGGTTAAGCGTCTGCCTTCGGCTCAGGTCATGATCCCAGGGTCCCGGGATCGAGCCCCGCATCGGGCTCCCTGCTCAGCGGGGAGGGAGCTTCTCCCTCTCCCACCCCCCCTGCTTGTGTTCCCTCTCTCGCTGTGTCTCTCTCTGTCAAATAAATAAAATCTTAAAAAAGAGAGAGAGAGAGAATTTCTGTGAATAAGAAACTGAGTTTGACAGCAGCATGAAAACCAGAAAAAGGATAGAAAAGCAGGAAACAAATTTAAATAGCCACAGGAATGGCTCTGACCATGGGCATGAAGTCGGAATTTCAGGAGGGACAGAAAAAGCAGGCAGGCAGATGGCAGAGAGATTTGCTGGAACCTTCGAGCCATAAGCAAGAGTTCTGAATATGTCATTGCTTTAGAAGGCTTTCGAAGCCATAACTCTCTGTGAGGAAAAGCTCTGCTAGCCTTTGAGACCAATGAAGACCGGTTGTCCTGCTATGGGAAACATGGAGGTTTAAAATGGGAAAGCCTAGGGTTTCTTGGTGAGAAGAAATCTGTGATGGGGCATTCAAGTCCCAAGCATTATTTTTTTTCCAAAATATATTTAGAGAGACGCTAATTGGCATTTCTGCATTGTTGTTTAGGTGTTATAAGAAAAGAGGCTTCAGGGGCACCTGGGTGGCGCACTCGGTTGAGCGTTGGACTCTTGGTTTCGGCTCAGATCATGATCTCAGTGTCCTGGGATCGAGCCCCACATCGTCATTGGGCTCTGTGCTCAGCAGGGCGTCTGCTTGTCTCTCTCCCTCTCCTTCTGCTCCTCCTCCCCCACACTCTCTCTCTCTTTCAAATAAATAAATAAAATCTTAAAAAAAAAAAGAGGCTTCAGAAATCACCACTTCCTGTGACAAATCAGGTCACTCAACTGTCAATTCAACCCTTGGTCCTCAGCAACGCTCAAACAAAATAAAAGCATGCTGGGCGCCTGGGTGGCTCAGATGGTTAAGCGTCTGCCTTCGGCTCAGGTCATGATCCCAGGGTCCTGGGATCGAGTCCCGCATCGGGCTCTCTGCTCCTTGGGAGCCTGCTTCTCCCTCTGCCTCTCTCTCTCTGTCTCTCATGAATAAATAAATAAAAATCTTTAAAAAAATAAAATAAAAAAAAAATAAATAAAAGCATGCTTCCTTAGGCCAACACGGATCACAGAGGGACTCCTGCTCTCTGTGGGTCCTTCTGATAATATGCATTTTCACACCTCACGTGGGGGATGACAGTGAAGCAGGTAAATTCATCAGGGACACTTGGTACATTTCTAAGAGCACCGTGAAAGCTACTGGAAGGCCATGGAGAGAAATGACTTACCAACTCCATGTGCCTTGATGAAGTCGTGGCCTGAATATACAGCTGGCCGTCTTACTTATGAGCTCAGGTTCCCAATGTGACAGTTTGTTCAGCTGTCTGGTTTAATGAGGGTGACGAAGATGGTCTGTAGCAGTTCTTAAATTCTCCCCAGGAGACTTTACCAAATGAAGACCTCAGAGAATTGTCCCCAACAAACATAATACAACTGAGCAGCTCAGCTGAAAAGATTCCCCCAGACTCACTTAAATGCGAAGTGTTCTCAAGCCTAGGCATCACTCCAAAAGTAGCCCCAGGGGCGCCTGGAGGGTTCAGGCGGTTAAGCGTCTGCCTTCGGCTCAGGTAATGATCCCAGGGTCCTGGAATCGAGTCCCACATCGGGCTCCCTGCTCGGCGGGAAGCCTGCTTCTCCCTCTCCCTCTCCCCCCCACCCCATCCGCTCACGCTCTGGCTCTGGCTTTCTCTCTCTCTCAAATAAATAAATAAATCTTTAACTAAAAAAAAAAAAAGAAAGAAAGACAGAAAAGAAAAGTAGCCCCAGTCTGGCTGCCATCGCTGAAGGACAGGGTCAATGCAGAAAGGAATTACATCACTGGGAAAGGTTTTGTGGGGGTGATTGGTTGGGGGAAGTAGATACTAAAATCATTTTTTTTTCCCCTGAAGTCATCACCTGTTGGTTCCCAAAAAGGTTAAAATGAATCATCTCTCTCCCTGTCTCTCCTCCACCCACCTCCTCCACAGCTCTTATGATTCCAGAGCAGAAACAAAAACTAATAATCACTGGGGTCACAAGTAACTGATGATCATGAATGCATGATCATGAGCATAAAATCATATATATTTTAAAATACGCATTACAGAATGAGTAAAATATGCCTACACATGGCCAGTGGAGGTTGCCATAGAGACAGTTGGCTATATTGTTCCCAGTTTCACTGTTTATCACTGCTCGGGAATGCGTCCACCATAACTATATTCCTCCTAGAATACACACACACACACACACACACACAGAGGCTGAACACTGTCAAGTGACACATTCTTACAAAATTTAGGTTACATTGTTCTTTCATCTGTGCTCTTTTTTTTTTTAAGATTTTATTTATTTATTTGACAGAGAGAGACACAGCGAGAGAGGGAGCACAAGCAGGGGGAGTGGGAGAGGGAGAAGCAGCCTTCCTGCCCAGCAGGGAGCCTGACGCGGGGCTCGAACCCAGGACCCTGGGACCATGACCTGAGCCGCTTTCTAACTAGACCTAGAGTACGATGGCATGGTGGAGACCTCTGGAAAATGCTACCTTCTGACAAAGGAGGCACCCTGTGGCATTGGAGAATGAGGTCTATCATAAATAAAGCACCCTTTTGAGGACATTACTGAGCTCTGAAATGGGAATTATTCCTTTGTCTCATGTTTTATCATCTAATAATGCTTTAAAAGTGCAAACATCACTTGTTGATGTTATACTTTCAGTGAAATCAATAAGTGACTGCTGCAGTTTTAAAAATTGTACTTCCAAAATAGAGACCTAACTCCTGATTTCTTGGGAATGTTTATCACAGAAGGGGCTGGCCTCATAAAATTCCAACTTTAGGGGCGCCTGCGTGACTCAGTTAAGCGTCTGTCTTGGGCTCAGATCATGATCTCAGGGTCCTGGGATTGAGCCCTGCGTCATTGGGCTCCGTGCTCAGCAGGAAGCCTGCTTCTCCCTCTCCCACTCCCCCTGCTTGTGTTCCCTCTCTCTCTGTCAAATAAATAAATAAAATCTTAAAAAAAAAAAAAAAAAAGAATAACAGGTGCTGGGTGCCTGGGTGGCTCAGTTAGTTGAGCAACTGCCTTCGGCTCAGGTCATGATCCCGGGGTCCTGGGATCGAGCCCCGCATCGGGCTCCCTGCTCGGCGGGAAGCCTGCTTCTCCCTCTCCTATTCCCCCTGCTTGTATTCCCTCTCTCTCTGTGTCTCTCTCTGTCAAATAAATAAATAAAATCTTTAAAAAAATATTGCAACTTTAAAAAAACACAGGTTTCCCACAAATTCTACCTTAGGAAACTGTTGGAGGAAACGCGGGTGAGGAGATAAGGAGGGGTGTTAGGATACAATGGAAAAAATAAGAAACATCACAGCATTCCAATAAAATGAAAAATCATCATTAGCCATCAGGGAAATCCAAATCACAACCACACTGAGATATCACCTTACACCAGTTAGAATGGCAAAAATTGACAAAGCAAGAAACAACAAATGTTGGAGAGGTTGTGGAGAAAGGGGAACCTTCTGACACTGTTGGTGGGAATGCAAGTTGGTACAGCCACTTTGGAAAACAGTGTGGAGGTGCCTCAAAAATTAAAAATAGAACTACCCTATGACCCAGCAATTGCACTCCTGGGTATTGACCCCAAAGACACAGATGTAGTGAAAAGAAGGGCCATATGCACCCCAATGTTCATAGCAGCAATGTCCGCAATAGCCAAATTGTGGAAAGAGCCGAGATGCCCTTCAACAGATGAATGGAGAAAGAAGATGTGGTCCATATATACAATGGAATATTACTCAGCCATCAGAAAAGATGAATACCCAACTTTTACATCAACATGGATGGGACTGGAGGAGATTATGCTAAGTGAAATAAGTCAGGCAGAGGAAGTCAATTATCATCTGGTTTCACTTATTTGTGGAACATAAGGAATAGCATGGAGGACATTAGGAGAAGGAAGGGAAGAATGAAGGGGGGCGGAAATCGGAGGGAGAGATGAACCATGAGAGACTATGGACTCTGAGAGACAAACAGGGTTTTAGAGGGGAGGGGGGAGGGGGGATTGGTTAGCCCGGTGATGGGTATTAAGGAGGGCACGTACTGCATGGAGCACTGGGTGTTATACGAAAACAATGGATCGTGGATCACTACATCAAAAACTAATGACATACTATATGGTGACTAACATAACATAATAAAATAAAATTTAAAAAAAATATGGGGAAGGCCCACGTAGCAGCCCAGAAATATGAACGGCTATTCTCAGCAAATGTGAGGTTACCCAAGCTACAGGATAAATAAACGTGGTTATTTTTCCTCTTTAAAAAAAAATTTTTTTTTTAAGATGTCTGTTCTTTCTCCAAAAAGATCTTGGTGTGTGAGGTGATGGGTGTTCACTAAATGTACTGTGGTGATTGTTTCACAGTATACATAAATCATATTATCGTATCAGAAGCTGAAAACTAATACAATGTTATATGTCAATTATATCTCAGTAAAACCGGAAAAAAATTAAAATAACTAAAAAACATAAAGATTTCAGGAGAACATACACCTGCTGTGGGTTCAGCATTCACTTTCCCTGCAGACTCACAACTCACGGCTCAGAGATTTAGGGCTTCAGATGTAGTCAACAAGTAGTACATGCACCTAATACATTTCCTCATCATTGATTTAATTCAGTAAACCCAATAAAAATCATCTACTTGATGTGTCTGACTCTGTGGGGTAGTTCCCTGACCTACTGCCAACAAAACAATTTCTGTTGGTTTTCTTCTGAGTTGTTTTTTTAAGATTTTATTTATTTATTTGAGAGAGAGAGAGAAACAGCATGAGAGGGGATAGGGTCAGAGGGAGAAGCAGACTCCCTGCTGAGCAGGGAGCCCGATGCGGGGCTCGATCCCAGGACCCTGGGATCATGACCTGAGCCGAAGGCAGACGCTTAACGACTGAGCCACCCAGGCGCCCGATAATCTTTATTTCTTTAACTTGTTGTCTTGTAAATAAGATTACTTTGGCTGAGGGGCGGCTGGCTGGCTCAGTGGGAAGAGCACGTGACTCTTGATCTCGGGTTGTGAGTTCAAGCCCCACGTTGGGCGCAGAGATGATGTAAATAAATAAATAATTAAAAAAAAAAAAGATCACTTCAGCTGAATACAACAGCACAATCTGAAGTTTCCAGTATTTCTGTGTCCTGTAAAAACAGAGAAGAAGCCCTGTGCTGTTCCATTATGGGAGTTCACAAAACACGCCAAAGATAGGGATGGAGACATGGAGGAATTACATTGTAGCAGTCAGCATAAATGATGTTGCTTCTGCATGGACAACAAAATAACCACGTCCTCTTTTGATCCTGGGTTAAAACAAAGAGCTACATAAATAGCTGAAATTGGGGGGGGGGCGGTGTGTGTGCAAAATTCCAAGAGAAGACTGGCTTTTTTAAACCGCTGATTTTTAGGATGCCTGGGTGGCTCAGTGGGTTAAGCGTCTGCCTTTGGCTCAGGTCATGATCCCGGGGTCCTGGGATCGAGTCCCGAATCTACTTCTGCCTGCCGCTCCCCCTGCTTGTGCTCTCTCTCTCTGACAAATAAATAAAATCTTTAAAAAATAATAAACCATCAATTTTCAAACCTCATGCCAGAACCACTAAGAGAGTAGCAATCCCAGAGATGCCCCTCCCTTGGCCATCCTATGATGAAGAGCCTTTCACAAGCTGGAATGGCATTAATCCCACCGTGGCAGGGTGCAAAGGAATAAAACTAAGGAATGAGATAATCTAAAATAATGAACTAATCTGTAAACAGTCGGCCCTACCAACATGGCTTACTCCTTCAAATTATACAACTGCAGTTCCTTTTTTTTTTAAAGCTTACACATGATCAAAATCAGTAGGAGGACTGAAAGGATTTTCTTTTTCTTCAAACAAATAAAATTGCTCTTTAGCACATGTTAGAAGGAATAGAGCAGTAGAAAGAGTGGGGCTTCAGACAGAATACCTAGCTAAAAGATACTACTTGTTTGTTACATGACCTTGGGCAAGGGCAGACTGCGGAACCTCAACAGCCACTCCGCTCCATCATCTGTTAACATGGCAACAATAACACCACATTCCATAGTGTTATCACGAGGGGCAAGTGAGAATATATCTGGAATTCCTGAAGTCCCATTTGTATTATTGTATTTATGACAGAACAGGACGGTTTTTAATAATCATTATTTTTGTTTCCATAATGGGTTCAAAAACAGATTGTATTTTGAGGGGCGCCTGGGTGGCTCAGTTGGTTAAGCGACTGCCTTCGGCTCAGGTCATGATCCTGGAGTCCCGGGATCGAGTCCCGCATCGGGCTCCTGCTCGGCAGGGAGTCTCCTTCTCCCTCTGACCCTCCCCGTCTCATGCTCTCTCATTCTCACTCTCAAATAAATAAATAAAATCTTAAAACAAAAACAAAACAGATTGTATTTTGAAATGTATTTTGAAACACATATTTTACCTTCACTGAGTCATAGCCCTCTTCATATGTCACAAAAAAAAGGGGGGGCTGGCTGAAAGCCAAGGGCAGGAGCTTGGGAAGAGGCAGGAATGTTTCCAAATGGATACAAAATCTGCTGCTTTCAGCACAGTCTCCTTTTGGAAAGAGGAAAGATCCTCTCTACCCCTCCCCCATTTCCAACTGGGCACAGAAAAACCTACTGACTGAGGGAGGGAGGGAGGAGGGAGAGAAGGAGAGAAGCCCCTCGGTGAGTATAACTGCTGGAGCAAACCCAAACCGAAATTTTGTTAGGATCTAGAATGGAAAGAATCAAGATTCCAGAGCTGCTCAGAGATTGGGACATGGATCTTCCATGGCAGTTGGGGGTTGGGGGGGGGGGAAGGATGGTCCCTTGAAGCCCTGTTTTCAGACATTGTTCATTCCTAACACCAAAAACCTATATTCACAATTAAGTTTTCTTCTATGGTGCTTTTACCATTTCATAGAGTAGCTAACGTAGGCAGTGACCCACTCAATGGGTGGCTGGCAAATGCATGTGGACCATGACCAGCTGTGCATCACATTCTCTGGAAACTGTAACTGTAAACCTTATCCATGCACTATTCATTTGTTCTACTTTTCTGTTCCCCTTTCTTGCTTTCTTCTGCCTTCCATATTTCTTTTTAACTTCCAGATTGCTTTCTCTCCTATCTCCTTACTGCACTGAAAGAACGTACAATTTTAGAAGGTCGTATAAGAAAATGTTTTCAAAGATTTTATTTATTTATTTGAGAGAGAGAGAGAGAAAGATCACAAGCAGGGGGAGTGGCCGAGGGATAGGGAGAAGCAGACTCCCCACTGAGCAGGGAGCCCCATGTGGGGCTTGATCCCAGGACCTGGGGATCATGACCTGAGCCGAAGGCAGGCGCTTAACCACCTGAACCACCCAGACACCCGAAAATGTTTTTAAAGTATAGATACTTGGGGCACCTGGGTGGCTCAGTCAGTTAAGTGTCTGCCTTCAGCTCAAGTCATGGTCCCAGGGTTCTGGGATTGAGTCCTGTGTTGGGCTCCCTGCTCAGCGGGGATCTGCTTCTCCCTCTGCCCCTCCTACTGCTCATGATCTCTCTCTCTCACTCTCTCTCTCTCAAATAAATAAAATCTTTAAAAAACCTCTGTATTAAAAAATAAAATATAGATACTCATGTTTATATCCATTTTTGTCCAGTTGTTAAGGAAACTTTTTTCAAGACAAGGATTATAACAGCACAAAAAAACTATAAGCATTTCACAAATGTATCACTTTTTTTTATTCAATGAATTTAAAGAACCCAACAGTGTTAAAAGTAACAAATCAGTGTCTGTGAGGTTTTTACAATCCATATTTCTGTCTTTTAGTACCTAAGAGTACAAATATATCGAGACAAAAAGTTGGAATAATTAATGGGCTAAGCTTTCATCTCAAGAAGTGAGAAAACAAACAGCTAAGTCAATTTAACAACGTTGAGGAAAAGTACTTCTGCTTCCAGCCACAGTGGAGCAACAGGGACAAGACTTATCTTCCTGCCTGAAACAACAATAGAACCAGACAAAACACATGAAACAATCGTTTTCAAAATAAGGGTCATCAGGAAATGAAGGTCAGTGTTCCCTGAGAGATAGGAAACAATTGAGATGAGCCCTATGAATTCCTCAGCTTCCTGCCTAGAGGGATTGTCCAGGCCGCGGTGTAGGGAGGGACACCCAGGCAGAGCCCAGCAGACCCATCAACTCAAAGAGACAGAGCAGAGAGTCCATGGAAACCAGGATGGCTAAAGTCCATAGGACAGAGTAGCAGAGAGGAGATTAATGCACAGAGGACCCTGGAGATCTGCAGAGGGTCCTCCTCAAATAGTCAGCAGAGTATCAGTCAGAGCACATGTGTGAGGAAATTGCCCGAGACTGGGGAAAGAGCCATCTGAAAGGGTTATAGGGAACAAATGCGTAGCTTTCACACAGGGTGGGGAACAGAGGCTAATCTCACAGGCAAGACTGGAAACACTCATAATTCACAGGTCATGAGCTAGAGGACTCAGTTGTGGGGAATAATTAGCCTCAGAACAAACACTTCTTTGGAACTGCCTAACAAGTCATAAAAGCAAGACCTGAAAGGATCAAACTGTTTCTAAGAAAATTAGATGCATCACAGAACAAAGATCCAGGAGATTTAGAGGAAGACAAAAATATCCGGCAGCCAGTAAGATAAAATTCACAATGTCTAGGATCCAACCAAAGATTACCAGAAATGTCTTTGCAGGGAAACACAACCCATAATAAGGAGAATCATCAATTAATCAAGACCGACTTAGAATTGACCCTGATAAATTATCAGAGGTCATTAACGGTTATTAACATTAGCATGACTGTATGCCGTATGTTCCAAAAGTTAAATAGAGACACTGAGGATGTAAAGAAGAATTGAAAAATACACTAGTGGGATTAACAGCACATTGGGCATTGCAGAAGAAAGTATTAGTCAACTCGAAGGCACAGCAATTGAAACTACTGAAAATGAAACACATAGGGGCTCCTGACTGGCTCAGTGGGTGGAGCATGCAACTCTTGATCCCGGGGTCAGGAGTTTGAGCCCCACGTTACATTGGGTGGGGAGATTACATACATACATACTACATACATACATACATACATACATATTCTATAAAAAAGAAAAGGAAATGAAACACATAGAGTAAAAAGAATTTAAAAAATGAAAAATGCATTTGTGAGCTGTGGGACGACTTCAAGCAGCCTAATATATGAATAACTGGAGTCCGTGAAGGAGAAGAGAGAGGGGAGCTTCAGGAAAAAAAAAAAAAAAAAATTGAAGAAATCCTGGCCAAAATGTTTCCAAATTTGACGAATACTAGAGATCCAGAGATCCAAGAATCTCAAAGAAACCCAAACACAAGAAACATGGAGAAACTACACCAAGGCTTATCATAATCAAATTGTTCAACACTGGTGCTAAAGAGAAAATATTCAAAGCAGCCAGGGGCCAAAAAGGACATGCTAGGTATACAAGCACAAGGATAAGGATGACAGCAGATTTCTCATTGGAAAACAATGCAAGCAAGAAGACAGTGGAGTAACATCATCATTTTTTAAATTGTTTTAAAGATTTTATTTATTTATTTGAGAGAGAGAGAGAGCGCATGAACAGGAGGGAGGAGGCAGAGGGAGAGGGATAAGCAGACGCCCTGCTGAGCAGGGAGCCCGATGCGGGGTTCAATCCCAGGACCCGGAGACCATGACCCGAGCCTAAGGCAGCCACTTAACCGACTGAGCCACCCATGTGTCCCTGGAGTAACATCTTTAACATACTGGAAGAACTAGAAACTGTGTACCTAGAATTCTATACCCATGAAAATATCTTTTAAAAAAATAAGGTGAGGGCGCCTGGGTGGCTCAGTCATTAAATGTCTGCCTTCAGCTCAGGTCATGGTCCTGGGGTCCTGGGATCGAGCCCCACATCAGGCTCCCTGCTCAGCGGGAAGCCTGCTTCTCCCTCTCCCGCTCCCCCTGCTTGTGTTCCCTCCTCGCTGTCTTTCTCTCTGTCAAATAAATAAATAAAAATTTTGAAAAAAAAAAATAAGGTGAAACAAAGACATTTCCAGACATTCCAAAACTGAGAGAATTCATCACCAGCAGACCTACACTATTAGAGATGTTAAAGGATGCCCTTTGGGCAGAAGGCAAGTGACACCAGATGGCAATCAGGACCTAGACAAAGGAATGAAGAGCACTGGAAGTAGTAACCATGGTATGGCATGGTAAATATATGGGATTCCTTTTCTTATTACTTAAATCTCTTTAAAGCAATTGACTGTTTAAAGAAAAAAAACCCAATGTATCATGGGGTTTATAACTAATGCAAAAGTAAAATGCATGATGACAACAACTTAAAGGCTAAGCAGGGAGAAATGGAAGCATGCTCTCAGAAAGTTCTTATACTATATGTGAAGTGGTATCTGTCACTTGAAGTTAAAGATGTATACTATAGGGCGCCTGGGTGGCTCAGTTGGTTAAGCGACTGCCTTCGGCTCAGGTCATGATCCTGGAGTCCCTGGATCGAGTCCCGCATCGGGCTCCCTGCTCGGTAGGGAGTCTGCTTCTCCCTCTGACCCTCCCCCCTCTCATGTACTCTCTCTCATTCTCTCTCTCTCAAATAAATAAATAAAATCTTTAAAAAAAAAAAGATGTAACTATAAACCCCAAAGCAATCAGCAAATAAAACCAAGAGTTAGAGCTAATAAGTCAACAAAAGAGCTAAAGTGGAATCATTAAAAAAAATACCTAACCCAAAATAAAGCAGAAAAAGGGAAAAGGAGAAGAGGGAATAGGATAAATAGAAAACCAACAGCCAAATGAAAGACTCAACTTATAGGTAAATATGTCAATAATCACATTAACTGAATAATCTAAACACCCCAATTACAACACAGATATTGTTGGATCAGATTAAAGATCCAACTACATGCTACCTAAGTGTGTTAAGAAACACACTTAAAACATAATACATAAGGGGAGCGGCATCAGCAAAATGGCAGAGTAGGAAGCTCCAAGCTCTCACTCTCCAACAGAAACATCAACAAACAAACAAATGCCAAGCCGAATTGTCAGAACAAACCGTGTCAGCGCCCTGGAGAACAGAGTTTTACAGCAACGGAGCAAGATCCATCCAAGAGAAAGCCATCTTCAAAGTCGTAGGAAAGTTTTAGGTATTCTTACCCACGCTCACCTGACCCCCTCCCTGGCATGGTGGCAGCCATGGTCTCAAAGTGCAGCCAGGTTCCCAGTTCCCTCCCTTGAACTGAGGGGACAGAGCTGACTTTGTAAATGCGCATGTATGTGCTCTCTATCCATCCACCTTGCTCTATTTTCCCTTCTGGATTGATCTATTCATCATTCTGTTTCCCTCCATTTGTTTGAAATGTATATCCTTTCCTATTCTTTAGTTGGCTAGCCCTAGTTTATCAAAATATAGTATTAGTCTAACTTAAAGTCTAGAAGATGCATTCCTTGGTACACTTTAACCTCTATCCATAATATATTTTATTTACTTATTTTAAGTAAGCTCTGTGCCCAACGTGTGCTTAAATTCACAACCCGGAGATCAAGAGTCACGTGCTCTACCAACTGAGCCAGCCTCTGCTTTAACCTCTATCCAATTCACCCATTTCCTCCTTGGCTACGTGTAATGTGTTGTTCAACTCATCCATTGTGGGTTTTTTTTTAAGATTTTTTTATTTACTTATTAGAGAGAGAGAGAGAGAGAGAGCACAAGCAAGGGGAGAGGCAGAGGAAGAGGGAGAAGCAGGCTCCCCGCAGAGCAGGGAGCCCAACTCGGGGCTTGATCCCAGGACCCTGGGATCATGACATGAGCAAAAGGCAGACACTTAACTGAGCCACCCAGGCGCCCCTTATCCATTGGTTTCTTAAATTTTATTACCTATCTCAGGCTTATCATTTCTACTTTTTTTTTTTTTTAAGATTTTGTTTATTTGACAGAGAGAGAGACACAGCGAGAGAGGAAACACAAGCAGGGGGAGTGGGAGAGGGAGAAGCAGACTCCCTGCTGAGCAAGGAGCCCGATGCGGGGCTTGATCCCAGGACCCTGAGATCATGACCTGAGCTGAAGGCAGACGCTTAACGACTGAGCCACCCAGGCGCCCATGTGATTCTGATTCTTATGATTCTCTTCTGATTATGTGTGCTGTCATTTTTAAAAAAGATTTTATTTGAGAGAGAGAGAGAATGAGCGGTTGGGAGGGGCAGATGGAGAGAGAGAAGCAGACTCCCTACTGAGCAGCAAGCCAGATGTGAGACTCGATCCCAGGACCCAGAAATCATGACCCGGGCCGAAGGCAGCCACTTAACCGACTGAGCCACCCAGGTGCCCCTTGTGTTGTCATTTCAAGACATTTTTGGTTAAATCAGGGAAGTTATTTTAAACTTTTTTTTTAAAAAAGATTTATTTATTTATTTGAGAGAGCGAGAATGAGAGAGAGTACATGAGAGGGGGGAGGGTCAGAGGGAGAAGCAGGCTCCCCGCCGAGCAGGGAGCCCGATGCGGGACTCGATCCCGGGACTCCAGGATCATGACCTGAGCCGAAGGCAGTCGCCTAACCAACTGAGCCACCCAGGCGCCCCAGGGAAGTTATTTTAAATGGGTACACTTGAGGAGGTCTTCGTCCAGGACTGATGATGCATGGGTAATGAGGTCTTTCTGTACTTAAAGCCCATTCTGAATCAGCTCTTTACACCTGCTTCCTCATCTGCAAAATGGGGTAACAGTGTTCAAACCATATGGTCTTTGTGAGGATTAAATGACTGCTTTTTTTAGTTCCTGGATCTGGTCCTACCTGAAACAGTATTTATCTTTGCCTACTTCAGTTTGAGCTGGGTTCCTCGCAGCAACTACTTCCCTTCTTGCCCGGGTCAATGGCGTGACTGGGAGGTTTGCGGGTGCTAATGCTGGGCCGAGTGACCCTGAGTGGCGCTTGCCAGGGGGATGTTGGGGGCCTTCCTGTGGGAACGGTCCCCCAACCGCCACCGTGCAAGATTCCCTTCCTCAGTGTGAGGGGCTGCGGGCTTGCTTACATCCACATCCCACACATCTGTCCACACTGCTCCACCCCGCAGCGGCCTCCCATGGGAGCTGTTTCTTAGAGGAGGTGGTTGGCGCCTATGCGAAGGGTCAGCTGGGAGATGCTCGGTGTTCAAATGGTGTCTTATACCCATACACACTATGCTGTTCCCGTTCTGTGGTAGGGGTTCCATCTTCCTCTTCTCCGGGATGAGGCTGGAGGGACCCTGCCTGGTGGGGGGGTGCAGGGGGGCTAAGTATAGGGACAACAGAGATACAGCATATCTGTCCTGTCGGGTTGGCTGGTTTGGGTCAGGTGCCGCCTCCGCAGTTCTCCTCTGAGGACACAGGTGGGGGTCTGGGAGGTCGTCTGGTTCAGAAACCACCCATTTGCCCACAGGGATGCCTGTCTGTTCCAGGGGTACGTTTCCCACATCCGCTGTAGGGCAGGCCATGTCCACAGAAAGATTTCTGTCTTGGGTCCAGAGAGGTCAAACGCCCCCTCCGGGACCCAACACCAGTGTAACGAACGGGGTGTGCTGATCTGACAGAACCTGGGCAATTACTTGATCTCTGTACCTCAGTTTACCCATCTGAAACCGGAGATGACAACTCGCACACGAGACCGTTGTGAGGATTGTGAGTCAGTGTGTAAAATGCTCAGGAAAACCCTGGGCACGCGGTTAGTGCTGAGAATCGTGTCCGGCGTTCAGATGGTGCTAACAAACACCCCCGAAATGGCGCCCGACAAGCACTCGGCGCGGCATTCATCACACAACCTGGCATTCGGTAAGCACACGCGAGCACACAGGCATCCGACCGGCGCTCGGGAACTACCTGCGGAAAAAACCACACCGCCAAGGACACACTGGCACTTTATATATACACAGCGGAAGGTACAGGGTCTCAATAAGAAAATACACTCTGTGTTCAGGTGCACCCCACCACCACCCCCTCGGAACAGCCCAGGTTGAGGACAGAGGGAAGGGGACAACCATAAATAGAGAATAGAAGGGAAGGTTAATGCTCTAAGGGGCAAACACAGGCAGGGAACACACTGCCGGGAGGAGACACGACCTCTGCTTCCCCGGGAGAGAGCAATACAGCGGCACGAGAACAGTAGCCACGACTAAGCCTGCGATGCCTGGCACGGGGCGCCTAACACGGGTAAGGGGGGGGCGGCGGGAAGGAAGAGAGCGGAGATGGCTTCCTTCCCTGCGGCAGGGCCGGGGCCCCTCAGTTTACATCCATGAACTCAGAGTTGGGCGGGGAACCGCAGGCAGGGGATGCCGGGGGGTCAGCTAAGCCGGGCTGGGGCTGCAGGCGACGCGCCACATCCTGGCGTTGGTAGAAGAGAACGTAGGCTGCCTTGGACTGCAGTGAGAGGACAGGAGTCAGTGTGGACCGGCTGGCTGCGGGATGGGGGTCGGGAGGAGGGGCGGGGGGAGGGAGGAGCGCCCACCTCAATCTGGTTCTCAGTCACAGGTGAGACGCTGTTGTCGTCGAAGTAGTGCCACTGGCCACTGTCCTTGTTGCAGGCAAACGTCGTGTCTGCAAGAGAGGGGTGCTGTCCACGCCTACTGCCCTGCCCCCGAGAGCTTCCCACGTTCCCGCCCCACTCCGCCCACCACCCCGCCCTCCCCCCCCCCCCCCACTCACTCATCTTCATCACACACGGGATATCCTGCCCCCCGACCCCGGGCCAGCCCTGCCACAGCCCGGCACATACAGTGTCCGTCACGCAGGCCCCCGTAATGGTTGGAAACCGCGATGAGATCGTATTTGTACAGCTCTGGCGCCGACTCGTTCTGCGGCTTGATGACAAACTCGGAGAAGTCCAGGTCCCTGCGGGTGAGGACAGGGTTACTCCCAGATCGTCCCTGCACTGCCCCCGCGGGCCCACCCCCTAACCACCCTGCTCTGGACCCAGCCCAGACCGGATAGGAAACTCCACAAGGGTGTCTAGTTTCTCGCGGGAGAACTTGGTATAGGAAAAGCGCTTCAGGTGGATGATGAGCGTCTCAGGGAGCATCCACAGGTCCAGCTTCTTGGTGGCCAGCTGGTGCTGCTTGCAGGTGGGGCAGTACCTGCAAACAAGAGCCCGAGTCAGCACGCAGACACTCGCTGAGCACCTACTGCATGCTCTTTGTTCTGTGGGGCCCCCACGGGCCCCGTCTGGTCCACAGAGACGCTGCTCTTCCTTCCAGCCCACCCACTACTCTAGTCGGCCCTCTCCACGTGTTAAAATCCTGTCATTCATCAGGTACTATCTACCTGCCCAGGCTGTCACGCTCTTATACTAGTGTGTTTTGCTTTCGTTTCCGGTCCATGAGATGCTCGTCTTATTTTAGAGCCTGCCTCTGTCCGTCTACTTCTCCATTTTATCCACTCACTCACTTGCCAGGTACTTACTGACCACCTACGGCCTAGTCCTGTGGCCACTACTTTGTACTTCTGTCCCTCCCTGCTCCACGGAGATGTTGCTCTAGTTTTTGAGACCGGTTTTATCTTTTCGGTTGTCCCTTTATATTTTGTTCATCCTGCAAGGAGCTACTGAGTGCCTCCTGCACCCGCCACCCACCATTATAATCAGTGAGGAGAGACAGAGACACACAACAGATATTTAAAATTAAAAGTCTTCACCCTCAAGGGTTTACTCTAATGGAAAAAAAACAAAGAATGAGCAAAAGGGGATCTAGGACATGCCAACAAGTGGTATTACTGAGCTAGGAAAAGAGTGATGCTGGGCTACAGAGAGCCTGGGGAGGGAACGGAAGGAGGGATGGCTTGGGGGGAGTGGCTTCTAACAGGGTAGTAAGAGAGATCTCGGATAAGCTGATGTTTGATCAGAGACCTGAGCAAAACGAAGGAGTCCGGTCCTGCAGATAACCGGACTGGAAGGAGGGACAAACAGGTAAAGGCTCTCAGGTGGGACTAAGCCTGGGTGTTGGTGGCCAGAGTAGCAGGAAGGGTCCGAGTGAGGGATATTTACCGGTAAGGAGGGATCTGGGCAGGGGGTCCTACCCAACTACACCCCAGAGACCCCAGCCTGGCCCCTCACCAGGGATTTTCCTTCTCCAGAGTCTCGACAGTGGTGAAGAGCTCAATGCACTCCTGCAGCCGCACGGGAGCCTTCTTCAGCACGTACCCGACGCAGTCATGCTTCACGTAGCCCTAGGCCAGGAGTGGGCAGCACGTGAAAGGGAGCGGAGGCAGAAGACACGTGCCCCGTGGTGAAGGACATGGACCCTGAAGCTAGGAATCTGAGGCCCTGGGAGCTCTGCGGTCATGGCTTGGAGGTGGGAGGGGCGGGGGTGAAGGGTTGCGGGGGCGGGACGCAAGCCAACTGGGATCCCGTTTACCTCAGCCTCCACCTCGTCATAGTAACGCTTCTTCATCTCTGGCTCCCAGTCGATGGCAATGTACGGCTGGGCTGGGGGCAAGGGAGGTGGTCATGGGCCCTGCTGCCAAGGAAACCCCCCTCCCGCCTCCCAACCCTGGCTCACAGCTGAAGGAGACACCATGGGTATCCTCGTTGAAGGTCGAGCGGTCGCTGGTCCCATTGGAGTTCACTGTCTGCAGGGTGAACAGGTGCTTGCGCCGCGCCCTCTGGGGCCAGTGAGATGGTCCAGGGGAGTTGTCCACGGGGGCCCGGCTCCCGCCTGCGACTCCGGAGCTGGGCCCAGCCTGCTCCGGCCCAGAATCTTGGGAGCTGCCCCCAGCCACATGTCCCGGCTTGGGGATGTTGTCCTTATCCTCCATGTCTGCTAGGATAGGGGAGGGCGGCAGACACGGGTCTGTGTGAGCCCCAAGTGGCTGAGCAGCAATGTGCATCCAGGTGGACCTCCCGCAGACCCCCGCCCCCACTGGCCCTCCCTTGGGCCCTGGCACGGCCTGTACAGACCCTCATCCTTGTCGATCCTCTCTCCTTCCTCCTCCTCACCTTTCTCATCCCCATCGTCCTCGTCATCCGAGCTGGGCCTGGTCACATAGCGCCTGCAAAGAGAGCACAGGAGACTCTTGAGGAAGGGCACGAGGGCAGGGAGTCCAGGGCCCAGGATTCTACTTTGCTTCTGATGGGAAACCACCAGCAAAGCCCCACACAAGCAGTCATTCATGCTGACCCTGGAAGGTCTCAAGAGATGACACAGAAACGCATGAAGAGGTGGCTTGACAAGGTAGGGTCTCGTGAGCCACGGCTAAGGAGTATGGACCTTAAGTATGGTGAGCCACTTTAAATAAACACACCATCAACTGCAAACTTTGATCAGGGCAGGCCTCTGAGCAATGGACCTGTTAGTGCAACATGAAGGAGAGATTAAGTCAGAGAGCGCACTGCTCTGTTTGCCTCGGTAAGGACTCTGGATTTTAGGCACCATGGAGATCTCTTCGTAAAAATCCAAATAACCATGCCTCACCAAGGACAGGGTACTCAAGTATGAGACAAAGTCGTGTGTATTTTGTCCATTTTGTTGACCCCTGTTATCCCCAACACCCAGGAGAGGCAGCGGCAAAGCCAGAGGTTTAGACCAAGAAAAAAACCCCTCCAAGTTCCTCTCTGGCCACGTTAAGCTTAGCTGTCTTTTGGAAGTGGAAGAGGGTTGGCAATAAGCAGCTCGACACCCAGGTCTGAGTTCAGGCTCCACCTTCCCCCCGCCGGCCCCCCAAAAGGCAGACTCACGAGAGGCGGTAGAGCAGGATGTGATAGAGGGCATCCCAGGAGAGCCGGTCACGGGGCACTGACACCAGGAGCGGGTGCCCAAAGAGCATGAGGCCGTAGTAAGAGTTGTTGTAGTCCCGGGCTGGGGTGCGCTCCCGCAGGTAGATAGGAAGCACGACGTCCTCCCTGGAGTTCTCACCAATAGCAGACCTGCCTGACACCTCGTATCTGTAGGGGGTGAACGTCGGGTCACACCTGGTCAGGACACGCCAGAGGGACTTGGGGACTCTGCCCCAGTTGCTTCACCCACCCACTCCTCATGGCCTGAAAATATTTCTTTAAAGGGTCTGAAGAGCCACCCGGTGTTTTGTGCTTTACAGACTGGTAGATGGTACAACACTTTGTTTGTGTGATGTTTTACAAAGCGCTCTGGTGGTAAGAAAGCGCTGAGCAGAGTAACAGAAATTTTTAGTGACAAAGGGATCTAAAACCATTTTCTTTTTGGAAAACCCTCCTTGGTTTAAAAAGACTTTCTCTACTCAGGATGCACTTTCTATTTTATTTTTTTAAAGATTTATTTATTTGAGAGAGTGAGCGAGACAGCGAGAGCGAGAGAGAACATGCACACAAGTGCAAGTGGGGGGAGAGGCAGAGGGAAAGAATCTCAAGCAGACTCCCCACTGAGCACAGAGCCTGGTGCAGGGCTCGATCTCACAACCCTGAAATCATGACCTGAGCCAAAATCACGAGTCGGATGTTTAACTAACTGAGCCACCCAGGCGCCCCTGCACTTTCTGTTTTAGTTACCCAAAGATTTCAAATTTATTCTGAATACTCTTATGTTCAGAAAATATCTTAGTGTTCCCTATTTCCAAAATCCTTGTTGGTTTTTGAGGACTGCAATAGGAGTAACGAACACGGTTCGAGCACCTGGTAGATAGGAGGTTCTCAGTGACCGCTGAATAAAACGAAGAAGAAACAGGAGACTTCATCACGGAACAAGAAAGAAAACACCCAAGAACACCCTGTATAAGGATGTCTCACCCACCCCACTGACAGCCCCAAGCCTCCTGCCCTACTAAGGCCCATGACCAAAGCCCTGCACAAAGCAGGTGCCCTGTGAGTCAGGCCAAAGGGGGGGGCAGGGAAGTTGGTTAAGAGGAAGAGATTCCTGAGGCACCCCTAAATCTCCTGGTCCCCTCACTCACATGAAAATATCATCTCGGTCCAAGATGCTGCTCAGAGACTCCTCCAGCTGGTAGATCTTATAGAAGCGGTGACTGAAGACATCGGCCACCATCATCTGGGAATGGAATGCAGAGGAGGCTGGTCAGTCTGCAAGGTCTCCCCGGGCCCCCTGCCCCTAAATCCTACCCTCCCTGTGCCTCCAAGAGCCTCACCCTCTCTGGCGACATGCCAGTGTGTTTGGCCAGAGCCACACACAGATCCGAGATCTTGCCCTTCTTGGGGACCACGAGCCGGTGCTGAGGGAGAAACCATGTCCACAAAAGAGCAGAGGGGGGTGTGGTGAGTCAGTGTGGGCAACATTAAGGTATGGCAGAGTCATCAACCTCTGACTACATCCCTCGTTACGTTCCTACGTCACCATGAGCCCATACCTGCTCTGGTTTGCGGCGAGGATCCATGGAGACAAAGAAGACCTCCATGACCCTCTTGTGGCTGACAGGCAGTGGGACGCTGAGGTAGCAGAAGGGGTCGAAGGTCACAGACACGTTGCCACAATCAGGGCACACCAGCGTGGACTTGAAGAGACCGTGGAAAGTGTCCACAATCACAGAATCATTCCGCCGTTTGTGGTTCTGCCAGGCCTCCTGAGCGACCTCCTGTTGAGAGTGTCATGTTGGGTGATAAGGCTTGCCTGGGGCAGGGGAAACCGTAGTTTGGGGTGGATGTGAATCGGGATGAAGTCCAGGTGAGGGCCATGGCAAAGTCCAGAGACAGAGTCACAGCTAGGGCTACCTGGAGGCTGTGCTCACAGTCAGGCTGGGGTTTCTTTGGGCAGGAGGGTTAACTCTGGGTGGGAGCCCGGGCTGGGACTAGGGTTGGAGATGAGGTCAGGTGGGGTGTGGGATACCCCGGGGAGGCCACAGGATCCCTGAAGCAGAGGCCCTGGTGGCTTTAATGGAGCTCTCAGCATAGGGGTCTCTGAGGAGTGCCCCCACCTGATCTGGCCGCCCAGCAGCATCGCACAACTCCACATATTCCTTCTTTTTGACACGATTGAGGTCCTCGTGCAGCCCATCCAGGAGGAACGACAGCAGCTCCTGTGAGTCATGCTGCTGGTAGCCCAGAAACTGGGACGCAAAGTGGCCGACCTTGGTCTGAGAAGATGGGCAGGGTGGTCAGAGCGACAGGGAGTCGGGGGGGGGGGTGCGTGGGCAGGGGCAGCCCAGGCCTGAGTCACACCTTAAACACATGAGGCACGATGGACCGGTGGTGGCCAGACCAGGCCTGCTTCACCAGGTCTGCGTAGGCCTCTGCGATCTCCCCCTTCATGCCCAGCGGGTTGCAGAAGTTGAGCTCCTCCAGGTAGTGGTTTTTGAGGAAGTACTCGGTGAGCTGTGGCACATTGCTGAGGCACTGCAGGAGGCAGGGCCCGGGAAAATGGGGCAGAGGAGAGGGGAGAGGGGTGACCAAGGTGGAGACAGAGAGAAGGAAGCAAAGAGGAAGGAGAGAGAAAGGGGGGGAGGGGGACAAAAAGGTGGGGGAGAGAAGGCAGCAGCATTTCGAGAAAAGGAAGAACGCGGTGACAAAGGAGAGAAGAACCCGGAAAACGGGCAAGCCGAGGGAGAAGGTGCTGATGTTTCAGGGAGGACCGTGGGCACGTCAAGTCCGACGTGTGGGGCCCCAGCGTTCAACCTGACCCCTTGCCCTGCAGCCCCCCCCCAATCCTCGTCACTTGAAGCCCACCCCTGCGGCTGCGCCAGACACAGCTCTACCCGCCCAACCTGCAGGGCCGAGTTCATGAAGCACGTGTTGCCCAGGTTGGTGAGACCACAGATGCCTGGCTGGCCCTGGAATTCCTCCTCCTCCTCTAACGCAGTGTTCCTAGGGTGGAGGGGAAACAGTTATCAGCTGAAGGCCAAAGACGTGCAGGTGAAATGGGCTCATGAACTCAGTCATCCTGCCTACTGGGAAGACCCCACTCTGGGCCAGACACTCTAGAGGCTTACACGGCCTGTGGCTGGGCACTGGGCCAAGTGCCATCCTTGTTTCGGGTCTCCATGATGACCACCTGGGTCGAGGAAGAGAAAAGAAAAGCAGGAAAGGCACTCATGGAGGGCCTCTGGGCACCTCACCCTCACTTCCCCCAACCTGAGAGCACGGGTGGTGAGCAGGAGGGCCCTCCCCACCCTCACCTGCCCAGTCTTGAGGGCAGCGTCAAGAAGTGTGACGCGTGTGTTGCACAATCTCTCAAAAGAGCCCTCTGCGTTCTTGATCCACAGCCGTGTCTCTTCCTGGGGGCTCACCAGAAATTGCTCTCGGGCAGTGCGCAAAACGAGGTCTGTGGAAGGTGGCAGAGCACACTCAAGGTCTTCCTGAGACCCTGAATGATCGACCCATCTCAGCATCAGCCCCTGACTCATCCTCACAGACTGGGCACACTCGGCCAATACCTCGTGTCCCCGAACGCTCTCCGAATGACGGATGCCCGCTCGGGACTTGAGACCCCCAGCCTGCCATACCATCTAAGCCACGGGAATGCAGCTCGCACCACCCCCCCCTCGGGACTCTAGGGCACCCCCTCAGGGCCTCCGCCCAACTCGATCAATACCTTCTTGGTCCTCCAAAGTCTGACCGATGCTTTCTCAGTCGGCCACAGCCAAAGCCCAGGCATTCTTAGGTCACTGAGCTGTGGGAGGGCTACCTCATTCTGCGGCCCTCAGACTCACCAACAGAATCTGTATGGCTGAATTGAGCAGTGTGAGGTGTGTCCATATCACTGTGCCGGACAAGCAGCAGTTCTACTGGGTACACTTCGACCTTCTGGACGCTGGGCAGCTCCACAACCTGGAAGGTGGAGGGGTGCATACGCGGGCACACCCACATAACACAGATACACAGACACAGGCACGACGACCTCTAAGATCAGAGGAGCATGCATGCAGACGAACACACACCTGGGACACACCAAGATACCTGAGGGGGGAGGAGCCCAGATAAGGTGTTACCTACAGAGCATACGTGGAGACCCAGGTACACACTGGTCTAGACCCATCCTGGGCCTACAAGGCCTTTCTCCCACCCCATCCCCCAAGAATCTACCCTGAGCACCCTCCGCATCTGCTATACCTTGCGTTCAATGGGTGGCTGGCCATGCTCTAGACCGTACCAGTCGACCAGGTAATGCCAAGCAGCCGCCGGGAGCAGCACATAGTCTTCACCTTCCACTAGACCCTTCTTGAGGCGCCAGTTTACCTGGTCTGCCGGGGGGCAGAGGAAGGCGGCAGAGGAAGAATCGGGGAAGGAAAGTGGTAAGTCACTCTGGCCATCTCACCAATGACATAGCTCAGTGAAGAGGCTTATGATCGTTTGTTGTAAGCACAGAGGGGACAAGAACACCAGGGCGTGGCTGGGGTGGGGAGGGAGAGGCCTGGTACCTTCAAAGAGGTCAGCATTATTGATGCAGCCAGGGAAGGTGCCGGAGTCCTGGTCTCCTCCCTGCACGTACACTTCCCACTGTTTGTACCAGTGCTGCTCCACGAGGAACCTGGACCAGACAGGTAACAAGGGTGTCACATGGTTACCTGGAGTTAGTGGTACCACTTCCCATGGTTATTAGACTAAAAGGATCAACACACTGCAAGTCGACATGACAAATTTCACGTACACCTAAAACTAATACCATGTTGTATGTCAATTATATCTCAATAAAAAAGGGAAATCTCTCCCAGAACTCAACATGAAAAAAAAAGCTTCACCAACATATGAAAATAATTAGAAGCAAAATTTATTCAGCGAAACTCAGGTTTTAACAGATTACCCAATTTCTTAGGACACTAAAAGAGATTTGATTAAAAACAGAAAATGGCAAAACTCCAAACAAAACAAGACAAAACAAACCACAAACCCACATGCGTAGTGCCAGGAAACACGAGGTTTTATTACAGAACAAAGAATTAGGCTGAAAATTACCCGTTATTTACAGCTAATGTTTTAAAGATTTAGCCATTCATTAAGTGTGCAGTGTTTGTAAAGGGTATATAAATAGAAAATAAGAAATGAATTATTAAATTCTGGAAATCTGCTCAGAAACTGAGAAGAATTTAAAATGCTAAAAGAATCACAAGGTTTTCCTTCAAAGACTGCATCTCACAATTTTTTGTCATTTTTGTTTTGAGGATTTATTTTAGCTTTATAATAGATCTCCCAGCTTATGGTAACTAGCTCGTTCTTTTTTTTTTTTAAGATTTTATTCATTTATTTGAGAGAGAGACAGAGATAGTGAGAGAGAGCAGGAGCGGGGAGGAGAGGGAGGAGCAGGTTCTCTACTTAGCAGGGAGCCCGAAGCGGGGCTCGATCCCAGGACCCCAGGATCATGACCTGAGCTGAAGGCAGATGCTTAACCGACTGAGACCCCCAGGCATCGCTCTATTTTTTTTAATTGCGGCAAAAAGCAGCACATACCATAAAATTTACCATCTGAACCACTTATTTATTTAATTTTTTAAGATTTTATTTATTTATTTGAGAGAGAGAGACAGACAGCGAGGGAGGCAACACCAGCAGAGGGAGAAGCAGGCTTCCCGCTGAGCAGAGAGCCCAATGTGGGGCTCGATCCCAGGACCCTGGGATCACGACCTGAACCATTTTCAAGTGTACAGCTTGGCCAGCTCTCTTTTAAAAGAGAAACTCTTATATGCACGACACCTAGGATAAACATTTAGGACTGCTGAAGCCTGCCCCTGTAAAACGTCACGAGCAAGTCTCAAGTCCAGAAAAGACTTGACATAAGAGTAAAAATGCTAAATGAATGTCAGCAGTTACTGTTTCAATCTCAGGGCTTGGACCTCAAAGCTTAACACACAACCCCGGTCCCACACTCACTCACAAACCTGCTCTGCTATGGGATTTTTGACACATAAGAGGCTATCCCAGATAGTTAACTGCCTCAAATAAACACTTTTTAAAAAAATATTACTCTCATGCTGTAGTGATTAGTGTTCCAGCAATTTAACCCTATCAGCGGGATTCTTTAAAATGGCAACTTTTCCTGTGTTCATAAAAGGATGAGGGAGGTGAGGGGGGATGGAGGCCTAGAAAACCTTGCAATAGTCACAAGTCACCCAGATAGGCACACATTTTGGTGGGGTTTTGTTGTTTTTTTTGCTGCACTGACCCCCCTGCACGTCACTCATACTAGGAACACACACCCTCCCTGTCCCAGTAGTCTATGCCACAAATCTCCCATTACTCTTCTGGAATACCCCATCACTGACCCCTACCCCGCCGCCACTCATACCTGCAAACCCACCTCTACCCTTCCCTGAGGCTTTCACTGCCTCCACTGACAGTCTATGAGGTTAACTTCTTCCCTAAAGCTCTAACTTTAGGGTGACTGGGATTTTCAATGCAAGGGGAGGCACTACTCAACTTTTTTTTAAGAGCAGATTTTTAAGGAAAATTAACATTAAAACCACTCTGTAGCATACACCTGAAACTAATGGAACACTGTGTATCAACTATACTTCAATTAAAAAAAAAAAAATGACCCTGTAGCAGTAAGCAAAACCCCTCGTACCTGGCTACAACCTGAATTTCTAAAGTCTTCACAGGAGCCTGAAGTTTTATACCAATTTTTACAGAATAAGAATACCAGATTTCTCCAATTCAAGGACACTTTAGAAATGTTTAACATCTCTGAAATTGGGATGTCTCATAATCTGTCAGCCCAGATGGCAGTCATGACAGAGTTGTCATTGTCTGATAGGGAAGCACCCACATTGTTAGATTTACCCCTAGGTATTTGATTTGGGAGAATGCGATCATAAAGGGTATCTTTTAAATTTTAATTTTCCAGTTTCTTCCTGCTAGTATATAGAAATACAACAGATCGTGCTAAAGTCACTTATGTTTGTGTTTCCTCAAATTTGCTGAAATGCTTATGAAATACGTGCTTATGGAAAAAATTACTAAACAATGTTTTTTGTCCTCTGGTTTTCTCTCGTGTCTGAAGAAAATTGGTTATACTGGTTAAGATAACAATATACGTAACAGGTCAATTATACTAGATACAATAATCAAAGAGAAATAGAAATGTGGATATAAATGAGGAAATAGGATTTCCTATTTTTTTCCTATTTGTTTATTAAAAGCTTTGTTAGCCTATTCAGATGGTAAATGTAATACTATGTTGTTCTAAGTTTATTATTTATATATCCGTATAAGCCTAAATAGATATACATAGCGGCATATAAATGAATCCTTTACTATAAATTGTTACATCAATAATGTACCAAAGGAGGAAAATTAGAATTGGGGCCTTTTCTGTCAAATGTCATTATTTTATGCCCAGATTATAAGTTCCTTTTTTATCACCAAATTATTAACTCTTGGTGTTTTCTGACATCAAAAAAGTTAAGCTTCTACTCATCTTTGTTAGTTATCACTGCGTTTTTACAAAGTTGACTATTTTTTGTCCTTACTTCAATTTATATCTTTTTCTTCTAACAACTATTCTTGATTTGTCTTTCCCCAATTCTGAATAATAATACTGTTCAAATGTTCTTTTATGGCTAAACTACTGTCTGGGAGATAACACAAAGATTTACTCCATTGCCCTATAAAAGGAATGGCAATAGGCATAATTAGGTTTGATTAAAATTCTCCATATTTCAATGAACTTAAAATTTTTATAAAAGCTCTTTCATTTTCCAAACTTAACATTTTCTTTATTAAGTTTTAAATTTTAATTCTAGTATAGTTAACACAGAGTTAGTTTCAGGTGTACAATATAGTGACTCAACAATTCTATACATTACTCAGTGGTCATCGTGATAAGTGTACTCTTTAACAAACTCGGTATTTTGGGGGCACCTGGGTGGCTCAGTCGTTAAGCGTCTGCCTTCGGCTCAGGTCATGATCCCAGGGTCCTGGGATCGAGCCCCGCATCGGGCTCCCTGCTCTGCGGGGAGCCTGCTTCTCCCTCTCCCGCTCCCCCTGCTTGTGTTCCTGCTCTCACTCTCTGTCTGTCAAATAAATAAAATCTTAAAAAAGAAAAACAAACTCGGTATTTTTTATTTTTATTTATTTATTTTTTTTTTTTTTTAAGATTTTATTTATTTGCGAGAGAGACAATGAGAGACAGAGAGCATGAGAGGGAGGAAGGTCAGAGGGAGAAGCAGACTCCCTGCCGAGCAGGGAGCCCGATGCGGGACTCGATCCCGGGACTCCAGGATCATGACCTGAGCCGAAGGCAGTCGCTTAACCAACTGAGCCACCCAGGCGCCCCAAACTCGGTATTTTTTAAAGATGACAAATCAAAAAGCAAGTTTATCTTCCTAGCGTAATTATGTTAATTAGAATTAGAATTGCAAATATCTTTCAATAATTGCATATTTTTCAAGCTAAAAGGCATATTCATGTTTAAGCAACAAAGACTGGTGCAATTACTATTTACCAAAAGATTCCCCAGTCCAGGACCCTAAACTCACAAACTCTCTTCCCCCTGGTTCATGCAAAGTCTGAGCAAGCACTAGGGGGACCGACTCAATGACAAGGGAATTGCCAGAGGCCTACTGTTTATTTCAGTCTTTCATTAGATCCAGAAGTCAAGGCATATCCACCTTGTTTAAGAGCTATAGCAGCAATCACCAAGCAAACGTGAAAATTGTTGATTTAGTTCTAACGTCTTCATTACACTCAAGGGTCCCCTGTGCTGTGCAGGCTTCTCCACTGACAGAAAACCCTCAACATTCCTAGGTTAGTCCTTAACCTCTAATGGAACACCGTCACTTTCCCTTCACACATCTCCATCCACTCTGCAATACTGAACCCAGCCACACTCCTTCCTTTACCTGAACAAAGAACCCCTTGCCTGCTTACCTGCTAGGAAACTACCCGCACCCTGCACAAACCTTCTAGAGACTCCCTCCACTCTCCCTGATTTAATTATGTTTGTAGATGGTTCATCCTTAAAAAGAAAAACTGGAATTTGCCAAGGAAGCTTTATTATCATAGATTTGAATTTACTCTTAAAATAGAAACTTCTAGAAATTAAATCAGTTCAGATGGCCAAATTACTTGCCCTTGCCCAGATCTGCCAACTGACAAAAAGAAGGTGCAAAATATTAATACTGATTAATTAGAGAGATGATTTGGGGATTTAGTCCATGACTTCGAAATGCTTTGTAAACACAAATTTCCTGACCACTGCAGCAAACCTCTATAAAATGAAAAGCAAATTAAAGAACCTTGAGATGCTTTGCTCTCACCTAAGTAGATCAGCATTTAAAAAATGGAGATAAGGTAAAACGCTTCACATCAGCCACAATTGCAGAGATGAACTGGCTTCAATACTGAACCAACATTGGTGGGGTAATTTTTTTTTATTGACAGAACATATAATTTTAAAAATTCACATAAAATTAACCATTTTCAAGTGAACAGTTCGGTGGCATTTAGTACATTCACAATATTGTGCAACCACGACCTCTATCTAGTTCCAAAACATTTTCAACACCCCAAAAGGAAACCCATACCCATGAGGTAATTTTAAAGGGTATTGTCACCAGGACGCTGTAAAGGCAGGATGCGCAGGAACAGAAGCCCCCAACCCTGTCTGAACACATCCAAATGAACTATAAAAAACGTTCCAGTTACTGTTGTTTGTTCTGAGGACGGAATGAAGCTTTTCCTTGCTGGAGAGCTACAGCGCAACAGTTAAAAAAAAAAAAGGTTTCGTACTCCCTATTTGGGGAATCTCAACTTGTCTCTGTACTCTCCAGTAACAGGGATACATGTATCTCACTAGCACTGTGATTAGAAACTCTGTAAAAGGAGCAAACCTCACTCAGAAAAGCCCTCAGGTGAGAGCATGCCCGCGGTGTGAGAGGAACAGCAAGAGTCCAATATGGCCGGATGGAGAGAGTTTGGGGGGGTGGGGGTGGTAATCAGAGGCGAGATCAGAGAAGCAATCAGAGCCGGGGACCAGCCTCGCTAGTCATTGTAAGAATGTTAGCATTTACACTGCACGAGATGGGAAGCTGTTAAAACGTTTGAGGAATGGATGGACATAAATGTTTTTAAAAGAATTACTGTGTACGGAAAGAGAAAAATAGTACCTTTACAGTGGAGAAACAGGGCAGATACCATCTTCACCAAATGATCAAGGCTAACGTCACCAATGACGTCATGTGGATACCATGTACCACCTGATATGATGCGAAGGGCACACGGCAGGCATCTAGTATGATTTCACATGTATCCTCCATAAAATGAAAGCTTAGACCACAAATACTACTTAGGGATGCGTACAGAAGTGGAAAAACGTTAACAAATTGAAAAATTCAGGATAATAGTGGCGCAGGGAGAGGGATTTTCATCCGAGGGGCACAGGATTTCTTAAGCTAACAGTCTGAATCTTAACCTGAATGGTGAATTCACAAATTTTTGTTTTATTATTCTTTAATATTTTTAATTTGAAATAGACTCAGAAAAATTGCAAAATATAAAGAATTCCCGTATACCCTTCATCCAGATTCCCCAAATTTTTAACATTTTTGCCATTCGCCCGATCATTGTTTCTTTAAATACATCTTTATATACGCTATTTTTTCAACCATTTGCGAGTAAGCGGCTTACACGATGGTTCTTTATCCGTAAAAATTTCGGTATGTATTCCCTTAAAAAAAAAGATACTCTTTCATAACCACAATACAATTATCCAAAGCAAGATATTATCACTACTAATATCTAATCTACAAGTCTCAGTCAAATTTCACCAATTTCCCCATTAACATCTTTTACAGTAAAAAAGAGAAAATTAATTTTATGAGGAAAAAACCCTGATTTTTAAAAAGTAATTTATTTTTTTCTGCTCCAGGATCCAATCCAGGATCACACATTGCATTTAGTTATCGTGACTCTTTAAATCCCATTAATTCCTTCAATCTGGAACAGTTCTTCATCCTTTGTCTTTCACGACCTTGAGATTTTTGAAGAGCACAGGCCGTTTATTTTTTACAGAATGTCCATCAATCTGGGCTACGTAAACGTTTTATGCAATCTTTTTAGGTCTTACGTATATCACAATTTAGACAATGAGATGCAACTCGGTGAGAAACAAAATAAACCCAGAAACAGTACATTTCAAGCACTGGTTAGCCAAAATCAGTAAAACAAGCCGATTTATCAAGATACGCATTGACATTTTTTTAAATAGCTATTTCTCCTGATTACAAAAACAAAACAGTACTACAACAGAAAGCAAATGTAACATCGAAGGCCCCTCCCGTGCCAATCACCTGCACTTTCTCCCGTCCTGGGAAGAAGGCCTCGGCCAGAGGCAAAAACCTCGCCGCGTCACAAACTTTGCTCATTCGCAGGCGCCATTTTCTGCTTCACAGGCGCCACCTCCCCTCTGCAGTCTTTCCTCGGCCTCAGGACACGCCCCTCGGCCCACGTCACAAGCCTCGTTCCCAGGCGCCAGCTCCCTCCACCACGCAGGCTCCGAGTCCCTCCCTCCCGCCCACAGCTCTACGGCTCAGATTCCGCTCTTCTGCCTGACGTCATCCCCCTCGCCTAATTCTCAGGCTCCAAGCAACCGCAGGCCGCCCCTGCCGCCAGATGCTACTTAACGCCACGCAGACCACGCCCCTCGGCCTCGGCCGCCGAGACCGCCCTTTCCCAGGTTCTGAGTGCCACCACGCAGGCCCGGCCCCGCCTCCACGGCCGTTTCTTTCTCAGGCCCCGCCCCCCCCCCTCCACAACAAACCCTCTCCTGTTCTCAGGCCTCGGGCGCCACCATACAGGCCCCGCCTCTTTCCCCAGACAAGGCGATCCACTCACACGCACTTCCCCGCCCCTCCCGTCCTCAGTCCCACAAGCCACTCCCCCGCCCCCACGGCAGTTCTTTGGACCTCGGCCGTCACGTCCCCCACCGTCGCCAACGCCCCCACTTGCCCCTCAGCAGAGGCTCTGCTCGCCGCCCTGCCTCACCAGCTTTCGCCGGCCCGCAGTGGACGCTCTCGCCCACTCTCGCCGTTCTCGATCTGGCGCCGCTGGCTCTCAAGGCCCGGCACTTCTTCGCGCTGCGGCTCTCGGTCCTCGGCCGCAGCCGCCACATTCGCTGCGACCGCCGCCATCACCGTTCGCCCTCCTCTCGCAGCTACCGCAGCTGGAGATAGGAAGAGGCCCCTCAACGGCTACTTCCGGATTCTGGTCCCGGAAACGGAAACAGAGCCCCCCAAACAGCCAGGGGTCTACTGCCATCTTGGAAAGGGACCCCACGCTCGGACGCGCGGAGGGGCTAGGCGGGCATCGGACTCTGGGCGGTGATCTCTGCGGCCAATGGGCGGGGTAAAACCTCCAGGTGGGAACTAAGAAAGACAAAGGTGCCTTGTAGGATTTTAACGCCATGTTGAGTCTGGGCAAAAATTGTGTGGAAAGGTGGAGGCGGAGGTCCCCGATATGGACGAGGACATTTTGGGGAATGCTCAGGGACACAAAGGTTCCGGGCTTTCTCGGTCCCGTGCTCTGCTGGGGAACCGCGGCCCCTGCCCTGAGAGTTTTTGTTAGCCTGACCAGAATGCCCTACCTTCATTGCACTGCTCTTCTCGTCCATCAAAACCTTGTACAAAAAAGGTCACCACCCAGGCCTGCGGGCCGCTTCCCTGCCTGAACTAGATTTATTTTCTTGGCAAACGTGTTGAAGGCAAGTCAGCCTCAGGCCCAGTATATTTGTTGGCGTTATAGCAATGATAGCTAATAATTGGCCCTGTTTAAGTGCTTTATTGCACGTAAATAGTAGCCTTAGGCAGTAGATAAATATCATGGTCACCTATGGACTTCAGTGGGGCAAGCTGAGGACCAGAAACGTTCATTCATTTTGTCCGGGCTGGTAAATGGCTGAGCTGTGGTTCGAACTCAGAGCTGTGACGTTAAGCACCAGGCCATAGATTCTCAGTCTGTGGTTCGAGTCTTCCTGCTAGTTCAGGAGACCTTCTCAGGAGCGTTTCACAAAGTCAGAACTATTTTCACAATACTTTTTCATTGTCATTCTCTCTTGCGTGTGTGTGGAATATTCCAAGGCTACATAAGCAAAAGCTCTTTAGACGTTCTCAATTTTTAAGACTATAAGGGGATTGTGACCAAAGTTTAGAACCATTGCACCAGGCCAGGGGTTCTCAACCTAGGCGCTATTGACATTTCTGTTATGGGAAGCATTGTAGCATATTTAGCTGCATCCCTGCCCTTTACCCACTGAATAGCAAGTTATCATGCCCTAATTGTCTCATTCCCAGAAGTGTCTCTAGACATTGCCAGCGTTCACTGCGGGTGGAGATCACTGGTTGAGAACCACTGCACTAGGCTCTGCCATCCTTATCTCCTGGGGCTTCCAGCCCTACCTCTTGTTAACTTGAATATTTCAGTCTCTGGCTCCCTGTATCTACCTGCCTGTTGGCTGCCCCCTAAGACAGGCTGGTGATTGTGGCTCTGGTTCAGTGACTTCCTTACCACCCATCCCCACAAGCAAGACCACAGCTTGCCTTCCCACACCTCTACGCTGGTGCACACAGCTCCCTGGGCCTGGAGGGTCCAGAATACCCTCTCCCTGCACATTTTCAAACCCCACCCATCCACCAGACATCATAATTTACCTCTATTTTCAGTTAACCTCTTTAGAGCAGGGCTTGTGTCTTTATTGCTGTGATTCCAGCCCCTAGCCCAGACCTGGCACAGCTGAGGGGTTACAACTCGGTTGTGTAAACCCTGAGGGAGAAGAGAACAGTCCTTTCACCCCAGGGTCTCTATAATGGCACTGAGTTGGGTCTGGCACATGGGAAGTAGCTGCTCTTCAAGCCCAGCTGAATCTTGTCAGATTCTTGTAATTGTCTCTCCTCATTGCCCCTCTGCAGACTCCCCCTCCCCATTTACTGGGTAGCCTGTCCTTCCTACAGTTCAACAAGAGGCCTCCCCTCCCCAGGCCTAGACTGTTTGGTTTCCTCACCTTCCAAAGGCCCACCACTTCCCAGAGCAGTTGTGTGAATTCTAGTCCTTTGAAGTCTGGCCTAGCAATCCTGCCTCCCTTTGCAAGGTCCTCATTTTCCCAGCCTCCTTTGCTGCCAGAGGTGGCCATATCATCTTACTCTAGCCACGGAATGGCACTGGAAGTCTGTTGAGGAACTTGTGGACGGTTCAGCCCTGTTACAAGGAAGTAAGACAGGAAGGATGTCCTGTTTGTTGCTTGCTTCCCCATCTCTGGGAACATGGCAGCCATCATTCAACCGTAAGGCTGCAGGCTGAGATATCACCAAAATGCTTACAGGGGCACAGTGGAATGGTTAGAGGTCCTTGGGCCACCACCATTGGACTTCAGTAACCAGCCTTAGTTAGGCTTATTACCTGCAGTAGCCACTGCATCCTTTTCAGGGTTATCTCACATGCCCAGGGTTTCTGTTACTTCCTGGACACCAATAATCCAAACTTCTAGTTCCATCCATCGATGGCCCCACTCCTGAATTTGACCCATTAAAGGATTCCCCTACCTCTCAGTGGTCCAAAATTTAGCCTCTCTCGTACTTCCTCTCCAACTGGCCTACCTCATGGTGTCTAGTTCTGACATGTGGTCATACTGGGCCTCTCCTCCCTACCTCCTGGCTTTACTGGGCCTTCCCAAGTGTCTTGCAAACAAACAGCCCCTCTACAAACACCAGGCCCCACCATCTGGCTTCCTCATACTCTTGGGTGAATCTCTTCTCTCTGCTTGATTCTTAGTTCATCCTCTATTCAGCCTGCCCTACCTGCCTCAACTCAATGTTCCACTGTTGCGTGTGCAACCCCTCAGATGCCTTTCATAGTCATGCCATGTCCCTGGCCCATTTCAGTGGGAACCAGTTATGAATTCTCCAAGGTCCCAGGACTCACCTTGGATTGAGCCCACCCCCACCCCCGCAGGGACTTGCAATCAGGTTTTTCACTTTAGACTTTTTAATATTTCATACAGCGATTATGGTGCATTCAGGAACCCAACCCCCCAAACCCCACTAGGAGGGCCCCCACCCCAGCCCTCCCACCCCATTTGAGGGCCCCAGGTTTAGAGTGGAGGACGGGGAGGTAACCACCCATCTGGGACTGACCCCAGAGACTGTCCCTGCCCTGCCTCACCCTCCCCAGGGGTTCAGGGATAACACCTGGGCACAGACCCCCAGGCATCCCTCTGCCCCTGCTTGTGCGCATATACACGCTATGGCTCCTTGAAGAGTTGGTCAGTTCCTGGCAGGGCCCTACGCAACAGCACCGAGTGGGACAGGGGCAGGAGGGTTGGGCTAAGGAGACCCTGAGAAGGAAGGAGGCCCCAGCTATGGGACTGCAGGGGGGAAAGAGTGGGGGGCCCCCCACCTCGTCCACCTCCCAGAGAGTCTCCGGTAGTCCCCAGGTCCCCCTGTGGCTGGGGATGGCAGGCGGGGGGTGGGTAGGAAGGCGAATGGTCGAGACATGCTTTCCCTTAGCCGACCCCAGGGTCTGGTGATGGTCAGGGTTCCAAATAGGGGCTGTGTCCCTGCCTTGGAAAGGCTGGGAGCGGGGCTTCATTGCACAAAATACTGTGGGAGGGCCACACGCAGGGGGTGGGGCCCAGCCAGTCTGTATACAGAGATATTGCATTTAAAAAATGAAAACCTCATTTAAAATAATTAAAAAAACAACAATGAAATGAAACAAACAAAAAAAAAGGCCCACACAACATGAGGCAGGTGGGGCAGGCAGGAAAGCAGGCAGGGGAAGCCTCAGACCCAAGGCATTGCCACATCTTGTCTGAGTCGAGATCCCCAGCCTGGGCTAGCTCCGGACCCCTGGCTGGCCGTGGGGTAGTGGTCCTGGGGGAGGATATGATGGGGAGGGGGGATAGGCCTGGCCTCAGTGTGGGAGGCTGGCACGGCCATGCTGTCCACCGGCAACTACCGAGACAGAGAGAGACAGACAGACAAGACAGACAAACCAGGCGAAGGAGCGATGAGAGCTTTGTTAGCACCCAGCAGACAGGCCAATGGGTGGGCTGACAGGCCAATGGTCAGGTGTTCGGACAGGCAGCGGGGGACATGTGGGCAGGCGAGCATGAGTCAGGCAGGTAGCAGACAGCAAGCGAGGAGGATGCAGTTGCGGGCTGCCCTGTGAGGGGAGTAGCATCCCTCCAGCTGCTGACTGCTGGGGCCTCGGTCTGTGGCTTAGAACTCAGCTTAGAACTCGGTGTCCACCACGCGGAAAGCTGGCCTGCCTGCAGGGGAAAGCAGAACGATGGCTGTTGGTGGGTAAGCAGGTAGGTGTCTGGGGCAGGGAAGAGGGCAAGGGCCACACCTACCTGAGTCAGGCATTGACGAAGACCGAAGGCTGGCCTCCTTTTGTAGCTGGATCTCCTTTAGTGCAAATATGGAAGTAGCTGTGGATGGGAGAGAGACAGTGGGAAATGACCCACAGGGCCATCCAGGATCACCTCCCACATGGCACCATTGGGGGAATTATAAAAAGTTGCCTTTTGAGAGGCTTGACTTCCACCTATCAAGTAATCCTTACACACAAACCAGCTACAACTAGGGAATACGGACTATTACACGACACCAGGAAATCAGGAATTTTGTCAAGCATGATAACGGTATTGCAACTACCATCTGTTGAGTCTAGGTGATGAATGGTGTTTGGGATTTGATTTAGTTTAATCCAGTGGGGAGAAACAGGAAGTGAGCCAATTTTTTTAAGGTATGATAATGACATTGTTATTAAAAAATATTTTATTTTTTTTTTTAAGATTTTATTTATTTGACAGAGACACACAGCGAGAGAGGGAACACAAGCAGAGGGAGTGGGAGAGGGAGAAGCAGGCTCCCCACGGAGCAGGGAGCCCGATGCAGGGCTCGATCCCAGGACTCTAGGATCATGACCTGAGCCAAAGGCAGACGCTTAACGACTGAGCCACCCATGCGCCCCTAAAAAATATTTTAGAGACACATGCTGAAATTTATAGATGAATGATATCTCTGGGAGCTGATTCAAAATAACCAGAGGGAGGGGCGCCTGGGTGGCTCAGTCGTTAAGCATCTGCCTTCGGCTCAGGTCATGATCCCAGGATCCTGGGATGGAAGCCCACATCGGGCTCCTTGCTCCGCGGGGAGCCTGCTTCTCCCTCTCCCACTCCCCCTGCTCGTGTTCCCTCTCTATGTATCTCTCTGTCAAATAAATAAAATCTTTTTATTTTATGTTATTTTATGTTAAGCAGACGCTTAACAGACTGAGTCACCCAGGCGTCCCTCACATCCTAGTTTTTGACCTGTATGCCAGTTACATGGGTGTGTTTAGTTTGTGAAAATTCACTGTGTTGGTGCACCTCGGTGGCTCAGATGGTTAAGCGTCTGCCTTCAGCTCAGGTCATGATCCCAGGGTCCTGGGATCGAGCCCCGCGTCCGGCTCCTGGCTCAGTGAGGAGCCTGCTTCTCCCCCTGCTCATGCTCTACCTCTGTGTCTCAAATGAATAAATAAAATTAAAAAAAAAAATTCATTGTGCTGTATACTTACGATCTGTGCATTTCCTATATATTTTATGAGAAAATGTTTACTAAAAAAAGGGAAAACGATGTTGCATCTATTTTTACGTATGTTTGAAAATTCCCATGAAAGGTAAAAAGGAGCCAAAAAGCAAATAATTTTTGTAATAAACACACCACGTGTCTCAACAAGGGTGTGGCCCCTTAGAGGTGACAAGCCAGAGCCCTGCACAACCTGCCCAGTGTCCTGTTCCCCACAGCCCCCCACCAACTTCACTCACTGTCAGGAAGTTTGTGGATCCGCTCCCCAAGACTGAGGAAGAATGGATGTTTCATGGCGTCCTCTGCGGAGATCCGATTGCGACCTTCAAACTGAGTGGGGGACAGGTCGGGGGAGGACAGGGGCGGCGGTGGCGGGGGTGGTGTATTGAACACCTTCAACAAGTAGGCCTCTCTTCCTCCCCACCCCAGACCATACCCCTGGAGCCCATCCATTTCCCCACACCTAGAATCCCCTAACCCCCAAGCCTGGCCCAGGAAGGTGGACTCACTTGCAGCAGCTTGTTGAGGAGATCAGCCCCATCGCTGTCAAGTCTACAGCAAGGACAAGGGGACCTGCTTTAAATTGAGTTTGGGCACTCTGGCCCCTAATACCCACCCACCTACCCACCAGTCTCACCGGGGTGCGTGGCTCAAAAGGGCCTCGGCTCGATACTTGGGGTAGTTGTATGTCTTGAACTCTTCGTTGGACAGAATGCCTGGCCACGTCTCCTCAGTTGGGGTTCCTGGCGGGGAAGAATTACCCTAAGCATCCACAGGGCATCTCTAAATGTCCCCATGGTTCCCAGGGCTCACTCCTCCTCACCCAAGATGCGGAAGATGAAGTGCAGCTGTTCCTCCACTGTGGAGCCTGGGAAGAGGGGCCGGCCCGTGGCCATCTCGTAGAAGATGCAGCCCACACCCCTAGGCAGGGAGAGCACAGTGAACAGGGAGGCAGTTGGCTGGTTGGCCACTGTGACCGAGCCACCCCCTTCACCACATGGCCCCTGCCGTACTTCCACCTGTCCTCACCACATGTCAATCTGGGTCGAGTAGTCCGTGGACCCAAGCAGAATGTCGGGGGGTCGGTACCACAGTGTGACCACCTCGTTGGAGTAGGTCTTCGTTGGGATTGACTTAGCTCGGGCCAGGCCTGGTAGGTTGAGAGAAGGGGCAGCTGGAATTGAGGAGGCCCCAGGCAGTCTGGGGGGCGGTACAGTTGGGACTGAGAGCATCTTAAGCCAAGCCTGGAGAAGCTGAAGGGGACGGAGATTAGGTGGTCATGAGGAAGGGGGAGTGTAGGAGGGTAAGGCTGGGGCATCACTGAGAAGAAGGGGGAGGCCAGGGTACCAAAGTCTGCCAGCTTCAGCTCTCCTCTCTCGTTGATGAGCAGGTTTTGGGGCTTGAGGTCTCGGTGTAGCACCTTCTGCCGGTGGCAGTAGGCCAGGCCACGGAGCAGCTGGAACAGGAACAGCTAGGGACCCGGAAGGGCAGGTGGAGGTCAAAGGGTATCCAGCAGCCTGACCCCCAGCGGACACTGCTCCCCACCCCCAAACACAGACACTGAGCCCAGAGCCTTAGCTCACGAAAGCGGACAGGGTCCCAATGCCCTCCAAGGGCTCCCAGCAAAAAAGCCAAACGGGAAAAGTCTGTTTCTGGGAGATGTGTGGGGTGGAGTGGGCGAGTGGGGGCCCCCGGGTGCCCCTGTTTCCTGCCCCACACCCACTTTCACGTTGTGCATGTTGATAACGTTCCCACAGTCATCCAGGTACTGCTTCAGGTCCTTGTCCTGAGGAGAGAAGAGGAAATAGAGGAGTAAAGAGGAGATAGTGGCCATCGCCCCACCTCCCCCCTTCAGGACCCACTGCCACTCAACCTTACCAGGTACTCAAAGACAAGGGTGAGGGACTTCTCCGTGTGGATAATGTCATGTAGCGTGACGATGTTGGCATGTTTGAGGTCCTTGAGCAGGGACACTGCCGGAAGCATGGGAGTGAGATGGGGGAAAAGTCAGGACCCTACCCTCAGGATAGAGGCGAGGACGAGGACCAGACAGGGATGAGCCCAGGGTTTCTTTCTTTCCCTGTGTACTCTGGGGTGGTGGCTCACAGCCACTGGCTCTATCCCACGCAATGCCAGGAAGGTGTGTCCCTATGTTCCAGATGTGGAAACTAAGGCTCAGAGAAGAGTATGGAGCAAGAACCTGGGATTGCAGCTCCAGGTTTATGTGACACTAGATTTTCACAACCTGTTTTTGATTTCTGGAAAGGGGTTTTGTTTCAACCCTCAGTACAGAGGCCTGCAGCTTCGTGTGAAATTGAGTTTGTGCATATATATAATTTCTATGCAATTCAAATTCATTCCGTGTGATAGTCTGCCTAGAAATCGTCATGTCAAGAAAACTGGTGACCACTTTCATGGGTTCTCTCAGAACCAAAGCAAGCACCCTGCTTTCTAATTCCTTGGTGTCTCCTCCAAACAGGAACAGATTCCTGGTTACCTTGATTATCATCTAGAGGTTTGCACAATGGTCACTTTCTTATGAAGCTCAGTGTCAGAAGGAAAGTCTCAAAACCCCCAGTCTCTCTTCTCACTATGGGCCATGTACGTATGTACCATGGGGAGAGGCCGCGAAGCCTGGGACAGCCTTCCTGGGTGTTTATACCTTCCCGGATAGCGGTGCAGGGTGCCCCCTCCTCGTGTTCCAGTCTGATCTCCTTGAGTGCCACAAGGTTGTCCGTGAGCTTGCTTTTGCCTTTGTAGACGGTGGCATAGGTACCCTGGGGTGTGAGGAAGAGTGAGAGGAAAGGAGCTGGAGGCTGCACGAAGTTCTCATGGACTCCCATCCCCACCATAGGCCTCATGATTGTCTCTCACCTCACCCAGCTTGTCCAGCTTGATGTAGGTCTCCAGTTTCCCAAAGCCAATCTCAGACTGTGGGGTAAAGGGGCAGATTGAAGCAGGCTCCTGGGAGGGGACTGGGGAGGAGAGAAGTGGGGGGAGGAGAGAACAGAAACAGAAGACGCTCACCAGGCTGACACGGCGGAGGCGGCGGCTGAGGGGCTTGTCGAAGATGGGGCTATTGAGGGTCAGCTTCTCAAGGTAGCCCTCAGGCAGCCGGATGTCGGCTGGTAGTGACAGGCGCTTGTTGATGTCCTAGCGGGCAAGATAGGTGGGAAACAGGACCATGAGCTCCACCTCCCTGGGTTTAACCCTCTTTTCTAGCCCCACCACCAGCCAGACAGGGGTTAAGCACCTCAGTGGAGATCTTGCGTGGGGGATGGTTGCGCATGCGCACCCTCACTGGCGACTGCACCTCATCCGAGGACGTGGCTGAAGCCTGGTCACTTTCCCCATCAGACCCCATCTTCAAGTCCTCATGTACAATCTCTGGTGGTGAGGACGGGGGAGGGGGGGAGGAGGGCAGACCAGTTGAGGTCTGGAGCCCCAGGAACCCCCTCCCCAGCATAACACATTCCTTCATCACACACGTCCATACAAGCAAGCCCCCAGAGCAGCCTGGAGTCCCTCAGGGAGAGGGTGGCAAGGCCCAAGGAGGTTCAGACAAGTCGGGACGGGATGAATAGGGGTGGAGGGGCAATAGTCACCTAGTGGAGCACCCCATTCCAGGGGTGAGCTGAGACTGGTGCTGGCCCAGGGCCAGGAGGCACACAGCGGCAGAGTAGCCAAAGGCCCTGGGAAGGCGGGCCCAGGGCAGGCAGGCACCCGTAGGCCTGAGGGGGCCATAGCAGAGTGCAGGAGAAGGGCAAAGGAAGGTTGGGGCAGCTATAGCAGGCAGGGCACTCTTCCTCCCCCGAGGCCCGGGCACAAAGCCAAGGAAAGGGACACAGATGGACAGATAGAGAGAAGGTGTTGAGAGGATGGCAGGGAAGGGAGGAGAAAATGGAGAAAGGAAAACGGAAATAAAACAAGTCTAAAGGGAGCTCGGCTGGGAGGCAGCACCTTGGGGACCAGTCTCGGGGGCAGGAGTGGTCAGTGGACCTACCTGGTGCAGAGCTGAGGGGGCCCCGTCCAGAGCGAGGTTCCCCAGGAGCGGCACGAGTGGGTACCTCTCCAAGGTCACTGCCACCGCCACCCCCACTCTCATCCAGGCCTATCTGCTCAGGGGCACCATTGGTCTTGTCCACACCTCGGCCCCCTCGGAGTGTCATTGACAGCTGCCGCTTGATCTTCTTCATCCGATCCATGGCGACCTGAGCAGGGGGGAATAGATGGGAATGGGTCCCACGTTAGCACTTGCCTGACCACCACGGGCCCCCTAAAGCCCAAGACAACTTAGTGAGGTACACTGACATGAACTTGTGTCAGTGCCCACCCAACCACTGTGGAGGCCTGAGCCATTCGGGATTCCCGGAAACCTGGCATAGATGGGGACCCTTGTCAGTGCCTTCCCACCTCCAGCCAGCCCCGGGGGACCCTGCTCCTAAGTAGCGCACCTGGGTGTTGACGCCTGGGTGGCTGGCCGAGGGCAAGGGCCCAACTGGTGGACTGTTGGCCTCTATGGGGGCAGCCTCACTGTGGGAACAAAGGCCTCCACAGCAGGTATTCTCAGGTGCAGCAGTGGTGATGGGCCCAGCTGTGGGTGGGGCGAGCGGCTCGCCCAGGACCAAGGGGCCACCAATACGGCCCTGGGCTCGCCCATAGAATGGCATATTCCGCCGGCACCAGCCCCACATCACCCCCAACTGCCAAGGCAGAATGCTCCCCACAACCACAAGGACCCGCCTGCCTTCCCCAGCAACCACTGTCACGGTGATTAAGTGGACTACCCCACTGGTCTACTCAAGTGAGGGGTGTACAGACAGGGGAGTCCTACCCAGACCCAACCACTGGGTAGGTTCCGGGGGGGGGGATCTCAATAGACACCAGCTGTCCTGAGGGTCGCTGGAAAGTTTCAATCAGGCTGGGACCCTATGGGTCCCACTCAGATTTTTATAAGCCAGGCCTAGCCTCATTTCTCCTCTACTTGAGAGTGCACATCTCCCTTACCACCCCAAATAAATGTCCCAGTCCTCAAGGGTGGCCCACAAGGTCTCACCCTATTCACCCCTATTATCTCTCTGGCCTCACCTCCCCCTCAACCATTGCTAGTTGTTTTGCAACCACACCCAGCAGTCCCACCTTAGGGCCTTTGCACTGGCAGTTCCTGGTACGTGAAATACCCTTCCCCCAGATTTCAAAATAGCTCACTCCCTCACCCCCTTCAGACCCTTGCTCAAATACCACCTTTTTCATGGATAACCCTCCACAAATAAACCTATTTAAAATCTCAACCACACTGAGCTCCCCCTCACTTTGCCAAATTATCCCCCCAGCACTTATCACCTCCTCAGAAATGACACCATCTACTTATTGGTTTCTATATTCTTAACTGTCTGTCTCCTCACCGCCATAACTAGAAGATCAGCTCCGCCAGGGTAGATTTCTGTCTGTTTAGGTCACGGCTATATCCTGAGGACCTGGAACAGTGACTGACACAGAGTAGACGCTCAAAAAGTGCTTACGGCAGAAATTAATGAATCAGGGGGCTGAGGGCCTAAGACCAATCTCTACCAGGATGGGCAGGGTAAGTTTGCTACCCGTGAACAACTCCAGAAAACGTGGCCCAGGGACACTAGCGTCGGCAGGAAGATGACCTAGATGGGGCTGCTGGAGGGAACAGGGCCACCAAAAGGCTTAGGCTGGCCTTCTTCTGCTTCCTCCTGGGCTCCAGGCCAGCAAGGAGGGGGAAAGACCTGGCCTAGGAACCATCTGGACTCACAGCAGGGCCCAAGATGGCCCCGGGCCCAAGGGAAGTGGAGCTAGATAGGAGGTGGGAGGATGAGGCTGGGGCTGGATTCAAGGAGAGAAGTGGGTCATCTGTTACCTTGACATCAGGTGCTTACCCCACTGGTCCCTACACCCTGCTTCCACTTGCCTGGCCTCACCACCCCCAGGAGGAGCAGAGGGGCCAGCCTAGCGGAAAGACCCCAGTAAAGAGGATGAGGTCCATTCAGAGAACCCAGGATAACAAAAAAATCCTGACCCAGTAGGCCGTACACTGGACCTGAAGCTGAAGAAGGAGAAGCATGGCCAACCCCAAAGGCAGTCTTGCATCCATGGTACGAATACCCAGCCGGCTTTGCCTGTTGTGGCAGGGAATGGGGCATCTGGGGGGACAGTAAGTAGGGCCGGATGGAAGATGAGGAGGGAGCCAGAGGAGCCAGGGTCCATGACCTCTAACTGGAAACTCCAAGGGCTGGACATGTTCCAGAGTTCAGTTTTTTTGGGATTTTAGGAAGACAGGATACAAAATCTGTATATAACGCAACATTCCCAGCAGGGGTGCCCTGGGCAGACCTTTGTGAACAGAGACACTTGAACATTAATATACAGTAAAACTTTTAAATATTATTATTTCCATTTTCTGAGCTTTTTAGATTTCAGAATAGTGAAGGAAGGAGCAAGAAACTGGATACACAACTCCACTCAAAAAAAAGGGCATTTGTCCTTCCTGACCCCCGAGGACATACACCCTTCCTCAAAATACTCTCACACCCAAGGGCACTCATCACCTCACACCACACTGTCCACTGAGAACACAGTCATCACACTCTAGTCAACATAGTCACCACACAACTCCCACCAAGAACACACCATCCTCATCCTTTCCAGTCCCCCATAAGCACACACTGGCCCCTCAAGAAGGCCTCTCTGCATTTTAACTATCAGCACCTGCAATTTCCCCATTTATTTCTAACCCCCATCAGCATAGGAAGCCCCAACAGAGCAGAGAACTCTGTTTGCATAGGCTCAGGCCCCTCTAAGTTAACGCTCACCGCCCAAGGCTCCCCACCACATTCTTGGGCGCCTCCTAGGCCCAGCTGCCTGTTAGCTTCTCCAAAGCACTCACCCCCATTAACACACTGTTCCCCGTGCATAATTCTGACCCCTATTAACATGCACTTGGGACCCTCTACAGCTGACCCAAATTAGCACTCACTGGACCTTCACACTGCCCTGAATCTCATTAACACAAAGTGAAACTTGCCAATCCCTGACCTGACTGTTTTTGCCCACACTCAGACCCCTCGACAGCTATAAACATCATTAAACCCATATTCTGGTCCTCTCACTACCCTGTCCCCACCACCTCCCATCAGCACAAGCTGGACCTTCACTTCACCCTGACCTCTATTAGCACACACTGGGCCTCTCCACAGTGCCTCCCCATTAGCACACCCTGAACCCTCAGCCCCATTCCCCAGGGACACACAAACACAGTGTTCTATAATGACCTGACCCTCATTAGCGCACATAGGTCTTCATTCAGCCTGGAGCCCCATTAGCACACACTTCAGCCCTCCATGGTTCTAAATCCACTTTATCACACCTAGACCTTCACATATTCCTGTCCTTTATTTCTCTTTGCTTCAACTCCTCCACACCTATAATGCCTGTTGGTTCACATCTGAATCCCTTCACAACCCCGATCCTCCTTACTGCACCCCCTGGAACCTCAATACACCCCAGTCCCCCGGGGACACAAGCACACACTGTCTTCACAATGTTCTGACGCTCACTAGCATTTTCCAGACCCCATACTGCTCTGACTCTTCCCCCAATGGCACACATTTAAGCACCTCCAAGGCTCTAAACCCATATCAACGGTCACTAAAATTTCACATATAACTGTCCCTGATCGCATCCTGGAGTCTCACATTCCCTGTCCTCATGGACATGGACACACACACACACACACACACACACACTGACCTCACACCATCTTGATCCTTAATATACTGAATCTCTTACAGTGCTAAGACATTTCCCTCACCACTGTGCCCTCCCACCGCACATATATTCATAACTTCTGGTACCCAGTAGCACAGGCTCAGGTCTTCCACCACTCTGTCCCCATTAGCATATCCTGGGCCTCACACTACCCAGACCTTTATTAACACACGCACGTACCCTCTACAGCTATGACCCCCATTAGCACACTCTCAACATTCGAGTTCTTCCACTACCCTGACCTCCATGAGCACTCTCCAGACCCCCGCACGCTGCAGTCCCTCATGGGCAAATACACAGTATTAACACCATCCTGACGCTCATTACCACACACACAGGGCTTCAGAGCCCTGATCCTATTAGCATACCTTCTGCTATCTCTACCACCTTATCCCCCATTAACACACACGGGGTCTCTCCACACCTTTAACCCCGTTTGCATACCTCAGCATTCCTCTGACATGCTCTCCCCTATCACACACCGTCGGGGCCCTTCATTGCCCCCCCCCCCCCCCCATTAGCACACGCTGGGCCTCAAGCCCTACACAGCGGTAAGACTTATCACATGCTCCGACCCCTCCACAGCTCAGGCCATTAGCAAACCTCGAGCCTTTCACCACCCACTTCCACATCCTCTGGTCCTTTGATCACCCTGCTTCCCATTAGCACCCACAGGACTACCCATCCCCAGTTCCCAGACCGGGCCCAGGGCGGAACCAAGGTCAGGAAGGCCCCGAATGACCCCCGCCCCGGTGCACTCTGGGAAATTCGCTGGGGGAGGGGGCACATGCCAGCGGTGCAGCCCAGACCCCTGGGCACCGCCCGGGGTCTGGGTTGGTTCTGCAAGAGGAAGGGCAGCCCCCACCCCACGTCTCGGGGACGCGCTCACCGGCGGGGGCGCGCGAGCAACCTCAGCGCCGCGGGGCCGGCGCGGCGGCGCCTGGGGCGGCGGCCCGGGGCGAGGCCGCGCGACCTCCTTCTCCTCCTGTTCGCCGCAGGCGCCCGTCCCAGTAGTCTTCGGCCATGGCTGCTGGGCCCGGGCCGCCGCCGGCTGAGGAGGAGGAGGCGGCGGCGGCGGCGGCGGCGGTTGAGGCGGAGGCGGCGTCCCGCTCAGCCGGCCATGAGCTTGGCCGCTGCGGGCGATGCCCCCGGGCTCGCTGGCGCCCGCTCGAATCCGAGAGCTCACGGCGGCTCGCGGCTCAGAGCCGACTGCTTGCGGAGACGCGGCGGATCCCAGGGCCGAACACCCAACGGCCCAACCGCCGCGCGCGCCGCGCTCCGCGCATGCGCACGCACGCGCCGAAAAGGCTGAAGTGGGAAGGAGGGGACTTACCTCGGACTGCATGTGCCAAAAGACCCGTCCGCTGCGGGAGGGGGCGCGGCCATTGCGTGCCCACCGGGGAATGTGGCGCCAGCCCTGGAACGGCGCCAGGGGGAAATGTAGAGGTTGCTTAGTACTCAGTTCCGATCTTGTTAGAAGTTTGCTAGCGCCGAAGTGGGCAGCAGCCAGTAACCAGCGTGCCGGTCACCACTCGGTCCCCCTACTTGGTCTCACTTGGTACATCCCCATGGTGGCGAACGGGACTTTTGCAAGGAGGAAAAAGACAGATGAGGCAGTCAGTCTGAGTCCCTTGAGGTGCCTCAGAAGGCAGGAAATTTAAAGGTTCGCGAGAAGATGACTTTTCTAGGAGAGGCGGCCTGGAGAATCATTGGCCTAGCACCTTAGATAGGACAGAGTCTAGCCCCGCCCAGCTCCCCCCCCCCACCTCCGCTAGCTCATTCCCACTGTGAACGTGTGCGGCCCCGCCCTTTGAGGTTGTCGCCCAGCCAATCGGATTTGCCCCCTGGGGTGAGGCAGAGCAAGAATGAAGGGCGTGGCTGAGCTGAAGAGGCGTGATTTCACGGCCCCGTACCACGCCTCTGCCAGATTTTCATTGGCTTTCGGCGCCAGGGGCGGGCACTTCTTTTTGTTCTGAGCGCCTCTCTCACTATAGGCCGACTATTACGCAAGATTATTGGTCAAAGAAGCGTTCAATCGTCTTTCGTCCCGCCTCTAACCCCTCCCATTCCCCCCGTCCCGCAGCAAGACTCACGGGGTGGAGCCTAGGCTGAGAAAAGAAAGGCGGACCTTTAGAGGGGAGGGTGCGTTACTGCGCATGCTTGGGACTTTAGGTCGGAAGGAGACCTCTTTACTGCCTCACGCGAGCGTTTGCGTATGCACCCTGAATTGGGTTTTCTCGCCTGCCGCCTCTCAGCTCCCTCCTGCCTGCCAGGGCCCCGCCGTGGTTCTCCCCAGGTCTGCGGCTTTCTATTGTATTTATTGAGCGCCTGTTGTGTGTCAAGCACTGCCAGCACACCCTAAGCCCTCACTCCTCTATGCCTGGAAAACTCTACACAATATCAACAAGCCCAGCTCAAATGGCGGCAGCTTTTGGCAGGCCTTCTGGGACATCTTTACACTGCACCCCAGTCCAAAGCCAGCTTCCCCGCCTCTTCTGGGCTTCCTTTTATGGCAGCCTTGATCACACCGGTTAGAGTTTTCAGTAAGGTTCATACTAGGGAGGACTACCAGAGCATGATGGGAGTGGGAATACTCGACGAAGACAGAAGTCCACCGCGGGCTAGACCATCAGGTCCATCACTTCTCTGACCTCATTCTCATTTCCTACCCTTCTTCCTCTCACTCTACTCCAGACGTATTTGTTCCCTTCAAGCTGTTTCTGAATAAAGCAGGCACAATCCAGCCTCAGGGACTTTGCACTTGCTGGTCCCTTGGCCAGGAATATTCTTCTAGATACCCACATGCTTCATCCCTTCACTTCTTCCAAGTCCTTGCTTCAATGTCACCTTCATGAAGCCTTCCCTGAATGCCCTATTTAAAAATGCCTACCTGCACCCCCATCATTTGAGACCCCCAGACCTGGCCCTACAGACCTTTTGAATGACACCAGTCAACTTCTTACAATTTACTTGTGTTTGTCTATTCTGGGTCTCACCCTAGCAGAACATAAGCCCACCCCCAACAACACACCCACAGGCCTCAAGGAAGGGATTTTTTTGTTTTGTTTTTGGATCCATTGCTGTCTCCAATGCCTAGAATAGTGCCTGGTCCATAGTAAGCCCTCAACAAATGTTATGGCAAATGTTTGATGGCAAATAGCTCTAGGTCAAGACAAGAGACAACCGTGTACACACTTTCCTTTGTGCTTGCCTGCCCCGTGCAGGGGGCTCAGTGAAGTGACCCAAACCCTGCCCACTGAACTCTGGTCTTCTATCTTGTTGGTGTTACAATGGTAGCCAAACAGGACAGAAAATGGCACATGTGGGAGAACTAAGATACGACCAGGATTCCAGGGTTCCTGCTGAAGCTGTTCTTGATAAAGAAGTGTTTCGGGTATGAATGAGGCAGGAAGGTGATCCAGGAGCTGGGGTGGTGAACAAAGGGACAAAAGTGTCTGGAGAATCAAGAGCTATAATGGGGGAGATAGTGGACAAGGAGCTGGGATAGTAGAGAAAGGGGGCAGAAGAAGTTTGTGTTCCGGGCGCCTGGGTGACTCAGTCGTTAAGCGTCTGCCTTCGGCTCAGGTCATGATCCCAGGGTCCTGGGATCGAGCCCCGCAGCACTGGGCTCCCTGCTCAGCAGGAAGCCTGCTTCTCCCTCTCCCACTCCCCCTGCTTGTGTTCCTTCTCTTGCTGTGTCTCTGTCAAATAAATAAAATCTTTAAAAAAAAAAAAAAAGTTTGTGTTCAAGTCTCAGATGGTAGCAACAGTGGACAAAGGTGTGGAGTGTTTGGGGGTACCCTTGAGCAGCAATGGGAAAGTATCTCTGGAGGGAAAACCTCTCCACTTGACCTAAGCAGTTAGCATCACCACTAAATAGATGCCAGAGGTAAAGCACTTCAGTCCCCAATGTCCTGGAGAGGAATAAAAAGGAAGTATGGAAGGATGAGGTCACCCAAGCAGAGTAGGCCAAGGAAAAAAATAATCACGAGAGGGAAGTGGACAAGGGCATACACTGTGCCTGGGGTCTGGAGCTGGCCCAGAAGGCAGCAGATGTGGGGGCAGGCTGTGATGAGTGTCAGGCCAGGTTCAGGGATAGGTTGTGCTATTCCCAGTACCCAGGTTTGAATGAAGGAATGAGGGGTCTATTTCCAAGTGGGAGAAAAGTTGGGCTTCTGGCTGGGTGAGGGAGAGATATGAGTGGCATCCCCAGGCATCAGGTGGCCAGTCTGATTGGTGCTTTCAACTGTCTGGAGTGTTCCGTCAAGACCAAGGACAAGCATAGGCAGCTCTGCAGTCCTGCGGGGGCGGGGGGGGGGGTGCTGTGCTGAGCCTGCTCTAACTAATCAACAACCCACAGCTGGCTCTCTTCTCAAAGGTAGGAGGCCTCGGGACAAGCAGACCAGGCCTGAGGGGGAGCAGGGTGGAGTGGGAAAGGGGCTTTTCCTCCACAGATGTTCTCAGCCAAATATTTTCATTAAAAACTGCAAAGTCTGCATAGTTACAGACATTCCTCAGTCCAACAGAGTTGTTTCGGCACCCCCTGCAGCTGGGAAGTTGAACAAGGGCACCACAGGAACCACTGATGGTAAAGACTTGTCCAGGGGCTCAGTGCTTTAAGCCAGATGGGAAGGCATCTGTCCCCCCACCGGCCAGGACATAAGCCATGCTGACCAAGCCCTGGCTGACGGGTCGCAGTTAGCTTTCTTCTCCACGGAAGGAACAAGTTTAGAGAAGTTACACGACTTGCTCAAACACGACTACTCCCTCTCAAAATGAACATGGCAGGGAGTTAGGAGTAGGTGGAGCCGGACAAGGTGGAATTTGAATCCAGCTCAAATACAGTCACACGGACCCAGGTACCTGTGTCCTGTGCCTCCATCTCATCTCTTCCCAAGCGGGGAGGGTGGGAGGAAGAAGTGGCAATTCCCACCTTTTCTCTGCCCAGGCAACTGGCACAGCTAGGGTGGGGCTGAACCCTCTGGGCTACCACTTGAACCGACAGCTCCGGAAGTCCCTCCCTTCCCTGGAAGCACCAGGGCGTGCCACATCTGGGTTAATAATTCTTTATTAGGATTCAGGTTCCAAACAAGGTAGAAAGCAGCGGCAAGAGGGGTGCGGGGCGGGGGGTGAGGAGGGAACACCAGGCGTGGCTAGCTGGGCCACTGCCAGAGGCCCGATGAGAGCCCTGGGCTGGAGGGGGGCGGGGCTGGGGCCAGCCTACTGCGCGTGCACGGGGGTCAGCGGATGGTGTATCGTACATAGGGGACCTCAACATCCTCGCCGCTCTCGTCGTTGCAGCACAGCTCAAGCACCAGCGCCCGCACATGGCGGCCCAGCTTTCGCTTCGACACACGGCTCACGATCTCGGTCATCCTGGGGGGCGGGGGGGCAGCAGCTCCGGGAGGCCGAGGCAGAGATGAAGGGCAGTGAACGGGGGGTGGAACAGCTGCAAGGGGAGGCCCCCCGCCCCCCCCCCCCCCCCCCCCCAACTCACGGCTGATCCAACCGTTCCTTGAGCTTGGCGGCTGGCATGAAGAAGGAGTAGAGCATGGACACACCCTGGGACAGCATGGTGATCTCCAACTTATGCTCTGTCTGGAGGAGGGGGGAGGGGGACAGCAGCGTCATGGGGGTGCACGGCCCAGCGAGCCTCGCCCGCACACTGCCCGCAGGTGGGATGAGAGGGAGGGAGGGGTCTCACCTTAAAGTAGTCCAGGAACTGTTTGAGTGTCATCTCCTCGCCGTTAGGCTGCAGCCCCTGGACCTCAAAGCGATCCCACAACGTCCACTCCTGGTTATAGTACTGCGGGACAAGGAACGGGGCTGATGGGCTGGGGGCCACCACAGGGTCCGGCCCCGTCAGTCCTGGCCTCGCCCGCCCACCACGTTAGCTCAGGCTAACATACTAAGTCAGCTTGCAAGCCTCTTTTGTCAAAAACATGTGGCTTCCGTCGCACCTTGAGCACTGACACCCTTCAGTGACCGATGACCGACATGGCCTGGTCACTGGGATCCTGTTCTGTTCTCATCTCCTACCCACCCTCATCCTCTCTCTCACTCTGCTCTAGTGACTTACTCTTCCTCAAACATGCCAGGCATGCTCCTACCTCAGAACCCTTGGAGAGACTCATCCCTCTGCCTGGAATGCTCTCCCCTACCAGTAGCCTGCGTGGTCTGCTTCCTCCCCTCCTCCAAGTCTGGGCTCACAGGTCATCTTTTCAGCAGGGCCTTTCCTGAGCATCCCACACTTAAAGGCCCCAACCCAAGCCCTTGCCATCTGGTACTCAAGTCCTCCTTACCCTGCGCTCTTTTTTGGAGATTCTAAAATAATTTATCATGTTATTTATAGAATCTATTGCACAGGGGCGCCTGGGTGGCTCAGTTGGTTAAAGGACTGCCTTTGGCTCAGGTCATGATCCCGGAGTCCCAGGATTGAGTACCGTATCGGGCTCCCTGCTCAGCAGGGAGTCTGCTTCTCCCTCTGACCCTCCCCCGTCTCATGTGCTCTCTCATTCTCTCTCTCAAATAAATAAATAAAATCTTAAAAATAACTAAAAAAAAAAAAAAAAAGAATCTATTGTACAAATACAATCCTAGCACCTACAAGAGTATCTGGCACACAGGTGCTCAGTAAATATTTGAAGCAAATTAATGAATGAAGCAAGTAAAAGTATTTACCATAATAAGCACCCAATAAATGTTGGTTGATATTATTATGTTATTAATAATCTCTTAGGATACAATTAAAAGATCCCATCTTTTCTGAGAGCTTCCACAGGCAGGTTCAGACCAGTGCTTAGCACAGAACAGGGTCAGAGAATAAATGAATAATGTGTGCACAAAGAGAGTAAGTAGGTGCATGCTGACAGAAACCCTCACCTGGTGACAGGCTATGAAAGCAAACTAAAGCAAGCTGCTCTACAGAGAAACATCCCACTCACAAACCCAGCGGCCCTGATGCAGGCCCTTACCTGGTGACGGGGTGCGGCAAGGGGTTCAGAGAAGGCAAAGAAGGGCAGGGCCAAGTTGAGGAAACCATTCTTGTAGGAGTCAAGCTGTCGGTGCCCATGCACCACTTTATACAACTCCAGACACACAAGGCCAACCACAGCTGCTGTGGTCGTGGCAATGGCAGGGATGATCTTCCCTGCAATCAGCTTGCTCTGTGAGGCAGGAAGGATCAAGACACGTGGTAGTTAAGGTAGAAGAGGCTCAGAGCCTACACAGAATGAATGGAACGTGGAAAACTCAAGCCTGGGGGGTGGGGGTGGAATCAGGTCCAGACTCCCCTCACCTTGTGCCGGTCTGCAGGGGGAATGTCATAGTTCTCTGCCCGGAGGTTGGATGCAGCCACAATGAAGTCCATATGGAAATTGCTGTCATCATCCTTTTATGAGTGGGGGAGGGAGAAGGGGAAGGACGGGGAGATGATGAGAGGATCAGAGTCGGAGGAGGAAAAGGATTCCTGGCCCCTGGGGACACAAGCATCCTCCACTGCAATTACCTGCAGGGTTCTCTCAGATCACAAAGGCATGGCTGGGAACATCTATACGTTCAGGGCCATGTGGCAGGCCCATGATCCAATCCCCGTTAAAGGCCTGCGGCTGCCTCCAGATCCCCATTGACCCGTTCTGTCTAGCCATCCCCTTGCCTGCCCAGGGACCCGACCCAGCACCTTCTCAAAGTCGATGGGATACATCTTGAATCCAGGGAGCTTTTCTGGACTGGGCAGTGTGGCCTTGAGCTCCTCGAGACGGCTATCATCTGCAGGAAGAAAGAGACACCACTGACCCTTTAGATCCCAGGCCAATGTCTGAGGTGGAAACGGGAGCCGGGGCGGGGGTGGGGGCAGGGAGGGCAAAAGATGTTCAGGTAGAGAAGACTTGAAAAGGAAAGTTATCCTGGGAGACAGGAGGCGCAAGGCGGAGAGGCAGAGTAGGACAAGAGAGCACAAACCTGAAGGAGACAGAAAGGGGGCAGGTATGTGGAGAGAGAGCTCTCCAGAGACCCTAAGGAAGACATCAGGAGGAAGTGAACATGGACAGATCCAGAGATCTGGATGGGAGATCTGTAGATCCTGGGGAGAATGTTACAGAAAGAGGTGGGGTGACATGGAGAATATGGGGGAGGGGGTGCGACAGGGGTATGAAAAAATATACAGAGGGGATACTGGGGGGAACATGCAGACGTGGAGATAGAGAAAAGATATGGGGAGGGAAAAGAAGATATGAAGAGGAGAGAATGGGGGCATGAGACGTGTAAGTGTTATGTATCCCATACACACTTTATATGTATCATTTATATACATTTTACGTATACCTTACGTACATTACATAGATCTCAGTGTTCAGTTACGCAGCTATATGCATGTGTGTACATATGTACGTAAGGAGAAAAATGGAGAAAATATAGGGACGAAGTGAAGGCAGATGTGGAAGGAGAGATGGGAAGAAACATACAGCGAGTAACATGAGGGGGTAGAGATTTGGGAAGGGAGATGGGGAGACGACAGGGGAGATAACGGCAGAAGGGAGAAGACCGATGGAGAGGAAGATGGGGAGCATGGAAGATAATGCAGGGAGAGCCACATAGCTGCAGATGCTGTATCTAGTCTACGGACAGGGAGAGGTACGGAGCGGAAGATAGATAAACCCACAGACTGGGTGTCAGAAAACTACAGCACTGAGCCCACGTCAGCCCACCACCTGCTGTATCAATAAAATTTTACTGGAAAACAGCCACACGCGTTCATTTACACATTGTATATGGCTGCTTTTGTGCTTCAACTTCAACAGGTGATTAGCCGCAGACACTCTATGGCCTGCAAAGCCTGGGAGTCACTATTTGGCCCCTCACCTAATATGCAGCATGAGCTGGAAGGAAGAGATGGAGAGACATGGGGAGTTGGAGGGGAGAGACATGGAGAGGAAGATAAGGAGGGAGCTCTGGGGAAAGATTTATGGAGGGCAATATTAGGGTGAAGAAGCATACAGAGGAACACAGGGGCCAGATATCAAGGCACAGAGACCACTGGTGGAGATCATACCCCCAAAGAAACATAAAAAAAGAAACAGAAGTTCTTTTTTCCAAGGCAAATACACACAGAAGACCAGAGTGTGGGGAGAAGGAGCGAGGGAGACAATTTGCCCCAACCGAACAACCTTCTTCACACTTTAGGAGAAGGGAGACTCAAAGGAAGGTGTGGGGAAGTCTCAGGCCTGGGGCAGCAGAGCAGAGCCAGGGGCAGAGAACAGGTGGGGAGGCTGGCCTGGGCAGGGGACAAGGGGGGTGGTGACTCCTGGCCGACTGGCCAAACACCCTCACCAACTGAGGCATTGGCGCTCTGCAGCTCCTGGTCAGAGACGTGGATCTTGACGCCAGACTTGGGAGTAAACTCGGGGACCTGCACAGACCGTAGGAGTGTGGCCACAGCAGCTCGGTCCTGAGAGCCTGTCAGCCCATAGGTCTGGGCAAACAGGTTGGCGGCAGCCATCACGTAGTCCAGATGCAGGGGCTGGGGGAAGGCAGGGCCCAGGAGGGTGAGGACATCGGCTCTCGCCTGATGTGTCTCAGCCTCCTTCCCTCCCACCCGCCCTCCACCTGACCCAAGGAGACCCCAGGGAAGAGACTTACATTGTTGACATCAAAGGTGAGCGGGTGTGGACAGCGTTTGGGCCCAGACCAGAATGGAGCTCCCGAGCTCGTGAGCTAAAGGAGGAGAGAGATTTTTGAGGGGCAGGACTTGAGAGCTCTCTAACAAGCCTAACTCCTGGCTGGGCACACACAGGGCCCTGGAGTCAGTCATGAAAGACCCAGACTGTAGGGTCCTGTAGATGGAAGTTCCGGTGCCAGGCTGAACCAGGGACCTCGCTGAGCGAACAACTACCAATTCCTGGGCACTCGCTTTGTGCAAGATATGCAGCCATTTCACAAACTCTTACGGACTGCCAGGCACTGTACTAACTTACTATTAGTAAGTACCAATAAATCCTCACAAAACTCCCGTGAGGTAGATTACCGTCATGTCTACTTCGCACGTGAGAAGACTGAAGTGCAGAAGAAGTCATGTGACTTGCCCAAGTGCAAATGGAGCCGGGAAGCAAAGCCATATGGATTCTTGCGCTCTGGACTACAAAATTTCTCCCCCATAATCTGTTCGGCCCTGGGAGTCTAGCAGGGCTCAGGGCACGCCACAGGCAAAGGAAACAGAAACACAAGTCTCTTGCTCAAAGGCAGGGCAACGGGAAAAACGGGTCAGACTTAACCCGTCTTCTGAGAGCCCCATGCCCTGGGGTACCTGCCACAGCCAGACTCCTGGCCGGGAAGAGCATGTGGAGAGCCCACAGCAGGTTCCTGTGCCGGGAAGACGCACTGCGCCAAGCGGCCATGGCCGGCGGGCATTACCTGGTCGGGAGGGAAGTTATGCAGCAGCTGCCGGATGTTGTTAGAGTACTGGGTGTGCCAGTGGTGGCAGGCCCAGCTCACGCAGTCGGCCCAGGTCTGTGGCCGCTGCAGCACCAGGCTGCGCTGCACGGCCTCCAGCACCTCCAGGGGTTGGGTGCCTGCCAGCCGCAGGGTCCGCTCCACAAACTTGGGGTCTCTATCAGGAATTGGAGGGGGTCAGAGGGGCAGGATTACACAGTGGCCCTAGGAGTGGGCTCCAGGGCCACCCCACTTTCTCCATGGAAAGCTAGTCCTGACCCCCGGCGATATGAGGCCTGAGCCTTCACTTGATCTGCGAAGTGTGCCTGGTGCTGGGTGTCACTGGTGAGGAAAGCAGGCAGGATGCCTTGGCGGGCAGGCAGGGGATGGGCTGAAGGGGCACCTGGATACTTACGTGAGGTACTGGTTCACGTTTTCCGCCGGCTGCTTGAAGAGGCCCTCAAACTCATCCCGAGCCCACTGCAAGACAGAGCAGATGGACGACATGGAGGGACGATTGACAACTGGGGATTTGTCATTAGAGAGACCATCAGGGAATGCATCCAATTAGAACACCATTGCTTTGAGAAAAGGGAAGCCCTCTGCCACTGTTCCCCAACCTTCCCCACTCCCCCACCCTCTGGCGCCTCAATTTAAAAACCAATGAACTAAGGGCGCCCGGGTGGCTCAGTCATTAAGCGTCTGCCTTCATTCAGCTCATGATCCCAGGGTCCTGGGATCGAGCCCCACGTCGGGCTCCCTGCTCGGCGGGAGGCCTGCTTCTCCCTCTCCCACTCCCCCTACTTGTGTTCCCTCTCTCGCTGTATCTGTCTCTGTCAAATAAATAAATAAAATCTTTAAAAAACAAAAAACCCCAATGAACTTGATCTGGGTGGTGGTTACACTAGTGTATGTGTGGGGGGGAAAAAAAAAAGATTCTTAAGGATGTGTCCCTTACTAGAGATGTTATATCGCGATTAAAAAAATTTAGTTATATTTTACCATAATTTAAAAAAAGAAAAAAAAAATTCAGACTCAAACCAAAAACAATTGCCATACAGGCCCTGGCGCTGAGCAGCAAACCAGACAGACGCTCTGCACTCTGAAAATTCCCAAGGACAGTAAATGCATTCACTGGTGAGGGAGTTTGGAGGAGAGCGCATCTAGGTTCAATCCCCAGCTCTCCTACCTAGTATCCAGTTTGGGGACTTCAGAAACACACCGCAACACTTACCTTCACACCCTCCTTTCTAAAACAGATACCGTAACAATAAGGACTCTGCAGTGGGGTTGCAAAGAAAAAACGAGCAACTATGTATCTACTGAAACGTTCCTAAACCGGCCCCAGATACACAGTAAATGCCAAGTGCTTTCTGAACCGTGAGGCCGACACTGCTATCAGCCCCATTTCACAGAGGAGGAGTCAGGCACGGAGCGCTGGAGTCCGAAGTCACACACGGCCCAGTGAGAGCGCAGTGGGGACACAAATATGAACAGGCCCACTCTGGAACTCCAGGCAGAAGGGAGAGTGGCCGAGGAAACCGGTTTTTCCCTATTTGGTTCTCACCCCCACACTCCTAACTAAACATTCTGAGCAGTTTGTTCCCGAAGACAACAGGGTCATTCTCATAGCACAAGAGTTCTCCTCGGGCCGCGCTCGGGTTCTGGTTCGTGGCCCTGGGGCCAGCTGCCTAGGTGCGTTCACTCTGTAAGAAGTCAGCCTGATGACAGGCGCACTGGGCCGTATGCTGTATGCACACGCATCACACAAACAGAATTGTCCTGAGAAACTAGCTGTCGAAGCCATTTTGAGCAAGAGCTGTGCACACCTGAAGAGGAACTAAGCACTAAAGACCTAAATAACTGCAGGAGGTAATAAGAAATCACCATTAATTTTGTTCAGCATGAAAGTAGGGTCTTGGTTAGACAGCAGCAGTTCTTACCTGGGAGCGATTTCCCCCCCCACCCCCCACCCAGGAAGGGAGCAGGTATTTGGCAACGTCTGGAGACATTCTGAGTTGCTGCAACTGCCATCTAGTGAGCAGAAGCCAGGGATGCTAAGCACTGGACCGTGCAGAGGACGCCAGCCCCCACCGACAAAGAAGTATCTGGCCCCAAATGTCAATAACGCCAAGGTCGAGAGACCCTGTTATGCAGGGCTCACTTCCCTCGCGGAAGCATATTAGATTAAGGAGGTGTTATGATACCCATGATACGTTTCAGCACTAAGAAGGAAAAATACAGCAATCTAAGAAGAAAATGTGTCAAAACATTAACAACTATTAAATCTAGGTGAGAAATGATATTTGAGTATTCATCATACCACTCTTTGTATTTCTCTACATGTTGAAAACCTCTCAAAATAAAACAAAATGAATGAATCACTCTAGAAACCCAGGCTGTTGGATGGGAAGCGAGGGAGGAAGGTTTCAAGAGAAAGCACATCCTGAGCTTTAGGCTTGTGACACCTGAGGGGGCCTAGTGGCCAAGAAGGTGCCTGCCCCCACCCCTCTCCCCCCCACAGCTGATCACCTGCAGGGTGTGCTCAATGGCGTTGGGGAAGTTCTTCAGAGTACAGATGGGGATGGACTTCTCAGGCGGATCCTGGCTAGAGCTGTAGGACTCTGTCAGGAAGGGGATCACCACCTGCACATTGCCCTTGGTGCCCAGTGTGCCAGACTCCAGCAGCGGCTTACGGTAGTACACACAGCGGCGGTCCATGTACATGCCTATTGGGGGGGTGGGGGGTGGGCAGACCGTGTGTATGTCAGGAATGTCAATAGAGAACATAAAAACAGACACCCCTAATACATACACACACGCGTGCGTGCGCACACCACCTTTGCCCCTGACCTCCTCGCCCGCCTCCAAACTCACGGGCATCCACATTGTCGAGGGCATTGGCCACACCATCCAGGTTTTGGAAGAAATCGTCATCATAGATGCGCTCCGTGTCAGGGCCCACACGGTTCTGGTGGCTTGTCACTCGGATGTGCGGATTCATCTGACGCACAGCTGCAGCAGCTGTGTCCGACTTTAACTTCTAGGGGGACGAGGGCGGGATGGGAACACGGGGCTCAGCTCTTCACGCATTCACCCAACAAACTTCTATAGCGCGTCCTCCTAAACATGGATTTACTTAATGCCCGGGAAGAACCAGGTTCTGAGTTCAGAAGACTCCCCAATTTAGCAGGAGACAGTGTTCGACAGCGCCACATGGCCAGGGCTGGGACAGAGGTGGCAGGGGCTCAAGGAAAGGAAGCAGTGAACAAATGCAGATCAGAGGCAAGAGGCCAGCCACTCTGTTTCTATGCCTACCCAACATTTACTGTTCTTTCAGATAACAGCACCCAGAGCTGGGATCCATCCTCTCAAACGAAACGATCCTTTCAAAGGCCAGGTCAGGTCATGTCCCTCCTCTGCTCAAAACCCTCCCCTGACTCCCCCTCTCCACAGAGGGGAAAAGGAGTTGGCCCCCACTTCCCCTAGCTCATCTTCTACCCCTCTCCCCACCATCAGGATCCTGGCCTGGAGCGCTCTGAACCCAGAAAACGGGGGCTCTACTCCTTTCCAACCTCCAGGTCTGCAGAACCGAGCCCTTCCCTAACCACTATAACCAAAACTGCCAACCCATCTTCCGGGGGTGCCCGACTTCCCTTTGCTTGCTTTTGTTGCTTCCTTTGCGCGGCACTTATCAGCATTAACTCCAAACCTCACCCTTACACTGTGTTGCTTGCTTATGGTCTGCCCTCCCCACTCCAGAAGCTTTCTTTCCTCGCTGTATCCCAAGTGCCGAGAGAAGTGCCTAGGCCAGTGGCTACCTGGTTACTGAGTCAATGAATGGCGAGGGGAACAGATCCTGGGAAGGCACACATGGCCCTGTCACCCACGGAAGGCTTCACAGCTCGAGCCATGTACGGCCCGGGGTCCGTCCGGCAGGGAAGAGTGAACCTAGCACAAATGTCCTCCTAGGGAAGGCCTGCTGGCAAGGCCGGCCCTTGGTTGGCACCTGGGAACCTGGATTTCGGGAGGGTTCGCACCATGCCTTACCTGGTAAGGGTGGCTCCCTGTGCCTAGACTGCTTATGCAAAATACGGATTCTGCTTTCCTTCTGGGAGGCTGGAATTTGGGTATGTGCCCAGCAGAGGGTGCCTACGTGACGAGCCCATAGTAAAAGCCCTGGGCACTGAGTCTCTAATGAGCTTCCCTGGTTGGCAACATTTCACATGTGTTGTCACAACTCGCTACTGGGGGAGTTAAGTGCATCCCGTGTGACTCCGGGGGAGAGGAGTCTTGGAAGCTCATGCCTGGTCTCCCCCAGGCTTCGCCCCAGGCGCCTTTTGCCTTTGCTGATTGTGCTCTGCATCGTTTTGCCGGAAGAAATCATAGCCGTGAATACGGCTATGAGCTGAGCCCTGTGAGTCCTCCTAGTCAATCATCGAACTTTGGGGTGGTTTGGGGGACCCCCAACACACTGTCCCAACCAGCACTGAGAAGAGGTCAAGGAAAAAAAAAAAAAAAGTGAAATGAAAAATGGCAGATTCAACGCAAGGATACTCAAGAAACGTTTCCTGAATGAGGCAGAGAAGCTGAGACAAAGAGCTGAAGGAAAAAGGTGGAAAGGCCTCCCTCCTTTCCAGAAAGAATGGAAACAAAAGACAGGAGGAAAGCCAGAGGACAAAATCCCACCCCCTCTCCCCATCCCACTCACCGTGACGTCCCAGGGCCGGAACAGAAACTGCCGGTTCAGATTTGACTTCTCAATAGTGTCCATGTCTGTGACAACAATTTCTCCACCCTCCCCACAGCCCAGCCCGATCATGGCGAAGTTCTTGAGCAGCTCACAGCCAATGGCTCCTGCACCCACCTAGGAGGCAGCCGAGAAGAGAGACAGAGGCTGGTTGGGGTAACACAGGTGAGTGTGACGGTACGCACTATTCCTCACTCCCCCCGAAGACAGCAGAGGAGGCGAAGTGAGGCTAGTGCCACATCCTCAAGTCCCAGAACTCTAAGAAATAACCCGGAGCCATCTGAGGGAAGGCAGCAACGGCGGGCGGGCGGGGCGGGGGGGGGGCACGACACAGAAGGACGCACCAGGCTTTCCCTTGAGATAAAGAAAGTGGCAAAAGGCACGCAACGGAGGTACCAGAACCAAAAGACCCTCCCTCGGGAGGCAAGAGACTCCAGAAGATGTGGCCAGAGGCCTGGGAGGTGCAGGTAGAGGACATATAAGGGGATCACTCACTAGGAAATACTTCTGCTTGCCCAACTTCTCTTGCAGGTCGGAGCCAAACACGGCCACCTGCCCATCATAACGGTTCTGGCGCTGAAGAGTGCAAAGGGAGGAGGGTCAGAGGGGGTCTCGCCAGAAATGCCCCCAATGATGTCTTCCCCGTGGGCCCCACTTGCATACCGGGTGGCACTTGTCCTCCGTGAGGGCCTCTTTGTCCTCCGGGAGACACTCCAGGGCATCAAAGTATAGCCACTGCATTATGGGCATAAACTTCCCAGAGCAGGCCTGGGGATTGGGGAGGAGAGAGGAAGCAGTCAGTGGTTGATCGGAACAGATGGGACAGTAAGTGATGGAGTCAGGGAGGTGCCTGGCCCACCCCGACCCTGCCCTTCTCCACCCACGCTGACCTTCATGACCTCCTGGGCAGCCAGGCCCCCAATGAAAGCGTTTACGGGTGCCAGATCCCCAGCAGCCACATAGGCCAGCTTTCGGATGAGGTCCTCGTCCAGGTTGTCCTGCTGCACTGCTCGCAGGGCTCGCGCATTCACGGCCCGGGCTAAGGTCACCAGCTCTGTCGCATCTTCCTGGTGGGGCAGAAGAAACCAAGAAGGCACCTGTCAGGCCACTGCGGGAAGAGGGATGGGGAGGGGAAGAGGGGAGGGAGAGTGGACGGGTAGAGGCACAGTGGGCCTTCAGTGCCAAGGTCACCTGCCCCGGTTGGCCCACCCACTCACCCACCTCATTGCGGGGCCGAGGGGGCCGGCCATGCTGAGCACAGAACTGGTGTAGGGCCTGGAAGCCAATGTGCAGCTGGGCGGGCCGGGAATACTTGGCAAAGTCCGTCATCACGAAGTCAGGCTCTGCCAGTGAGGCCAGCAAGGATTTCTGTGGGGGGCAGGGCATCAGAGCCTAGAAATGCCCAGAACCACCCCCCACCCCCCACTACCCACCACACTCACAAAGCTGATCTTCTTAGGTACTTTGACCTGACTGACAATGCCTCCACGGATGTAATCAGAGAAACTGGAGGTGTCACAGATGCTAAAGGTGTAAGGACCTAGGTAGATAGGGAAAGGGTCAGGCTATCTGCCCTCCCTAAAGCCCATAACACCCACAAGATAAGGGGAAAATCCATGGATTTTCAGGGAGCTTGGTCATCGGGAGGCAAGACCCCACCCCGGGTTCTACTTGGATATCAGAAACCATCTCCCCTCTGCCTAAGACCCAGGCTCAGAACCCACGAGATCCTGTGCTCTTGGATCCAAGTCTACACTATTAGACATTCTCTGCTCCCTGTCCACATCAGCTCAGACATGAGTGGATCCTCTGACCTGCTCTGTTCAAACGCCAGAGACCTTTCCCCCGTCAGTGCAGATACCAGGGACCTATTCTCCTATGAACAGCTCGAACACGAGACAGCACCTCTACCCCAGGCCCACCAGCTCTGGCTGGACCATAGGGGGGTCTGTCTCTGATTCATCTCGGACACCCAGCATGTGTCTGTCTCCCCTCGCTCAGAGCCCAGGGTCATACCTCTTATCATCCCTAATTCCTCCACAGCCCTAGCTCACCCAAGACTTTGATCTCCATGGGCTGACTTCCATTGAGTTCAACCATGCCCTGTACTTCTGAAAAGGAGACAAAGTCGCCATTCTCAAACCCATGTCGGGCCTCATCCAGGCAGGTGACCACACCGGGGTTGTCCTGATTATTAAAGGAGAAATGAACCTCAGAGGCGGGTTCAGGGTACCAGGAGCAGACAGAAGGCTTGCTGCTGCCCATCCGCCTGCCAGGACCCCTGAAGCTGATCTCCTCACCTTGGTGACCATAGAAACCATAGCACTGAGTGGCTGCTCCCCGTTGGAATCTGTGAGGATCATTTCCTCTCCAAAGTCACAGAAGAGCTGCCTGTAAAGGGAGGCAACAGGGCTGATGCCCCAGAGTCCCATGCTCACGGGGACCCACGTGTCCCTCGAGATGCAGCGAATACTTGCTGAGCAAATTCAGCCTATCACTGCTGGGAATCACACAGCGCTCATGTCACATGGGGAGAAGTGGACACACAGCATCCAAAACCCGAGTGGCTGAGGGGCAGGGCGGTGACAGCTCAGGGGTCTTGGCCCGGGCCTGGCAGGGGTCGGGGAACCAGGGTGGGGGCACTCACCCAAACAGGCCCCGCGTGTCTGCCACCACCAGCTTGATGCCACGGTTGTGACAGAACTCACCGACTCGCAGCTGGTCCTCCAGGGGGGTGTTGGTGAGGACCACCACCTGTGGAGAGGTGGAGGCTCAGGGCAAGGGCCCGGCACCGGGGCAAAGGGGAGAGAATAATGGAGGAAGGCTGGTGCCTGGGGCCGGGGCTCAGAAGAGTCCTAAAGCTTTCAAAGTATCTACCATGGTTCAGTAGATACTTTTACAAAGTATCTACTATTTATCAAATTCAGCCAGGGTGAGACCCAGAGAAAAGGGAAATGTGAATCCCTGCATCAGGGCAGGCAAGGTAGCCGGCAAGGCAATGAGGCAGCCAGGAGGAGAGAGCGTGAACAGGGAACTCATTTACGCACCAACACCCACTGCCGCCCGCCTACAACCCTGCCTTGCCCCGTGAGACACAGAAGTAAACCTCCCTCCGCAGCCCAAGTCTGAGCTCACTCCTACCACACCCGCTCGCTCCCCATTCTCGAGACAGTGCCTGCTGAACCGGGTGCCTTGGGACTTGGCTCTCTGCCGGAATGCCCACCCTTCCCCGCCAGGGCCAGCTCCTCCAACTACCTCAGGCTCGGCGGCGGCGCCCTGGCCCACTGGGACACCCCAGGGCAGAATCTCAGCCCCCACAGCTCCTCTTTCTGGCTCAGAGTTTTTATTTAACAAACAAGCAGACGGCCCTTAGCACGTGCCAGCTGGTATCCCAAGCACTTAGCCCTCACAAAAACTCGATGAAGTGGGTACTACTACGGGTTCCAAATCCACAAACAAGAACAAAATAAACCAGAGGAGATCGAGCGGCCTGCCTGAGGGCATCCTAGTAGAACCGGAGACCCACGCTAGGGCAGTCTGGCTCCAGCCTGTGCTCATAACCATCACGCTCCGTGGGTCTGCCCATTCACAGCCCCACCCCCCTGAAAAGGGAGGTCCAGGGTCTAAATCCCACCTGCATCCCCAACACGAAACCTGGCACAGAAGCTAGCCCATTTACCAGAGAACTAATGAACAAAGCAAAGATGGACTGGGAGAAGAGTGGGCAGGAGGCTGGGCGGTGCGCCCCCTCCCCCCAGCAAGGTACCTGAAAGCCACTAAGGAAGTCATCAACCAGAGGCCCGGTGTAGGCAGTGACAGGCACGTAGCTGTTGAGCTCGGCGAGGCGGGGCTGGGAGACCTCAGCCCGGTTCTTACCGATGTCCTCCTCCCGCAGGTAGAACTGCAAAGGGGAGCCAGGGAGGAAGGGAGTGGTGGCAGAGCCCGGGGGACTGGCACCTCTGCCAGGGAGAAGGGCTGCCAAGAAGTACCTGGGAGGAGAGGTCAGCCCACTGGGCAGTGCCCTGGTCATGCAGGGTGACAGCCTTGACCCCACCAAGGATGATGTTCTTGGCAATCTCCACACCCAGGCCCCGCAGGCCTGACACCAGGACGCTAGAGGTCTGGAGCCGCTTCATGGCCTCATGGCCCAACACGTACCTGCCAGGTTGGGGGGTGTTCCGGGTCAAAGTCTGGCCCTCCAGACCCTGTCCTCCCAATGCCCCTCCCGCTGCTTGGCCCAACCTAGGCCCCACTTACAGCTGCCGGGAGTAAAGGCCCTCATCTATGTCTGCTTCACTGCCGTTCTTCGCCATTCCCTAGGAATAGAAGAGAAGAACAGGTTTGGGGAGATACAGAGGAGGGCGTGGACAGATGCACAGTGATACGGAAGGCTCTCCCACCCACCACTCCCACCACCCTGCCCGCCAGGGTGCAGGAAGAAGACGCTTACGTTGGTTGGCACCGAGGGCACTTCGGACAACACGGAGTGGGCAGGGGAACAGTTAGAACCCGGCTTTGGATCAGGCCCGGACACGCGACGTTTCTTGGACAGCGGCGAGCTGGACATCTGGAAGGGAAAAGGAGGGTCAGAGGTGAGCCTGGGGCATGTGAGTGCTGCAGCTGGTTAGTGGTGACTGTCGGGGGAAGGGAAGACTTAAGGGCTGGTATCTCCATTTTACGGAAGAGGAGGCAGGTACAGAGAGGTGAGGTGACTTGCCCAGGGTCACACAGCTGTCAGAGCTAAGATCTGAACCCAGGTGGTCTGGCTTGCAATCCATACTGCTGACCACTAGGCCATTCGCCTTTCTCCCCAGCCCAGCATGAGGGAGAGACTCCAGTCCTGCGGGGTGAGAGGAGTGACATGAAGAATGTCCTTGTGGGAAAGTCAGAGGAGGCTGTAGGCTCAGGTCAGACCTTGCCACTCCTTGACAGACCTCATTTAAGCCCTGTGGACTCGGTTCCCTCACCTGTGCAACAGGGCTGACAGGGCCACTTACCTACCCCATGGAGTTGCCGAAGTGATGAAAGAGAGCCCAAACCACAGAGCCTGACAGAGCGGACAGGCAACAACAAGCAGCCATTCTCCTCCCCCTTAGCCCCGGCGACAGGGGCGCAGGAGGGAAACACAGCTTAGACTTCCATCAGGGTGGCATGATAGCGGGAGACACCTTGCCAGAGACCCAGTCCCCGGAGGGGCCCAGGGAAGAGAGTTTTCTAAAGCCCACCGCACCCCTCCCCCCAGCTCTGGGAGGGGAAAGGCCCAGGCCAATGAAAGAGGTCACGGGGAGAGACAACACACACACTTCCCAAGCCCTGTCTGCACGTGGAGCCCCTTAAACAGGTTAACAATAATGGTGGATGAATATTTATCAGGAATCCTCCCTGTGCCAAATGTCATACTAAGTAAGCACTTTATGACCCTTGCCTCACTTTGTCCTCAGGGCGTCTCCGTGAGATCTGGACTACTATCTATCAATAACATCCCCCAACTCACACTGGAGGAAAAAAAATTCACTCGGGGACATGTGGTGACTTGACCGAGGTTCCCACAAACACAGTGGCCAAGCGGGGCCCGGACCAGGATCTGCTGACCCTGAAGCCTAGGCTGCCGCCCGGTGTTATCACATTCCCTCCCCTCCATGGTCCTGACCCTGCAAGGCGGGGTTGAGCACCCTTGCCAGACAAATGAGAAAACCTGAGCTCACGAGGTCAAGTTAACCTGCCAAGCATCACATACTGGGTCCCAGAGACAGAACAATAGATAGAGCCTGCTCTGGGAGTGAAATCTGTGTGTGACTGGATCCACATGCCGGAGACAACAGGACCCTCGACCATTTCCCCTCGCCACCAATGCTCTCCTAAGCCACTGTCCTCCTACACTGGGCCTTTTCTGAACCCCCCCCATCACACTGAGCACCCCCAGTGTACCTAAGGTTCCATCTTGGCACCTGTCACACTCTGACACTAGGCAAGAAGACAGGAGCTCCCTCCCCATCATCTACCAAGAGCTCACTGCCCGTCAATCACAGGGTAAAGGGCTTTGTCTAATCCCAACAATGCCCATGAACGAGATAACCTCATGCCCACATCACAAGTAAGAAAACAAAAGGCTCGGAGAACTCAGTCACTTGCCCACAGTCACGCAGCTGGTGTGGGCCTGTTTGCCAAATGCCTCCTGGGAGAACAGAGTCAGGATCAAGCTCGGGACCCAGCCCATGGGGCTAAGGGATGAGGTGTGAGGGAGGAGGACCCAGAAGGCAGGAGGCTGGCTAGGGCCCTGGAGCCAACCAACCTAATTACTGGAAATGCAGAGCACTAACCTAGACAAGAAAAAGTTGGTGAATTAGTATGGAGACAAAAGCAAATCATAATTTTTCCATTTACTGAGTCTCTGACCTGGGGAAGGGATCTCATTTACTGAGCCCCATTTTCTCCAAAGGCAGGGACAAACAGAACTATCCTCAAGGAGCTGCAGAGAAGGTCAAAAAAAGTCAACTTCTGTGGTCAGAACTCAGCGACTTGAAGACATCAGTAAGCTCCTCCCTGGACACCTGCAGTGGCCTCCATTACTTAGTTATCCCTTTGCCTTGTCACTGCTTTGCTCGTCTGGGACACAGCATCTCGTTTGCTTCCTAAATCAGAGATGACCCAGGGCCAGAGAGATCTTTAATATCTGCACTTTTTATTTCCGCATTCCTGTTGCTGCCAGCAAGGGTCTAAGCAGGTTCTGGGTAACTGTTCCAGAAAAGATTTCAACTGCAGAGATTTGCAACAGCCCAGTCTCAAGGCAAGCAGGAGGATTCTGGGGCAGAAACCCCCGAGAGGAGCTAAAAATTCCCCCTACCCCCAGTACAAAATTGATACTCTTTCTCCCTCAACATATGCTCAGGCCCCAATTAGAACACATATACTATCTGTTGTTCAGCAAAGCTGAACTGGGGCTTAGAGAGTTTCAGAATTTGCCTGAGGTCTCCAAACTGGTGATTCTGAAGCCTGAGCATTCTCTACCACCCAAACCAAAGAAGAAGGTTTGAGGTAGGAGTCCTGGAGCAGGTTTGAGAGGGGGCAGGCACAGGGTCAGGTTATCAGGATGGAGAAGCTAGGGCATAGGATGCTGGGGCCTGTCAAGCCTCCTGGGAGGGATTAACTGAGAAGTCCCTGGGAACATAAAAGAGAGGAGTCAGGAGGTAGTTGTTTGAGCCCACGGAGGCTCAGAAGGAGATGGAAAAGGGGGTTAGAAGTCATGGAAGGCGGGCAGGGGAGGGCCAGGCCAGATTGTTAAGACTCATATCTGGGTCTTTGGAAAGGATCTTTTAGGGAAAGGCCAGGAAATTGCACTAGAGGCCCCCTGAGGCTGCAAGGAGGTAGGAGGGCAGTAGCTGGACCCCATGGAAGCTACACAGGGAATGGGTGGGGGAGTCTGGGGCCCAAGGAGGCTGCAGGAAGATGCTGGGGTCTGGGGGGAGGTGTGTTCTCCATCAGGAGGATGTTGGGGCCCTAGGGGTCTCTGCAGATGGATGCTGTTGGCACAGAAAAACCTCTGACCAAAAATAACAGGGACTTGTAGGGACAGAGGTGTCTCTGACATCGATGTCAAGAGTCCCAGGAGACTATCTATGAAGGTGAATGCTAAGTCCTAGGGTGGGGTTGGGGAGGGATTTCTAATGGAGTACAAGGGCCTTGTGTTGATCTCTGATTGGTACATGCTAGGTACGGCAGCTGCTCTAACAGAGTGGAAAGAGGAGGCTGAGCCCAGACAGTTCTGGCCCTAAAAAGTTCAGTAAGCAGATACTGGCTAGGTCTCCAAGTAGGATTGGGTTTCTCTGACCAATTATGTGGAATCCCATGGAGGCTCTGAGAGTAGATGCTGAGGAGGAGGTTTTCTACTCTGACTGAAGACAACTAGGCCTGTTGGGGGAAGTGACATCTGACAATGATGTTGGGGTCCTACGAACCTGAAGGCCTCTAACTGATGCTGGGGACCTTGAAAGACTGAGGACAGATTCTGAGGCCTGATGTGAGGTTAAGGGATCTGTGAGAGAAGCTGCAACCCTGGTTGGCTTTTGAAGGCAGAGGTTGAGTGAAGGGTGGGGTTTGAGGTGAGTCTGACGGAGGGGGCTGGAAGGCAACAGGGTCTGCAAGGGCAGGTGCTGGCCGGGGGATCCATGATGGAGAATTATGTATCCAAACAGTTCCGCCCTGGTATTTGGTCTTTCGGGAGGCTCTGAGGGAACATCCTGGGAGTTAGGAGTGTATGATCAGGGAGCTGCTGAGGCCCACAAGAGGCAGTCTCCAAAGAGAATACTGAGACCATGAAAAAGAGCATTCCCTTAAAGTAGAGAAAGTCTCTAAAAGCAGATGCTAGAAAGGAAAGGAGTCTCTAAAGGTAAATGTTGAGGAGACCCTCTGATTAGAAATGCTGGGCCCAGAGGGCTTTCTGATGGAAGATGCTAGGGCCAGGTGGGGGTTGGAGATGTGGAGAACCGGTCTCTGACATGGAGGCCAGGCCCAAATAGTCTTTCACAGCGTCTAGTTTCCTTGGAGGCTCTACGGGCAGATAATACCTGTGTGAGTTGGGGGAGGAGGCAGAGCGATCTGAAGGAAGCTGCTAGAGAAGACTTACAGAAATGAAGGCCTTCCCCGGGGTCTAGCCCCTCTTGGAAGCTGTGAGAGCAAATACTGAAAGACTAGGAGGGTCTGAAAGTAGACTCTGGGGGTAGAGCTTTACTGGCATACATTGGTGGGGGTTTCGATCGACCAGGAATGTCAATTCCATAAGTCTCTGTTGGCGACTGAGGGGCGTTCTGACTTGCGATACAAGGTTCAGGACAGGGTCCCGGTCCCTGACTAGGGATACTGGGCCTGAGTCTCTAAAACCAGATCCGGGGGGGGGGGGGATCTGACCCCAAGGTCAGACTTCGGAGCCCGAGGGCTGGTCCAGGATGGGAAATGTCGACCCCGCCCCAAGATCTGTCCCCCTCCCTCCTCCCCACGGATCCCAAGCATCCGAGTCACCACCGCCCATCACGACATCAGCCTGGCCCAGCGCCGACCCAGGTTCATCCAATGCTTCCCGAAACCCCTGCCCCGGCCAAGGCGCTGAGAAAGGCCGTTTGTTACCAATGCCGGTTCCCCGGGTCGCGCCGCCGCCAACTCCTCTAGGAGCCGAAGCCAAGCCCGGCCGCCACCCTCCTCCTTCTCCTCCTCCTCCTCCCTGCCGCCTGGGCCGCCTAGAATCGCCGCCGCCTGGGCCGCCTTCTCCTCCCCCGGCCGTAGCGGTAGTGCTCGTCCCAGCCACCTCCTTCACCTCCGCCGCCGACACAAGATGGCGGCCGCAGAGCCCGAGGCCGGAACAAAACCTTGAGCCCCACCCCCCAGGAACCCGGATGCAGGCAGGCCGCGCCCATTCATGAATCATGTATAATGGTCCCTGCCTGCTGTAACTCATTCGAAGAGGAAGAGCGCCACCTTGTGCCGAAGGTGGCAGCAACTAGGAAAACAAGTTAAAAAAAAAAACAAAAAACCCAAAAAACCATAGAAGCCACGACCCATGGAACGTGAATAATGAATACATTGTTGCAGCCAGGCTGCCAAGGAAACTAAGAAAGGACCTCAAGGCCACATTTCCTGATCATGAATTACGCATGAGGCCGGGTGGTTGGTGGACTAACTCCCTGCAACCAAAAAGCCAATGTTAAAACATGGCAGCCACGCCCCGTTGCTCATGAATAATTAATGATCTTATAGCAGCCCGGAAGCCAAGGAGACCAAGGCCACATCTTATCATGAATAATGCACGAGGCCCGGTGGGCTGGAACAAAAGGTACAGGTCCGCCTATTGCTGCATCTAATACCCTGTAAGCAGGGAAAAAGGGCTACCACAGGGAAAACACACTCCCCCGGCTCATAAATAATGCATGACGATGCTGCAGCAGCTCAACCTGGAAACTCAGAGAGGTCAAGAAAGGTCCCACCTAGTTACTTCTGAATTATGTATGAGGCTGGATGGACAGAAACACTCAAGACAGCCCTGCCCAGCTAGTAGGGATTATAGTACTCCAGCCGAGGCAACACAGCCACGCCTTCCTGTTCATGAATAATGAAAGACGATGCTGCAGAGAGCCACAGGGGAAACCCAGGGGGAAGTGTAGCTGCCTTCTCCCCACCCCTGACTAACATCAGGGCTGCCTTGGTCCAACCGAATCCAGACTAATATGCCTTTGGCAGGTGCTTCAGTTTCCACAACTGTAAAATGGGGATAGTAATAGAACCCATTTACCTCATAAAGGCAAAATGTGCTATTATGAAAATCAGAGAATACGGATCAAGGTGTGAGCTAGCAGTGCTGACACAGGGCGATGTTAAATTTAAGTATTATATATTAACATAAAAGAACTATGTAAATATATATTTATATTAATATAAAATTAGTTATGGGTGAGGGTATACTCAGCCACTACAGAAACCCCCAACTTGGGGCATTATTTAAAAAACAATGTCTTGACCAGGCAATGAAATCTTATTCAGGACTAAAAAGAAAAACAAACAAAATGCGTTGAGACAACCAACCGCCTAGAAGGACAATGGAAAACAGAATGCTAAGGCCACTGATGTCCACTGAATAGGCAGGACAGAGGACCAGGTCACCAGAGATACAACTGTAGGGGCGCCTGGGTGGCTCAGTTGGTTAAGCGACTGCCTTCGGCTCAGGTCATGATCCTGGAGTCCCGGGGTCCCGGGATCGAGTCCCGCATCGGGCTACCTGCTCAGCAGGGAGTCTGCTTCTCCCTCTCCCGCTCCCCCCTCTTGTGCTCTTTGTCTCTCTCACTCTCTCTCTCAAATAAATAAATAAAATCTTAAAAAAACAGAGAGATACAACTGTATACCAAAGCCTCAGGCGCACAATAAGCACCCAATACATTTCTCTCAAATAACAACAGATCATGTTAACAGATCGCATATTATGGTGATGTGTCCTTTCCATGCATTGTGCCACTGATCTCAGGAATGCAGAGCAGGAAATCGGTTCCTTCCTGGCCTTCAGGTCTTAGCTCAAAGGCGACCTCCTTAGAGAGTTCTTGAACCCTCACAAAAATCATTTCCACCCACCGATGACTAGCTGTGTGAACTGGGGCCAGACACTTCACTTCTCTGGGCCACTGTTTCCCCACCCATAAAATGAGAACAATAGTAACCTACCTTGTGATGGAGTTTAAATGAGTAAATGGGCAGAAAGGGCTTAGAACAGTACCACGCACAAGTGCTATATGACTAAAACTAGCAGTAATACAGGCCATTAAAGTGGTGGTGGCGGGCGGGGGGAGGAGGGGAGACATTATGGCGTTTGATTAAGACTACAGACTCCGGAACTAGATTGACTGGGTTTGAATCCTGGCTCAGCCACTCACTGACTGTGAGTAACTAACTTTAGGCAAATTACTTAGCCTCCCGGTGTCCCAGTTTCCTCATCTATAAAATGGGATAATAACAACCTACCTCCTAGGATTGTTGTGGGGATTAAATGGGCTAATCAAGTGTGAAATGAGTGTAAACTCATCTGATTATCATTATGCCCATACCCATTTTCAGGCTCACGGAAAGATTTGCCAAAGATCACACAGCTGGCAAGGATCGATGGGATTTGAATCTAGAGCCTGTGTTGATAATCTGGAGTTACTGGCCCATAAGGAATGAACAGTGTAGGAGGCCTCCTCCCTTCGCTAGATTTAAGGCTTAAATCCTGGAACCTGTAAGGGAAAGCTAACAGCGGGTCATGCAGATGAAACCGTAAAAGCTACGCCCCTCATGAATTATGCACAATTACGCCCCTAGAAAAGCCACAGAAAACTCGGGGCGCTACTCACCTTTCCGATTAATCAATGAGTTCTAGTTTGCCCGGCGGACTGCAGGACTCGCCTTCAGCATACCCCTCCAGCACGCTGATCCGCCCCCTCGTGAATAATTCACAAGCCGATACTTCCAGCGGACCAGGTGCGAAAGAGGCAAAAATGGGCTTCCTCAACGGCCCCACCTCCTCATGAATAATGAAAAAGCCGCGGCCAACGAAGGCCCGGTAGCACGCTGTCCCCTCGGGAAGAGCCTAGCACACTGGGTTCCAGCGTCCCTTCCACAGCCTGGCCTGGGGGTCCCTCTCCCTAAAAACGTGTGGGCTCCGACCTGTCCAGTCGCCTCGCCCCGAGTACCCAAGCGCGGGGGGACCTCATCATAGAACCAGAGGTCACAAAGGCCATAGATACATCCACAATGCCACGTCGGTCCCGAACGTTCCCACTGTCACAGGACCTTTCGTGAAACAAGCTGTCCCAAAATGCCGCCTTGACTTCAGGAACCTCAAACTTCGCCTCTCCCTTTGGGGAGTACCCCCAAATCCTGCCTCATGGACAGAGAACTCATACACGGACCTTAAGGGTCTCCTCAAACATCCCCCTAAACCCTGCCTCCGAGGGGTATATAAATCCTGCCTCCCAGTGATACTCCCTAAAACAGACTCAAAATCCCATCCCGGTGTCCCCAAATGCCACTTCCTAAGGGACTCCTCAAAAACAGCCACCCCGAAACGCCACCCCGGGCCCAGAGCTCCAAATGCGCCCATTAGGGGATCCCCCAAATTGAGCCCCCTCCCCCAAATGCTGCCTAGGGTTTGGGGGCACCGTGCTCCAGCTCACCCCCTGCGCCGGGCGGAAGCCTCGCCTTCCTGCTGGAGATGAGCCGAAGCCACGGGGCAACGGAAGAGCAAACCAGCTCCGTCGTACAAGACCAGAGTTTGCGCGGAGCTCGGAAGCGCGGGGCCTTGAAGGGCCCCCGGTTTGGGACGTACCACAGATGCTTAGCTAGAGGGGCGCCCGCCCCTGCTCCCGCGCCGTCGGCGCCCGTGTCAGACCCAGACAACCCTACGGGTTGTGGTACTTCCCGAGCGCGCGAGGCATGCTGGGGGTGGTAGTCCTGTCTGGCCAGTGCCCGGTGCACGTGGTGGGCTACAGCGCCCAGAGTATGGGAAAATGTAAACCTGTGCTGTGGAATTCCGGGGGCTGTGCTGGAGGTGGGGGAGGGAATGGGAAAAGGGAGTGGAACGTGGGGTACCTCCAGATGTAAAGGCACACCCATCCTACAGATGGGAAGGCTGAGGCTCAGACGGCCAAAGGAGTTCATTCATTTGACATTTATGGAGTTCAAGCTGTGGGCCAGGCGCTAGGGATTCTTTCCTTGCCCTCACGGAGCAGACATTCTAGCGAGAGGGATAGACCATAAATACAGCAAATGAGTAAAAATTATAGTTTCTCATATAAATATTTATTATGATAGATATATGACTGTATAAATTATATGTAATAAAATATACATATAAATACATAGTTGACATAACATGATAGCTAGTGCCAATATGTAAATAATTTACATCCGTGTATAATAAATGTCTTAAATATTGTGTGTATTCTATATTCATATGTGAATATATAAAGATATATGTAAATACGTGTTGTATAGATGTATGTGACAACTGCCAAGTGCTATGGAGAGAAATAGAACAAGATAAGGGGAAATCTGTGGGGTCAGGTTGCATTTTTCGTGTGATCAAAGGCGGCCTTGCTGAGAAGGTGATGTTTGAGCAAAGGTGTTTAACAGAAAATATCTTTATCACCTTATCCCAAATTCTGTATCCTGTATCCTGTCAACAACCTCCAAATTTATTCATTTGAAAAGGATTTCTTGAGTGCCTACTAAGTGCAGAGCACTGGGAACACAGCAAAGAACATATAAAGGAGACTGCCCTTGCAATAGTCAAGAACACTCTTACACCAGATCTTTTCCTTCTTATTTATCTGTTGCCTCACCTCGGAGAGACCTCCCCAGATACTCCCTGTAAAGTAGTCAGGGACCGCCTCTCTGAGGAAGTGGCATGTGGAAAGTGAGGAAGCAGGCCATGTGTCACATGGGGGAAAGCATTCCAGACAGAGGGATCATTGGGTGCAAAGCCTTGAGGTTGTAAGTTCCTGTCTGAGGAAGAGTGCAGAGGTCTGTGTAGTCAGAGAGGAGTGTGGAAGGGAGAACACTGGTGATGAGCTCTGAGGCCGTGTCAAGGAGGGTATTATAAGCCAGGCTGAGATGTTTGGGTTTTGTTCTAAGATCCGTGGGGAGCCGTGAAAGGATTTTAAGTGGAGGAGTCACATTATATAAATTATGTTTCAGTGTAAACAAGCTGGCTGCTCTGGGTGGAGAGAGAACAAACTGTAAGGGGAAAGATGGGAGCAGAGACACCAGCGGAAAGGCCACTGCAAGAGTCCAGAAGCGATGAGAGAGGATCAGACTAAGATGGTAAAAGTGGAAGGGGTGAGGAGAGATTCAGTTTTGGACTGACTTTGAAGGTAAAGATGCCAGGATTTGCCAAGAGATCAGATAGAGGACATGAAAAGTAGAGAGGAGTCCTGGCTGACGCCCCAGGTTATTAGCCTGAGCAGCTGAAGGATGGAGTTGTCATCAACTGACATGGGAAATACTCCATTAGGAACCAGGTGTGGGGCAAGATCCGGCGTTTGTCTTCAGATGTGTTACATTTGAGATGCATGTTGGACGTCCAAGTTCTGGTATGTGTTGGTTGAGTGAACAGTTGGGGACCAGGTGTGAAATTCAGGGGGATCGAGGGAGGTCTGGGGCTGGAGATATGGATTTGGGGACCATCAGGGGAGACAGCTGAAGCCATGGGTGTGGCCGAGTTCTTCTCTGAAGAATTGATTGCCCTCAAATGGATCAGTGGGAGTCACTGAGGCAGGATATGGACTTTCCCAAGTGAGAGGAAAGAGCATTCCAGTTGGAGGGAACAGCTTGAGCAGAAGCAGCCCACGGAGGTAAGAAAGCAGGAAAAAGAGAGGGAGGGGGAGGTGGGGGTGAGAGAGAGAAATGTACCATTTCGCTTTGCCTCCAGCCACGAATGAGTGTGTCTTGTGAACTCTGTGGGAGTGAGCTTGGGCATCTTTTCATAGATTTAAAGATATTTATGGTTCTTGCTTTTTGGGAATTTTCTGTTGGTGTCCTTTGTTCATTTCTATTGGGTTGCTGTACTTCTCATGGATTTTTAGGAACTCTATATATTAGCCTTTTTTTGTGTGTCTTTTTTTTTCCTAGCCTTTTTTTTTAAGTGAGAGTGATTTGAACAGTTGTGGTATGTGTATTTATTCATACTTCCAAGACCTGGTATATGGCAAACCCTGTTTTAGGCATGAGGGACACAGTGGTGAGCAAGGCGAGACATGGAGCTTTTGTTCTGGTGAAGGAGACAATATAGAAAAGGAAAAAATATATAGAGGATGTTAGAAGTTGAGAAGTGTTATGGAGAAAAGTAATACAAGGAGCGGGGCACAGGAGGATGGGATGGTGGGGAAGGGTTTGTAATTTTAAATAGGGTAGACAGGGCAGGCCTCATTAAGGAGGTGACATTGGAACTTTCAAATGGCATGTCTCCTTCAGTCTGGAACAGTTCTTCAGTCTTCCCTTGACCTTCATGACCTTGACGCTTTTGAAGATGACAAGCCAGGAATTTTGTAGCATGTCCCTCAGTTTGGTTCTGTCTGATGCTTCCTCGTGGTTAGATTCAGGTTCCGCATTTGGGATGGGAAGATCACAGAAGTGTCATTGACTCCTCATTTCATTCTATCAGATGGTTCATGATTTTAATACTGATAATGTTCGCTGTGTTACCTTCATGAAGCTGGTATCTGCCAGGTTTCTCTACTGTAAAGATACTCTTTTTCCCTTTGGAATTAACTAACATGTATTTCATAGGGAGAGACTTTGAATCTATGTGAATATCCTGTTCATCATCAAAGTGTGACTGACTGCTAGTGTAACCACTAGTTTTAGCATTCATAAAATTTCTAACTCCAACATTGTTGACAATTATTAGTATTATTAGTTGATGTTCTACTGTAAAGAAAATTATTTCCCTTCTTCTCCAATTATTTACTCTTTTACCCATTCATTTATATAGGTATGGACTCATGGTGTCTTGAACTTTATCAAGCGCTTTTCCTGTGTTTCAGATGATTATGTTTTGTTTACTTTGGGTCTATTAAGGTAGAGAACTACATTTATAGCCTTTTGTGATGTTGACCCAATTTTGCATTCCTGGGATAAATCCTATTTAATCAAAACATGTTTGCTAAATATACTACTGGATTCATTTAGCTAAGATTTTGTTAAGGATTTTTACATCTACAGATAGAAGTGAAATGGGCTTGAAATTTTCTTGTATTATCTTACCTGTTTCAGGGATAGAGATTACACTAGCTTCATAAAATAGACATCTTTTATTCTTTTTCTAGTACCTGGAACAACTTCAGTAAGATAACAATTAACTATTCCTTGGGAGTTAGGTAAATCACACTTATAAAAACCATTTGCCGCCCCCCCCTTTTTTTTGGTGGGGAGAGGAAATCTTTTGACTACTGTTTCAATTTATTACTTTTTGCTCTATTCAACTAATCTGTTTCTCCATGGAATGGTTTTGGCATTTTATATTATTCTAGGAATGTATTCATTTCATCTAGATTTTCAGACATATGTTCATTATTTTTAAAAGTTCTGTTTCATCTGTAGTAAGTTCCCCTTTTTAATTTTGTATTTGGTGTGTTTGCATTTTCAGTCTTCTTTAATTGATCAGTCTTGCCAGGTCTGTCTTTCCTTTTACTTTTTGTTTTAAAGATTCTGCCTTTGATTTTACTCATCTGTTGTGTTTCCCTTATTTCATCTATTTCTGTTCTCTTATATCCTTGCTTCTTATTGAGGTTTTCTCTGGTGGTCTTTTTCCAGTTTTGTGTTTAACTTACATATGATAAAATGCTCAGATTTTAATTGTACAGCTTGAATTTTTACCTACATATACACCCATGTGGCCAGTACACCCAATCAAGATCTAGAACTTTTTCATTATTCCAGAAAGCTACCTTGCAACCCTTTCTAGTGAAAGACACCCTCCCTACCTCCACTCTGTGCTCTATCACCAAACTGTTGTTTTTTTTTCTTTTTAAAAAGACTTTAATCTCTACAGCCAACTCGGGGCTCAAACTTACACAACTTTGAGCTCAAGAGTCGCATGCTCTACTGAGCTGCATGCCAGCCAGGTGCCCCACCATGTTTTGATTGAGAACTTCACATAAATGGAACTATATAGTGTGTACTCTTTTGTGTCTTTTTTCACTCATGTTTGTGAGATTCATTCATGTTGATGTTTATATCAGTATTTTGTTCTTTTTTATTGCTGAGTTGTAGTCCATTGTATGAATAGACCGTAATTTATCTATTCTCCTCTTGTTGGATGTTTGGGTTCCTAGTTTTTGGCTACTGTAAGCATAGCTGCTGCTTTCCATGTACATATAACAGGTCTTTTTGTTGGCGTGTTTGCATTTATTTGGGGGTAAATATCTAAGAATCAAATTGCTGGGTCATGGACTAAGTGTATGTTTCCTTTTATATGAAACAACCAGTTTTCCACAGTGGCTGCACCATTTACTACTTCCAACCATGTATAAGGGTTCCTTGCTGTGGGATTCTGAGAGCCCTGGGGGGTGGGAAGCAGGAAGGGAACATGTGGGCGCCTCCAGGCTAAAACCCACCCATCCTGAGACAGGTTCTTACAGGTGGCCTCCTTCTATTCCTATTTCCTGTCCCTCTCCCCTCTCCCACACCCCCTTCCTCTGTCCCTGGGCAACACCCCCACCCCAAATCACCACCATATCACCTCTGGGGGCCCCTTCTTTCTCACCTTGCCTCCTACAGCTGGTGCAGGGAGATGTCATAATGCAGGCCAATAAGTGGGGGAGGGGCTTTGTGCCCATTGCTTTTCCCTTAGCACCTCCCCTTTCACTTTCTCACCTCACAAGCCTCTGTTTGGGGGCGGGGCGGTTCCTGGCCCCATTTCCTGCCCAAACCTTCAGGGCCAGCCGGGAGAGGGCAGCCTCAGCTTCACGTTCCACTGCACCAGACCTGTGCTGAGAGCACACACATACTTGGGAATCACAGGGTGCAGACTGGTCGGCAGTGACCATAAGGGTGGGTCCTGTGCTAACAGTCGTGGAGAGAATGGGAATAAGTGTGGGCCCAACTGGTCCTGATGGAGCATCTCTGACCTGGGATTGGCAGGCTGAGCTTCTCTAGCTCCACCCCTCTGGGGTCATCTGCCCATTGAGGGCACAGGGGTGACTGGGGCCAGAGTGCCCACTGTTGTCCAATTAGAGATGCCCTTGGGCAGTCCCCAGGCCCAGGGAGGGCCAAGTGTGGTTTAGGTTTAGCCCTGCGATTGTACAACGGGTGCAGCTGCTGGGTGGCAAGGCCAGGGGGTGGGAGGTTCCCAGTGCTGGCTCTGACTCAAGGGGACTTCAAGCCCGATGGTGCCCTGCTGGTGTGGGATTTCCTGGTATATGGAGACCTGCTGGACTTGGCAATGGCGAGGGGGCCGTGACCGGGATCTTGTAGGTCGGGGCACAAGCCAGAACTTCCTGTTATAACCCCCACCTTCATCCCAAGCCGGTAGCCCCCATGCACAGACACCGTGAATGCTACCACTGCCACCTACCTTGGCCTGATGAGGCCCCTCGTCCACCTGTGTTTATGTCCCTGCTGCGTGGGGGCCACAAACCACGCTGGTGCATGAGAAAGAGACATGCAAGCTATGGACTTTTCAGCTTTTATTACAAAAAGAAGAGCATGATCCCAGCCCAGTTTTCCAACAAAAGTCACCAACTCAAAGTCTGACTTGGTCAGGGCCTCTCTGGATGGGGAGTGGGCTGGTAGACAGGTGCAGGGCCCCACTCAGACCACCCACACTTCTCCCTCCCCTACCCCAGGCTGGACCCGACATATGTAGAAGCAGCTCTTGCAGCTGCTCACTGGGCCTCGTTGAAGCGGGTCACCATTGTCTTGTGCAGTGTCTCCTTGTAGGACTCAGTTGAAGTGACCCCATAGGAGCTGCCTCGGGCACCCAAGCCGGAACCCCGCACCCGTGTCTGGGCCTACGTGAGAGAGGCAGGCTGTCAGGTCGGCTGCGGGATGGGGGTGCCGCAGAGAAGAGAATGCTGGAGGATGGGGATGGGATCACAGGAGACTCACCTCAATGGGCGTCACAATGCCCTGCTTCTTGCGGCCCAGGCCACTACCCTCTTTCCAGCCCATGGCCTGGAGCATGCGGCTGCCAATGTTGTCACTGCCCAGCCCATCCCGCGTGGGTTGCTCAAAGTCCCTGCAGGGGCCAGTGGGACAGTGTGAGTGACTGGCCTGCCGGCCCCGGGCCCCTCCCCTTGGCCCCGGGCACCTACACAGAAGCTGCGGACATGCCCCCGTACTTCCTCCTCTTGGGCTCTGGTGGCTCAGGGATGCCGTACTTCTCTCTGCGTTCGGCCGCACGGTCCCGGTACTTCATTTGCTGAAAACACGTGTGTGTGTGTGTGTGTTGTGTGTTGTGTGTGTGTGAGAGAGAATGGGGGAGCTGGATTTGGCTAACAGGTCTGACTGAGGTCTCTGTGGACAGGATATCGGGGGTGCGAGCAGCAGGCTACACCCGCCGAGGGACTTGAGCACCAGCTGCCTGAGGGAATAGGCACTTGGCAAGGGGCAGAGGGGATGGAGTCCAGGAATGGGTCACACCTCACCTCCATGTCGTTCTTCTCCAGTGCTTCGAGCTCATTTTCTGACAGGTGGGCTCGCCGGTGAATCTCAAGGTTTTGCTGCAAGGGGACAGACAAGAGGAGGCGTGAAGCGGCTGGGCCAGGCCGGGCTGGGCTGGGCTGGGCCGGGCTGGGCCGAGCCGGGCTGAGGCTCCCTGCCAATCCTCCCTCGGTCACCTTGTGTAGTCCAGAGAGCTGCTGGTGGCGGATGAGCGCCTCCTTGCTGGGGAACTGGCGCCGACAGAGCAGACAGGCCAGCTTCTGCCAGTCTGTGAGCTTCTCCTCCCGTTCAGGACCCCCTCGTTCCTGCTCCTCCTCACTGTCGCTCTCCCCGCTGTAGGCTGCCACCAGGCCCCGAGGGGGACTCTAGAGAACAGGAGGGTGCGGGAGGGAGGTCAGGCCTGGCTGGATTGGAGCCCCCACCCCTCCGCGGCTCCTCCTGCCCGGGCCACTCACTGGGCGGTCGTCGCTGGCCAGTTTTGGGAGGTCCATGCTGGTGTGCTGTCTCTCGGCTAGTGCTCCCTGGGGTGGGGGTGGGGGGGTACACACACACATTCAGGGACTGCACAGACGGACGGCAGAGATGGCGAGGCGGGGGCGGGGGGGGATGGAGGGGTGGCCGCCACACACTTTCTTCTCGAGGATGGCATAGCCAGCGTCTGCGGTGGCTGACTCCCGCCTCTCATCGTCGCGCAGAGCGCTGATGGGCTGGAAGCTGTTTTTGAAGTTTTCTTTTTGCTTGTTGAGGCTGCGGGCCCAGCGTTCCATGTCCTTGGCAATCTAGGGGTAAGGGTGGGGGTGAGGCTCTCAGGGACCCTCCAGGGGCTGGGACCACCAGCTCCGTCCACTGCCCCTTCCTGCCCTGCAGCTTCCAGCAGGGGGTGAGGAGGTGGCGATGGAAGTCCCCATTTCTTGTCATTCTGTCGTTAGTGCCCCTTGCCAAGCCCTCCTGGGCTGTGCCTGTCCTCCTCACAGGCACGCCCACGACTCTGCTCTCTGGGTGCTTCTATCTTATCAGTTTACGGTGCAGATAACGGCTTTCTCAAACCTCTACATGGGATACTATGCCACATTCCATATTCTGTCCCCCCACACCTCCAGGCACAACACCACTTTTAGAATTTACCAGGTTGCCAAGGGAACACTTAGTTCTTGCTTCTAAGTGCTGCACCCAGACTGTCATACCCTTCCTCCACAGAAAGACACCGAAGTTCCCTCCAACTGCCCACTCCCACCAGACGTGGCAATGGCCATTTTCCACACCCTGATGGGCCCATAATAAGTTCTCTGGGATGGACAGACCTGGACACAAACCCACAAGTGGGGTTCTGGGCCCAAAGGAGGTCTGCGTGCCCCCTCGTTTCCACAGGCAGGGCTAGCCTGGCTTTGGGCACACAAGCAGCAACGGGAGGGTTCCTGCCGGTGGCGGGGGGGGGGGGGACAGGAAAGCTGACTGGGCTCACTTGGATGGATGGCACTGGCCACTCAGGGAGGTGGGCACCCTACCACGTACCGCTGCAGAGACTGGCCCTGGCTCAATGTCCTGCATCAAGGAGCAGAGCCGGGCCGGAGCCCGGTCTCTCTGGAGCACAGTCACTGCCATGCGCACATCTGCCCCCCTCCCTCAGCAGCAGAGGCTTAGAGAGTAATGCATTCATCGGAAGCCACCAAACAGCCAGCCAGTGACTGCTGGACCCCCAGTGTTCACCTGTTGGGCTGTCTTGGTCTTGTGCTTCTCCTTCTTCTCTTTACCCTCCTTCGAGGGGGCCCCTGTCTCCTTATGCCCGTCGGCCGACTGCTCCAGAGCTGGAACGTAGGTCCGCCTTTCCCCATCCCAGTAGAGGTACTGCTGGCTCTGAGCGTTGTAGTAATACTGGGAGAGGAGCAAGGGAGGGGGGCATGAGGGGAGACCTCAAGAAGGGGAACTGCAGACCCCACCCGTTCCCTGGGCCACCCTATCACCTGGGAGTTGGGGTCATAGTACAGGCCAGTCTGGGGGTCATAGTAGTAGCCAGATGTCTCATCATACTGGTAGGTAGAGACGTCAGGAACAGCTGGCGGGGGCGAGAAAGGAGGGGGGTCACACTCCTCTCTGCTTTGTTAAGGAGCTCCCCGCCCCGCCCCGCCCCCCACCCGCAGGCCACAGCTACTCACGGTACTGGCTGTAGGACTCCTGGGCGGTGGGGCTGGTGGCCGGTGGCAGGGCAGAGCTGGGATGGGTAGGGCTCTGGAGCTCGGATTTGAGCACAGCGGGTGACATGATGGTGTACGGCTGGTCACAGGGCCAGACAGGGGAACGGGGCTCAGTGTCTGCCGATGCCCCCTGCGTGCCGCCCCCCCCCCAGGAGCCCCCAAGCTCCCTCACCTGGCTGTTGGCAGCGGCACCCTGGCTGCCGCTTGCTTCAGCCGCTGACTGCTGATAGATGCCAGGGGCGGCACCAGGCTGGGCGCGGGAGAAAGCCTGCAGCGATACAGGGTCTGCCCCAGGATCCAGGGAGGCCTCTGCACCTGCCATAAGGGACAGGGAGGGAAGGAGAATGCCTGTGAATGACGGGGCCCAGGACCCCATGCCTACCGCCCCCCCGCTGCAGGCTCAGGGACAGATGCCGGGACTCACCTGCTCCAGATGGGTCCCCTTTGGTTCCAGTGATGCCGGGGCCCTTGGTGCCCTTGAGGTAGCCATGGGCATAGAGGGAGGACTCTGTGCCCTGGCTGCCGCCATAGCCCTCATCCTGTTGGTAGTAGCTGTAGTCGACCGGTGGCTCCTCGGGGGTGGCCCAGGCACCCTCCCCACCCTGGGAGGCCTGAGGGGCAGTGGGAGGGGCTTATTAGCAGAGGAAGGGGCGCAGGGGGAGGGGAACCTGCTAAGAAGCATCTGCCCACAGGTGAGGCTAGTGTCTGTCTGCTGACAGAAAGCATGCAGGCCTCAGACAGGTGAAGTGTGAGGGCCGCCCGGCCACAGCAGGGCAGGGCAGCGGCAAAAACAAGAATCGACCGAAGAGTTGTGCCAAAAGGCTCCCAGGGCTGACACTGGTACGTGTGTGGAGTAGTTCAAGTGCTGGGTGTCAGGTCAAGGAAGACACTGTCCTCCCCTTCTTTATTTTCATCTCCTAATTTTCTTTCAGCCACTTATAAATTCCGTTTTATTAAAGAAGTTGTAACAATTCAGGACGATAAAATAACCACCAAATAGAAGCGAAAAGCAGCCACAATGGTGTTGAAGTTGAAAGCCTGGGAGGAGGTGACTGGGAAGGGAGCTGCGGCGAGGCCCCCAAAGCCCGCAGCAGCCACTGTGAGGGTTTGGGGTCCACGGAAAGCCAGACAGCAAGCCAGCCCTCCTGGTTGCAGAGAGGGCGCGGGAGGGTCGAGACTGTGGCCCCGGTGTGGGGACGCTGGGGCAGAGGGGAGTCTTTGAGTACCTGTGAGATGGCCCACTGGGCCGCGGCAATAGCAGTGCTGGCCACAGAGGCAGCATTGATGCGACTGCCTTCGTTGGAGGCCATGTCCCTGGGGAGGATGTCAGAGACGAGGAGTGAGATAAGAAGCCCCAGGCTGGGGGGCCAGCTAGGAAGGGACAGAGGTGGGGTCCTGACCTCTTAGAACCCTTGGCAAACTCAACGTTGATGGTCTTGCCGTCGATGGTGAGCGGCGGGTGCAGGGCCTGCAGGATCTGCAGTAGCTGGGCTGCCTCCTGGAGGGGGAGGAGGGGAGGCAGGGGCAGAAGGGTCAGGCCCGGGGAGGTCCCCGGCTCCATTGCCCCGTTGCCAGGCTTGGAGCCGCGGATGGGGGGGGGGGAGGCGGCTGGGGTCAGGGTCCCTCCTCCCCGCCCCGGGGGCCGGGACCCTGGCTGCCCGGCCCCCCCCTGTGCCGCCCTCACCACGATGGTGGAGAGCTGGATAAAGGCGAAGCCACGGTTCAGTTGGGTCTGCTTGTCCTTGATGACACGAACATTGGAGGAAGAGAGCACCGCGTAGGGTGCCAGGGCCCCCAGGATGGAGTCCATGGTTCTGTGTGGGTTCAGGTTGCGCAAAATGATGGCTGCAGGAAGGGGCCCAGCATTAGGGGGCACCCCTGATACTCTGCTCCAGCCCTACCCTCTGGTGTCTCCCCACTACCCCTCTCCTCTGGCCTCCACGTCTTTTGCACCTGCTGCTTCCTCTCACCTCTTCCTCCTGGATAAACTTTGCTTGTCAGTCCAAGTCCCAGCTCAGTCGCTCACCTGCCGAGAACCTTCCCAACACACCCCCAAAGTCGAGTCGGGCAATGTTCCTCCCCTGCTCTCCCTACTTCACGTCTGTCCCCCAACCAGGAAGAGACCCTGGGAGGACTCAGTCCTGGTCACCGCCACCTCTCTGGCCTCGGAGAGCCCAGCCCAGACACCCTAGGGCAGGGATAAAGGAAGGAACAACGGACTCACTGTCATTGGCGTTCTCCGAGCTTGGCTCCGAACCCTGTGACAGAGCTTGGGAGGCCAGCACACCCTGGGCCTGGTAGGGCTGCGGCAGGGGGAGCAGGCCTTGGCTTAGCTCCCGCCCGCCCAGCGGCAGCGTCTGCTGGTCCAGCCTCGCGCCCAGGGGCAACTTCTGCTCTGCCTCTGTCAGGGGCAGCGGAAGATAGGCTGGCGTCAAAGGGGTAGGCAGCTCCAGGCCGGTCACCGTCCTCCCCCTTCCACCAATGTCCCGGGGGCGGGGGAGGGGGGAGGGTAGGAGGGCCTCACCTGACTTGGGCACACCACATTTGAAGCACTTCTCACGGCGTTTGAAGTTCTGGACACCGCACTGCGAGGCACAGTCCAGGCCGTCAGGGTGGGGTGGGGCTTTCTGCGGCACCCTCCAAACCGGGATCCAGAGATCCCCCCAGGGAACCGCACCATGCCCCAGGAAGGAAGGTCCCAGGGTCAGGGGTGGCAGGGGGCCTCTGGCTGTCATTCCCAGTCTGTGACTCTTCCCTTCATGTGGTCTCAAGTTTGTTCTCAGTGCCACCTCCTCAACTCAGGAATCAACAACTCCCCCACCCTTGTTACAAGTGCCACCTCCTCTGAGGTACCCACTGCCAGGACTGCCCCCTTCTTGTCCCTTTAGCGGGTTCCTCTTCCTAAAATGTGCTTCCCTCTTCAGAAACCTTCAATGTTTCCACCCCTGAAAGCCAGCAGCCCCTCTCTGGCCAGACTCCCATCCCTCCTTTATCTCGAGGACTGGGTTGGTGTTCTTGAGAAACCAGCCTTGGTCATGGCAGCCTCCAGGAACCCCCAGCTTTTCTATCTGTGGAGGTTCTACATTTCTGTGTCTGTTCCATGGTCGGGGACCGCGCCATCGCTCCTGTGCCAGGCTCTGCCCCCGTAGGCCCAGGATGTGGCCTGGGCCGCCCTCACAGCCTAGCAGCAGGGAGCGGATGTAGCACGGGGGAGGGGCAGCAGGTTCATCTGCGGGGACTCTGGGAGGGGAACGGTCCAAGCGGGGCATGGCTCACTCAGCTGGGGACAGTTGGTGGGATGTTTGGTCTGGGAGGCCTAGAAGTTTGCTTTGGTTTGGTCTGGTTTTGCTGGGAAGCTACTGTTAGCAAAGGGCACAAGAGATTTTCTGTAGCTGGTGTAGGAGGGTGAGGAGAGGCAGAAGTGGGAGCTGGAGAGGGCAGGTGACACCAGATTACGGAGGGTGGTCACGCTCAAGCTCAGTGGCGAGGGGCGGGTTTCTAAGCAGAGATGGAAGAACGCGGTTAGAGGCAGTTTCGAGGAATGTTACAAGTGAGAGGGCGAGACAAAGAGGCAAGGGGCCAGCACAGCAGAAGAGAGGTCTGCAGCGGCTGAGGGAGAGGGTGACGGCTGGTCTGGGCAGTGGGAATCGCGAGGGAGAGCATTTTTGTGATGGAAGCGACAGGGCCTGGTGACCAACAGGATGCGGGGAGTTAAAGGAGGATAAAGGAGAGAATTCCCTGGTTTTGAGGAGTACCTGAAAATACAGGAGGGACAGAGTGCCACTGTCCCTTGGTCCCTACCCCTGCAGAGACACTGGACACCCGCCTCCTGATAACACTTTCTCTTTTAAAACAAACAGGTGCCACTCTCCTTAGTAGGCAGGATTCTTCCTGCGGGGAGGGTCGCGGGCTCTCAGTGCCCCCCTTCGGTCTCAGGACTGCCAGCTGGCTGAGGAAGGTGGGGCTGTGGAGTCGCAAGGCTGCCTCCGGGCCGCTTGGGAGGCTGGCCCCAGAGGAGACCTGAACCCAGGGTACCATCCATGGCCCCTGTGATCGGGAGCAAGTCACGGCGCAAGGCTAACCCACGGGGGCACCCCCTTTGAGCCTCAGCTTCCTCGTAGGGAATACGACTGCAAGATCCTACAGCTTGTGGCCTCAGCCTCAGGTGGACGTGGCTTTGCCAGAGCGGCCGTCAAGGTTGGGCCCCCCGACACAGGCTCCCAGAGCAGCCTGTGCTTTCCTTTGGGGGAACAGGCGGACATCAAAGGGAGCTAACTGTGGGCCAGACATTGTTCCAACGGTTAACCTCTCAGCGCCACTCGGGAATCCTCCCGACCACCTTGGGGGAAAGGGGTCATCGCTATTCACGTTTTGGAGCTGAGGAAAGTGAGGCAGAGACCAAGGAGGATGTGGGAGGCTCTAATCCCGGCCAGCCCGGCTCAGAAGTCCACATCTGACACGGATACCCCACGGCGGGCCTCCACTGTCACTAGTCGGTCGCTTACGTAAGTACTCGTGGAAAGCCTACTGGGACTTTGGGCAGGACTACGCCTCCTGAGGGCAGAGCCTGGCGCCAAGTAAGAGCCCAGTACACGTGGGTGGGTGGGCAGGCGGCAAGGGACAGTGGCCCCTTGAGCTGAGCCGGTCCTCGACACCCATGCCACGCAGAGGCCCCAGGGCGACAGACGCCGCTGCTGCCTCTATCCACGGCAACCACTGCCCACCGCCCCTGTACCTTGTTACACAGCCAGTCCTCATTGATCTTGGGCTTGGGGTCGCTGTAGTGCATGGACACCTTCTGGCCCAGGATGTTGAGGGAGTGCTGCGGGAAAAAGCAGAGCGCAGTGAGGCCCAGGCAGCGGTGCCCCACGCACCGTTTCAGCACAGGAGAAGAGAGTGAGCGAGCCCTTCAGCTGGATGGATGAGGGACAGGGAACGGAGGGAGGTCGGAGAACGGACAAGGGAAGAAGGAAGGGAAGGAGGGAGGGAAAGCGCCACAGCCCTTGGGCGCAGCTGTTTGCTGCCTTTCCGGGCACGCGCACGCACACGTGAACACACGCCACCAGGCACACAGTGCTCGGCTGACCGACGCTTGCCGGACAGTGGGGAAAACCCCCCACTCGGCCCTGACACTGCCAGGCCACACCCAGGGCCAGCACTACACAGGCTACACTTGGGATGAGGGGGACAGGGAGGGGAGGGAGAGGAGGGGAGAGAAAGAGAGAGAGAGCGCACGCGCGCTAGTGCTGGAGAAGGGGAAAAAGAAAGAGCCATATTTAAAAGATGGAAGTTCCTGCTGTGAGGCTGTCTTCCCGGGGCTGGCTGGGTCCTGGGCCCCCCGGCATTAGGGCAGAGATGGCCCCAGGGCCGCCCTGCTGAGCCCCTGCTTCCACCACATCTGACCCTTCCTCCTGTGTCCCACACCAGTGAGCCAGGCTCTGGGCAGGTGAGCAGAGCAGGTCCTTGGGTCTCTGTAGGTCCCAAAGCTGCTGGGTGGGGAGACCGTGCCAGGCGGGGGAGCAGGCTCCCTTCCCTTCCTGACAGCATGACTCCTTGCTGAGAAGGCAGGCCTGCCCTCAGCGGAGTGCGCAAGCGGTGGCGCTTGTCGGGGGGTAGGTGCAGGGGGAGGGCTGGGGCATCTGAAGTGAGTTCTATCGCATTTGACTGGTACTTCAGATCAACAGAGCGGTGCTGGCCTCTCGCACGGGGAAGTCAAAAGGCCGAACTCACATGCAGGGAGAGAGATGGCAAAACGGGACTTGCTAGTTAGTGTGCCAACAGCTAAGGTCCCCAGTGGCTAGACTTCCAGTGATGCCTGAGAGTGGAACGAAATCCTGGCTCTGCCTAACCCCGGAGCAGGGTGGCCCCCGAGGAGTGGGAGCCTCTGTGGAAGAAAACCTCCCCCCTGGCAGCCCTTTCTCCAAAAGCTCAGCTGGGAGGTGGAGGGGCAGAGCTAGTGCCTGGTGGTGGGAAGGGGCCAGTGGTGAGTGTGGGTTCTTGATGGGAAGCCCAGTGGGTAGCAAGAGATGGGAAGAGGAGATAGTGAGGGTCAGGAAGGGGGAGAGAGAGGGGGCGGGGGGGATGGGACACAGGGCCACAGGGCAGGGAACTGTGTCCATAAGAATCAGGCGATGGGGAGCGCTCGATTACAAAGTAGTATTTGTTTGGGGGGGGGTTCAAGTGCGGCAAAGCAACCTGATTGGCTTCCATCCATCGTGTAGCGTCCTGCAAGTGACTAAACTCGACGAAGGCGAAGCCCCGGCTCTGACCTGGAGACAGCATTCAGATACAGACGCAGTGGGTTAGTCAACAGCTTTGGACACACGGCGTTCCCGGGGGTGGGACCCGAGGGGAGAGGACCGGGGGTGGGGGCAGAGGGAAAGGGGGAGAGGAGAAAAGAAGAAAGGGAGAGAGAGAAGTAATCAGAGAGAGAAAGACCAGGGGGTGGGAGGCAAGGTAGATGGTTGGGAGGAGTAGGAAAGAGGGACGGGGGACGGAGGTGGGAGGGGGAGGAGGAGATACACACACGCCAGCTGGGAAGAAAGAGAGAGGGGCTCAGGCAGACCTGCCTAGGGTGACGGAGACGGAGAGGAGGAGGTGGGAGGGAAAGGGTACAAGTAGAGATCTGTCTCAGAGAAGGAAGGAGGGCAGATGGGCAGGCTGTTGACTCCACATGGGCCAGAACAGATAATGGAAGGGTGGGGCCCAGCACGAGGCCGGTGCCCAGGAGGGGTCCTGTGACAGGTGTTTCATCAAGAAGCAAAAAAGAACCTGGGCCAGGCTGCTTGGTGAGGCTGGGAAGGCTCCAGGCCCATCAGGAACCAGGGGGAGTCAGGGACACAATGTCGCCTCAGCCTCAGCACAGTGCAGGGGAGGTGGGCCTTACCAGGGAGCCGCTCAGGGCCAAGCTAGGAAGATTACAGCCACCCACAGTGCAAGTCCTCCTAGACAGCAGGAGAATGGGGGCCAGGGTTGGCCAGGCAGACCTTAAAGAATCAGTGGGTGCCTGGGAGAAGTGCCAGAAGGGGCCACACCTAGGATACCACCTTATGGAGACAGAGAGCGACCAGAACCCTGTCAGTGTGTGGTTTGGCTGGGCTGAAGCAGAGCAAGACCTACATGCTACCAAGAGAGACTCAAGGCCTGGCCAGGGCTGGGAAAGGGACCCAGGGCTTGAGGCTGCAGGAGAGCAGCTCCTCTTCTGGAGGTACACACAGGGAGGGCTTAGACATGGCAGGACTTGGGGGGGGCATGTTTGATCTCCGTAAGAGTAACTGTTAGGATGCACAGGAAGATGAAATGGTATGATCTGGGGTGGGGGAGGGAGGGAGAGAGGGAAGAGAGAGACAGAGAGGAAAAGAGGGGCAGGGAGAAGGAAAGGGAGGGGGGAGGAGGAAGAGAGAGAGAGAGAGAGAAAGAGAGAGAGAGAGATGGAGGTGTGGGGAGGAGAGAGACTGAGAGATGGAGAGAGAAGCCCAGGCAGTGAAGCCCCACTGTGCCTGCCTTGGGGAGCCTGGGCCAGAGGTCCTGCAGAGACAACTCCCACCCCCCCACCCTGCTAACCTCAGGCCAGCTCCAAGCAGCCTGCAAGAGGGAGGGAGGGAACAAGTGAAGCCAGAAATCCTGGCTGCTCATTGGGATGCACCCTTGGGTAAGAGCCATCCCCTGCCTCCCCTCTTGGGACATGTGGGTGGGACCGTGTCAGACCTACTTTCTGGTCACAGGCTGTCACCAGAAAAACGTGGGGGAGATTGAGGGGCAGGGGAAGGAGAAGAAGGGAGAGGGAAGGGAGTATATGGGGAGGGGATTACCACCTCAGATACTTAAGAGTCCCAAAGAGGAGGTGCCCTGGAGCCTGGCCCTGGCCCTGCCCCCGGGGAGCACTCAGCTCAGTATTGCCCCCCCCTCCCTGACAGCCCCAGAGCTGTGAGGAGGACGGGTTGAGGGGAAGAGAAGAAGAGAGGGCACCCCAAGCTGCCCATTCCCAGCTGTGGCAGGAAGGCAGGACAGGGAGGGTGAGGGAGAAGGCAGAAGCAGGAGGGAGACTGGAGGCTGCGGCTGGCCAGCGGAAGGGGGGGGCACTGGGAACAAAAGCTCACCTGAGGATTTGTTCCGCATCAGCCGGACCTCTCGTGCTTGCACTCCGTGGGACTGCAGCTGGCCCCGGATCTGTACGGGGAGATACGGATGGGGGCAGGCTCAGCACGCGGGGGGCCACCGGAGGCCTCCAGGACCCTGAGGGGCTGCCGGTGATGTGCACGCACCGCCTCTTCTTGCTCTCTTGGGGCTTCTCCCCAAGTGGCCACGGCCCTGGGACCGCACCAGCACCAGGTCTCAGCACTAGGCCCCAGACTTGCAGAGAGTGAGTGAAATGAAAGGGGCATGGTGCAAGGTGGGGGGGCCTGGCAGCGTGGTGACCCTCAGAGGCGGAGAGCAATGAGAGAGCAGCGAGCCAAGCCAGCAGCTCAAGAATGGCCTGCGGGGGCGGGGGGTGGGGGGGCGGTGTCTGTCAACAGGCTTGGTGCAGTGGCAGTGAGGAGAGCTGGAGCTTGCCCCAAGAGACCCGTGACGCGAATACCAAAACAGGAAGGACTGGGATCTGAGCAGAGCCCCACCGTGTGCCCCAGGCCACACTTGGAGCAGTATCCTGGGGTGGAGACCAAAAGGTGTGGTCCCAGGGTTTGGAAAGCTTCCTGGGTGAAGCCAGAGAGAAGCTGCAGAGGCAATTTGGGGTTCAGACCAGGTGAGGCAGGGTCTCTAGGCCAGTGGTGCTTCTTGCAGAAGCCTGGGAGCATGTGCTGGGCATTCTCGGGCAGCAATCTTACTGCCTCTGGGCCTTAGTTTCCTCATCAGGTGAAAAAGCTCTCGCTCTCTCTCTCTCTCTCTCTCTCTCTCTCACACACACACACACACACACACACACACAGACACACACACATGTGCTGGAGGATGAAAAGAAACACAGGGGAGCTCGTTAGGACTGCAAACACTCAGGGAGGGCACAGGAAACAGCAAGAATGTGGGCTCTGGAATCCAGCTGCCCAGGGCCAAACCCCAGCTCCACTCTTCTACTCACTGGCCTGCCACTCACTGGCTGTGGGACCTGGGGCAAGCTGCTTCACTGCTGGGGGCCTGGTTTCCTCATCCGTAGGACGGAAACACGCAGAGTACCTTGCCCGCAGGGTGGCTGTGAGGAGGATTAAGTGAGACCTGGCCTGTGGCCCACCCTGTGCTCAATCCTTAGCACATGTCAGCGTGGAGCTACCGTCCGACCCTGAACACAGCAGCTGGGCCAGCCGTGAGAAACTCCCAAATACACAGGTGGGATATTCTCTGTGACAAAAGGGGCAGCCGGTAGATTTCAGAGAAGAGTTGGGCAGAGAATTCAGGGGAGGGGGCAGAGAGGAGACTCGGGGAGGCTAGGGAGGAGGCTATTCTAGTGGCCCTCTGGGGTTTTACTGGGGCTCATTAGGGGAAGCCTCTATGAGAAGGAAAGAGAAGAAAAGGGAGGAATATGGAAGGGAATGTCACGGAGCATGGGGTGGGAAGGAAGTCAAAGAACCCAGAACTCTGTGGCCAGGCCACTGATATTTGACGCTGCTGACAAAGGAGGGCAGGGGGTGAGGGTATGGGGAAAGAATGTGAATAAAACCTCAGAAAATCCCATGGGGACCCTCCCCATCCCCAGGGCTGTAGGGCCCTGCATCATCTCTGCCAGCAGGAAGAGCCGGCTCTGGGCCCGGTGAGCATCTGGCCCTCAATCAACGTATGCAGAATGGATGGATGACCAGTGGAATGTTCTGGAGGAATGCTCTGTTCCCTCCCACACCCACCACCACAGCCCCTTGGCCAAGGCAGCCTATCCGACAATCCTCCCTTCCAGACCAGGAGAGCACAAGGGCCTGCCCAGAGGACGGATCAGTGCTGGGGGAGAAAAGGGATGAAAGATGCTGAGGTCGGGGTGAGGGAGAAGCTGAGGGCCCTGGAGGAGACCCAGCCTGGCCTCCTGCTCTGCCGCCTGCCCGGGGCCATGGGGGGGGGCACGTACGTCATCCTCAGTGGCTGCCTGTGGCAGCATCCTCAGCATGACGATGTTACTGGCCTTCTCCTCCTCCTCCTCCTCCTCCTCCTCCTCCTCCTCCTCCCCTTGCTCGGTCCGATAGTCCTGGTCCCGATAGTCGCCGTCTCGGGGGAAGCCTGGCGGGCCAGTGGGGCTGTGCCTGTGCCGCCGCCGCCGCCTACGCTGAGTCTCGGAGCCCGGGGAGGCCTCGTAGGAATCCTGGCCGACAGAATGAGACGGGAGACACCAGACGGGCAGTCAGTCTGGGGGGGGCCTAGGGGCTGGCCGCTGGCTCTCTGAGGCAGGCAGGCTCTGAAAGCCAGGGCTGGGCGGGCTCCGGCTAAAGGCTCAGGGCAGGCAAAAGGGGTCGGCCCTGGACTGCAAGGCTTCTGGGGGGGGGGAACTGTCCCCGGAGGTCTTTTGGGGGCTGCCTTGGTGGGAGCGGGGAGAGGCCGGCGGCAGTATTACAGACGGGTGACCAGACACTGCCTAAACCTCCTCGGGTCTGGGGTCAGTGTGCTGAATCCTGCCCTCTGTTGCCCCCTCCTCCTCCCTTACCAGCTCAGCTAGTATGTGCACAACTCTTCCTCATGCCTTATGATTTCCAGCTTGGGCCAGGGTTCTAGAAGTAGCTTAGTATCTCATCCAGAGCCAGTCAGCAGGGGCCTGCAAAGGTGTGAGGGCCTCAGCACTGCCCCCAGGCCCTGATCCTCCTCCGCCTGGCCAGTCCTCTGTCACCACTAGGCTCCCCCCTAACAAGGTGCGGTGGCTGAGTTCTTGCGTGTTGCCCAAGCCATGCTGCCAGGCCTAAGCAGGCCAGGCCAGGGTTCACAGCCCTTCTGCCCTCAGGGGGACCAGATAACTCAGTGCTCCACTTGCACTCTTCCCAATGGGTCCACCCAGGGCCCCCTGGTGCCCTGGAGTCATCCAGGTACAGATCACAGCTGCCAGTGGGGAAGCTTAAACGCCCACACTCTGTCCCCGGGGGCTGGGTTGCAAAAGTACCCTTCCCACCCTGCTGGATAAGAGACCTGCCTGCTTACTTGGACCTGGGCCCTGACTATCCTCTCAAACTGGGGTTCCCTTAAGGCAAGTCTGCTTCTCCTCCTCAGATGGTGAACATCATGCCTCCCTTCCTCAGGTCAGGGCTAACAATGCAATGTGGAACTGGCTACCCCGAGCTCAAAGGAGAGGCCCTAGAGGGTCTTTCCCTTCTGTAGAGGGGCTCTGCCGCCCCTGCGAATGCCCACGGTTGGCCTCCCAGGGCTACTCTGCTGGGTGATATCCAGTCCCCCCACTGCCCTCCCAACCACACATGCCGGGTCCCATGCAAGAGGCTCCTCAAGGGCCCCAAACTGGCTGGGAGCAGGCAGTGAAGGGCTTGCAGCGAACCATGGACCCCAATTAAAAAAGGGAAGAAGGGAGAGAGGTGATGGCCAGGGGCCCTCAGAAGTACAGAGCCAAGCATGTGGAAGTCAGGGAGACCCAACTCGGGAGAGGAGCCCTCACAGAGGGGAGCAGGAACAGACTCTCCAGGTGAGGCAAAGCCACCGAGCGCAGTCTGAAGGCATGGGAGCCGAGAGCACCTGCACATGGTGCTACAAGCTGAAGCCCCGCAGGACTCTGTCCTCCCCGGCCCTCACCTCTGCACTCTGCTCCTCGGACGAGTCGTCGTAGTCATGCTTGCCCTCCTGGCTACCATACTCGCGGGGATATGAGCGGTAGTCCATGTCCCGGTAGTCGTGGTCTCGGCTGCGGTTCTCCCCACCATCATCTTGCGAACGGTCAGTGGCTCCATAGCGGCCAGTCCTGTCCCCACGACCACCTCTGAGGGAAGAACGGGGAGGGATCAGAGGGCAGTCCTTTCTGCAAGGTGCAAGAGGCGAGGGCGGGCTCCCACCCACTCACTCCCTCTAGACCCTAGATCCCACTCCCAATGGGGCTCCCTAAATCCTGACTCCAGGAGGTGAGCTGGTCCCCACCCCTCAAAAATCCAATCCACTTCTCCTTCCCTCTGCCACCTCCCCGGCCCACGCCTGTCTTCCTTCACGAGGCCCTCAGATGTGGCGTCAGGGCTAGTCTCACCCCCCCCCCACCACGCCTCTCCCAGCTCATTCGCTACGCCCTGAATGTGAGCGAGTATTCTATAAGGCAAAGCCAACCAAGCCCAACCGTTGCACTCCCTTCAACGGCTCCCCCTCATTCTCAAGATAAAACACCAAAATGCGCACGAAGGTCCTGCCAGGTCTGCGGGGTCTGCGGGGAGAGGTCCCTACCGCCCTCTCTCCCTCTGCCTCTCTGCACGCTGTGCTACCCTGCCCCCCTGCTTTGCCGTCACCCTGCCGGCCCTGGCGGCTGTTTTGTTAAAATTTCTCCTACCGCGATTACCGTAAAATAATTACCTCAAAGTTGATTTCATGTACTTTTTTTTTTTTTTTAAGATTTTATTTTTAAGTAACCTCTACACCCAACATGGGGCTTGAAATTATAAGCCCGAGATCAAGAGTTGCATGCTCCACTGACTGAGCCGGCCAGGTGCCCCTCACATGCACTTCTTTGATGATTTAAAAAAGGACTAAACTGTGAGTTCTGGCAAAGAGGGGACCACATCCAGAGGGTCCACTGCCCTACTCCCCAAAACTAAGCTCAGTACCTGGTACTCAGTGGGTGCCCAATAATTTTTGTTTGATGAAATAATGACTTAAAAAGTATTCTAAAAGCAACCAATACATGTTTACTTAAAATAAGAAAAAACAGACACCGCAGTAGACTACTGCTAGCAGGGTCCCAATCCTGGTCGGGAATGACACTGTTAGAATGTCTAGTATCAACACCACTACGAACACTGTTCTAAGGCGCTAGCTGAACCAAGAGAATGAAGAAAAGAGGTTAAAAGCTGGACACGAGAAGGTAAAATTACCATTGTTTGTAAACGGTATGACGATATACCTGCAAAGCCTAAGAGAATCAAATGAAAAATGATTACAACCAATAAATCAGTAAGGATGCTGGGGACAAAAGTAACATGCAGAAACAGATACGTTGCCTCTATTCAGAGAGGCGTTGTTTAGAAATGGGAAGATCCCAAGTATAACTGAACCAAAAAGGTTAAATACCTAGACAAGCGCCAAGATCTTATGACTATACTTCACACATATAAACCAGGATACGTTTAAAATGGGTCAAAGACTTGAGACAACATGGATGGAGCTAGAGAGTATGATGCTAAGCTAAATAAATCAGAGAAAGATAAATACCACATGATTTCACTCCTATGTGGAATTTAAGAAACAGAACAAATGAACAAAGGAAAAAAAAAAAAAAAAGAGGGAGGCAAACCAAAAAACACCTTTTTAAAATTATTTTTTTTAAAGATTTTATTTGACAGAGAAAGACAGAGCGAGAGAGGGAACATAAGTAGGGGGAGTGGGAGAGGGAGAAGCAGGCTCCCCGCTGAGCAGGGAGCCCAATGCGGGGCTCGATCCCAGGACCCTGGGATCATGACCTGAGCCGAAGGCAGATGCTTAATGACTGAGCCCCCCAGGCGCCCCAAGAAACAGACTCTTAACTATAGAGAA
>NC_058419.1:85928650-85986808 GCF_002201575.2 Neomonachus schauinslandi
CTGAGCCCCCCAGGCGCCCCAAGAAACAGACTCTTAACTATAGAGAACTGATGGTCACCAGAAAGAGGTGGGTGGAGGGGACGGGAGAAATAGGGGGTGGGGTTTGAAGAGTACACTTCTCATGAGGAAAAAAAAATTTCAAAAATAAAACAATCGGGGCACCTGGGTTGCTCAGTTGGTTAAGTGGCCGACTCTGGATTTTAGCTTGTCATGACCTCAGGGTCCTGGGATTGAGCCCCACGATGGGCTCCACACTCAGCAGGGAGTCTGCTTGAGATTCTCTCCCTCTGCCCCTCCCCCTACCTGCATGTGCGTGTGCTCTCTGTAAAATAAATAAATAAATCTCTTAAAAAATAAAAATAAAACAATCAGGAAAATATGAAAAAAAATTAAAATGCACGGTCCGAGAGTAAAAAATAATAATAAAAATAAAACTTGTCGGGGTGCCTGGGTGGCTCAGTCATTGGGCATCTGCCTTCAGCTCAGGTCGATCCCAGGGTCCTGGGATCGAGCCCCGCATCGGGCTCCCTGCTCGGCGGGGAGCCTGCTTCTCCCTCTCCCACTCCCCCTGCTTGTGTTCCCTCTCTCGCTGTGTCTCTGTCAAATAAATAAATAAAATCTTTAAAAAAATAAATAAAATGGGTCAAAGATTTAATAGAACTGAAACCATAAAAGTAGAAGAAAACACGAGATGATTTCTTGATAATCTTGAAATGGGGGAAAACTATGACCCAAATCCAGAAGCCACAGAAGAGATTATTAAAGTTAACTATATAAAAATAAAACACTTCTGCTTGGAAAAGAAAAAAAACATCATGAGCCCAGTCAGGACAAATTAACTGGGAAAAAGCATGGGAAGAGGAAGAGGAACAGAATTCACAGGAAAGAAATACAAACAATTTAAAAAGATGCTCTGTCTCATAATGAAGGATGAAAATTAAAACTACCCTGGACAGGCCATTTTATTTTTATTTTTTATTTTTTGAAGATTTTATTTATTTATTCGTAAGAGACAGAGAGAGAGAGAGAGAGAGAGGCACAGGGAGAAGCAGGCTCCCCACTGAGCCGGGAGCCCGATGTGGGACTCGATCCCAGGACCCTGGGATCATGACCTGAGCCGAAGGCAGATGCTTAACCATCTGAGCCACCCAGGCGCCCCCTGGACAGGCCATTTTAAAATAAACGTCTACAATTTACTTTTTGTGTATTTTTAGTCATTTTTATTGTGGTAAAATAGAGATCTCATAAAATTTACCACAAAATATACTCACAATGTTGAGCAACCATAACCGGCTGTTTCCGGAAATTTTTTTTCATCATCCCAAACAGAAACTCCGTACTCACTGAACATTAAACCCCCCCCTCCCCCCGATTCTACTTTCAGTCTCTATGGATCTGCCTGTTCTCGGTACCTCGTGTAAGTGGAATCATACAATATTTGTTACTTTGTGTCTGGCTTCTTTCACTTAGCATCATGTTTTCAAGGTCCATCTCTGTTGTAGCATAAGTCAGAACTTCTTTTGCTATGGCCGCACGTGTACGTAGGTACCGCATACAGCACTTTGTTTGGCCATGCATCTGCTGAAGGACACCTGCGCTGTTTCCACCTGCTGATCACTTCTCGGCCTTTTGGCTAAGATCAAGTGTGTTTCCACCTACTGGCTGTTTTGGGTGTCGTGACTAATGCTGCTACGAACACTGGTGTACAAATATCTGTTTGGCTCCCTGCTTTCGAGTCCTTTGGGTAAATACCCAGGAATGTAACTGCTGGACCACACGGTAGTTGTAGATTTATTTTTTTGAGGAGCCCCTGGACAGTGTCCCACAGCAGCTGCACCATTTACATTCCCATCGGCAATGCACCATGGTTCCCATCTCTCCACATCCTCACCAACACTTGTCATTCTGCATCTCTTCCTGTGCTTATCGGCCACTTGTGTGTCTTTTCTGGAGAAACGTCTATTAGAGTCTTCTGCCCATTTCTGAATTGGGTTTTCCTGTGCTGCTGAAGGAGTTCTTTTTCTATTCTGGGTGTTAATCCCTTATTAGATATATGATTTGCAAATACCTTTTCCCATTCCGTGGGTTGTCTTTTCACTCTCTTGAACCATGTCCTTTTATGTTAAGACTCTAATCTTGATGAAGTCAAACTTGTTTTGAAATAATTTTAGATTTATAGAGAAGTTCAAAGGTAACATAATTCTCGTATACCCTTCACCCGGCTTCCCCTAATGTTAACAGGGGACAAATGTAACCACAGCACATTTGTCAAAACTAAGAAGTTAATTAAACTCCACACTATTAGGATTTCACCTGTTTTCCCACTACTTTTTTTTTTTTTTAAGATTTTATTTATTTATTAGAGAGAGCGAGAGACAGCGAGAGAGGGAACACAAGTGGGGGTGGGGTGGGAGAGGGAGGAGCAGGCTTCCCGCGGAGCAGGGAGCCTGATGTGGGGCTCAATCCCAGGACTCTGGGATCATGACCTGAGCCGAAGGCAGATGCTTAATGACAGCCACCCAGGTGCCCCATTTTCCCACTACCATCCACTTTCTGTTCCAGGATTGAATCCAGGATGCCACATTGCTTTTAGTCATCATGCACCCTTAGTGTCCTCTGGCCTGTGAAGGTTTCTTAGTCTTGCCTTTTTTTTTTTTAATGACTTTGACAGTTTTCAAGAGCACTGGTCAGCTATTTCGCAGAATGTACCTCAACTTGGGTTTGTCTGTTGTGTTTTTGTGATTAGAAGTTATGGAGATTATGGTATTTTGGGGGAGAATACAAGAGAGGTGACTTGCCCTGCTGATCGCACTGTATAAGGGGGCCCATGATATCAACGTGACTTATCACTGCCGATGCTGACCTTGACCATGTGGTTGTGGTGGGGTATGCCAGGTTCCTCCACTAGAGCTTCTCTTTTTCCCTTTCTACCCTCTGTTCTTTAGAAGTGAGTCACTAAGATTAGCCCACACTCAGGAGGAGGAGAATTAAGCTCTACCTCCTGGTATGTGGAGTATCTACATATATTATTTGGAATTCTTCTGTAAGGAAGCTTTGTGATAGAACATTTCTAACACAACAGATCTGTAAAAGTCCAAATGTTTGGCAAGACGCTGTTGGTAAGGAAATAGGCACTTTTGTACTGCTGGTAGGAGTGAAAACGGGAACAGTCCCTTGTGGAGGGGAATTTGGCAATAGCTGGTAAAACTAAAAATCTACCCTGACCTCCAGTTTTCCTGGAAATTTAATATACTAGTATACTTGCACACATACAAAAGCATCATTCAACAGCACTGTTTGTAACAGCAAAGGACAAGAAACAATTTAGAAGAGTCAGGAAAATTCTGTTTAAAAAAAAAAAGACTAATGAGGGGGAAAAGAACCTCACCAAATATTAAAACATATTATATATAAAGGTGGAACCATTGAAACACAAATGGGCAGATCAGTGAAACTGAACAGAGTCCACACTACACAATAACACACATGGAAATTTAGAGTAACCCAAAGGTTGCAACTCAAATGAACAGGGCGAAAATGGATTAGTCAATAAACACCAGTTGCAATAACGGTCTGGCCCAGAGATCAGCAAACCACAGCCAGTGGACCCAATCCAGTCACCTAAATAAAGTTTTCTTGAACACAGCTATACCCATTCATTTACATATTGTCTGGGGCTGCTTTTAGCTGAGTAGTTGTGACAGAGATGGCGTGGTCTGCAGTGTCAAAAATACTTTCCGGTCCTTCACAGAAAAAGTTTAAGAAAATAAAAGTTGTTTATCTACCTCACTTCTTATACCAAGTAAATTCTAGATGAATCAAAAATTGAAATCCCTGAATAGAAACTGTAAAGACATTAGAAGGAAAACATAAGAAAAATGAATCACCCCAAGAACGGGGAAGGCCTTTCTAAGCAAGACGAAACCCTGAAGTCATTAAAAAAAAAAAAAGCCTGATAAATCTGGCTTTGTAAAAACTTAAAAATGGGTTAAAAAATACCATAAACAAATCAACATGTCATAAAGCAAGCATGGTAAAATGTTAATGGTAGAATCCAGTGGATGGGTATAGAGGTTATTCACTGTAAAATTCTTCCAACTTTGCAGTATGTTTGAAATTTCATAATAAAATACTGGAAAAACACCATAAAGCTCAAAGATAATTAACAAATGGAGAAAATAAAATGTTTCCAGACATCTGGTTGGTTTCCAATTTTTCATAATTGTTCATTCATTTATTCGTTCAACAAATATTAATGTAACATTTGCTATGTGTCAAGTACTGTTCTAGGTGCTGGGGATAACTGCTGTGAATAAAATGAAGTCCTTGTCCTTGTGAGCTTGGCTTGGAACCCAAATTATTTCTTTATGATAAATGCCTGGACAAGAAGTGGTTGGTATGAGTGACGTATTTTTAAGGGTTTTGTTTTGTTTGTTTGTTAGAGAAGGGGAGGGGGAGAGGGGGAGAAGGAGAGAGAGAATCTTAAGCAGGCTCCATGCGTGGCACAGAGCCCGACACAGACCTCGATCTCATGACCCTGAGATCATAACCTGAGCCGAAATAGAGTCAGATGCTTAACCGACTGAGCCACCCAGGTGCCCCTTAAGGTTTCTGATATGAGCAATGTGTTTGCTTACCACAGTTATCCCTCAATAGGTGAACTCTAGTCCTCAGAATTTAAGAACCAAACAGTTGATAAATGTTCAGATGAAACCCTGAACTCTGACACTCAGCATCTAAACCAAATAAATTTTTTAAAGATTTACTTTAGAGAGAGAGCGAGCGAGCGCACAAGCACATATGAGCAGGGGGGAGGGGGAGGGGGAGAGGGAGAGAGAATCCTCAAGCAGACTCCCTGCTGAGCATGGAGTCTGAGGAGGGGCTTGATTCCAGGACCCCAAGATCATGACCTGAGCTGAAACCAAGAGTTGGCCACTTACCCGAGCCACCCAGGTGCCCCTAAACTAAATAAATTTGCATACTGAACTCTAGCTATTTAAACCTGGGAAGAGAACAGATTTGGACATTTGTAAAGGACACTTTTCATTGGCCACAGAGCACTTTGACGAAATACCTTCCAAAGACAGACCCTGTTCATAATACATTTCCACAAATCTGGACTGAATCCTAATATGTGAGGACCTCTGCAAAATGAATATATTTCTGGAAAACATAAACTGCCAAAACTGGCAGAAGAACTAGATAAAACGATCATTACAAACCCAGGCCCTCGCCTGGGTGGCTCAGTTGGTTAAGCGACTGCCTTCGGCTCAGGTCATGATCCCGGAGTCCTGGGATCGAGTCCCGCATCGGGCTCCCGGCTGGGCGGGGAGCCTGCTTCTCCCTCTGACCCTATCCCCTCTCATGCTGTTTCTCTCTCTCTCTCTCTCTCTCAAATAAATAAATAAATAAATAAAATCTTAAAAAAAAAAAAAAAATACAAACCCAGGCTCTTTCGAAGCTCAGTTTTAACAAGCTTTCAAGGGACAGATAATTTTTATACAAGTTTCTCCAATAAAGAGAGAAATGGCAAAAGCTGCCCAAATCATGCCATGAGGCTATGGTGACTCAGTGTCAGATGGGTACTAGAAAAGGCAATCGTTAAGACCACTTTACTGAGGGACACAGATGCAAATATCCTAAATAATACAGTACCTAATCAAATGTAAGTGTTTTAAAAATGTACATATTAAATAATTTTTCTGCCAACAATCCATGAATAAGCATTAGGAAAACTCAAATTCAGAAGCATCTACAAAGCCAAGGACCTGTGCTCTTAAAACATACTGAGGCCACGGATGAAAAAGAAAGGCTTAGTAACTGTTCCTGAGTAAAGGGAACCAAAAATACAAAGTTGCTCCATACAGTGTAGTGTGTGATCCTGGACAGGATCCTAGATTAGGGAACCAATGCCATAAAGGACAAGGGATGACATAAAAATACAGACTTTTTAGAAGATAAAAGTATTATAACAATGTTCAATTTCCTGATATTCAGAAGTGTACTATAGTTACGAAAGAGACAGTCCTTGTTCTTAGGACATACATTCTGTCATGCTTAAGGGTCACGTCAGTCACTAACTGAAATGATACAGGAAAAAAAAGTTGCCTATATATAGATACCTAGATATGTATCTGCATCTCTATATATAGAGAGAGATGGGGGAAGAAGGGGATGGTGAGGCATATAGGTAGGTAAAATAAATGTGGCAAAATGTTTACGGTTAGTGGTTCTGGGGAGAAGATATACAGGAGTTTACTGTACTTGCAACTTTTCTGAAAATTGGAAATTTTTTTCAAAATAAGAAGTTATAAACATACACACCATGATCAAGGAAGGTATAACTCAACAATGGCAAGGATATAATTTAATGTGATTTGTGAAACTGATGGACAAAAGGAGAAAAAAAAGCACGTAATTATGAAGTTCGATTCTCATTTTTTTTTTAATGTTCATCAAACCCAACACTGATTATTTTTTTTTAAAGATTTTATTTATTTATTTATTTGACAGAGATAGAGAGAGCACAAGCAGGGGGAACGGCAGGCAGAGGGAGAGGGAGAAGCAGGCCCTCTGCCGAGCGGGGAGCCGGATGCGAGGCTCAATCCCAGGACCCTGGGATCATGACCTGAACCGAAGGCAGACATTTAACCGACTGAGCCACCCAGGCACACCTGATTATTATTTTTTTTTAAGATTTATTTATTTGAGAGAGCGAGTGAGCACGGGGGGGAGAGGGAGAGAGAGAATCTCAAGCCGACTCCGTGCTGAGTGCAGACCCAATGCGGGACTCGATCCCAGGACCCTGAGATCATGACCTGAGCCGAAATCAAGAGTCGGATGCTTAACTGACTGAGCCACCCAGGTGCCCCCGATTCTCATTTCTGATCAATCTTGACAAACTAAGATTATTTTCTTGGTTTATGAAAGGCTATGTTCTAACAGCCTACAGCACACATCCAATTTGATGGCTAAGCAGACGGGGCTGCCTATCAGGCCGGGACTGACTGCTAATGTCTTGCAGATGTCCTTTATGAGACAGAAATGTCTCATCTATCTGCAGATGTCCTTTATGAGAAAGAAAATAAACTACATTGCTTAAGCCATTATTCTTCAGATTTTCTGTTACAACCTGCCAAAATGAATCTTATTTTGTGCACCCAGCATCACTGACACGATTTAATATGGTACTAAAGTCCTAGACAACGTTGTAAGTGAGGAAAAAGAAGTGACAGAATTTATTTGCATACAGCATGGTCAATTACTTAGAAAGACTATCAGAATCAACAATGAATAATCAGAAATAACAAGACAGTACAGCAGGGGTAAGATAACTTAGAAAAAAATCAACAGCTTTCCTCTACCCCAGCAAACACAAGCTTGGAAAATATAAAAGAAAATAAGATGTCAATGAAAACTATTGAAGCACCTAGGAATTACACAAGACTTGTATTTTCATTTATTCAGATTTGAATGTCATTCATTCATTCATTCATTCATTTTAAAGTAGGGCTTGAACTCATGACCCTGAGATCAAGACCTGAGCTGAGATCAAGAGTCAGACGCTTAACTGACTGAGCCACAAAGACACCCCATAGATTTATTTTATTTTATTTATTTTTTAAGATTTTTATTTATTTATTTGAGAGACTGAGAGGAAGCGTGAGCCAGGGCAAGGGGAGGCAGAGAGAGAGGGAGAAGCAGACTCCCCGATGAGCAGGGAGCCTGACGTGGGGCTCGATCCCAGGACCCTGAGATCATGACCCGAGCCGAAGGCAGACGCTAACCAACTGAGTCACCCAGGAGCCCCTTGTATGTCCTTTAAACGAACTTTAAAATATTCTCCATACAGGTCTTGGATGAGATCACCAATTAACAAAGATGACAGTTCTCCCCAAATTAATATATAAATTTGATGCAATCTTAATCAAAATTCTTGAATGTTTTTGAGGGACTTGATACATTTTTTATAGAAGTCCTGCAAATGGCTAAAATCAACTTTGATAAATAAGAGAGCAAAGTTGGAGCTAAGAGATTCTAATAAAGCCATAATAACAAAAGCAGTAAGGTTCTGGCATGAGAATTAAGCAAACAGACCAATGAAACAAATCAGATTACTCAAGACAGATCCACGTACATGAGGGAACTTGAAATGAGATGACGTACTACAAATCAATAAAGAAAGAATGGACTATTTAAAAGGTACTGGGAAAACTGCCTACTATGTTGAGGAACACAAAACCAGAACCTACCTTATACCATATTCAAAAGTGTACTCTTAAATGTTATTAAAGATCTGAACGTGAAAGGGAAAACTATAGAGTGAAAACAATCTTTGCGATCCAGAGGCAGGAACAGAGGTTTCTGAATGCACAGATTACAAGACAAAAAAGTGATGAATCTTACAGGTACCCATCCTGAGGGAATCATTAAGTAAAAGGCAACAGGCATACACCATGGCGTCCTTGGGACCAATTAGGAGCAAAGCACTAATATATACATGGCAATGGAGACAGATCTTAAAAATGCAGTGCTAATACAAAATTCAGGAACAGAATGAAAACTGTAGCACTCTGTCATTTGTATAAACTGAAAACAGGGACACTCAAAACAATGCTACATATTTTAGAAGGATACCTTTCAAACAGGACAGAGCAGCTGCCTACAGCTATCGGAATTGGAAATAAAAAGGAAAAAAAAATATGGCAAGAGAAGGCCCTGCAGTGATCTATGACAGAAACCCACCTTGAACTGAGAAGGTATGATTTAACTCAAACCTCTGCACTTGAGGTCTTTTGAAAGCCGAAAGACAGTGGCTTTATTTGGTTATAAAGTCTGAAGGAAGTATGTCACCTACTCAAACTCAGAAACTGCCACAGAGCATTTCCAGAGAATACCACCCAAAACTTGAATGCTTTCAAAAGACATTTTTTTAAGAAGACTGAATAACACTAGATGATGACCCTATCTCAAATTTGGGCTCGCTCTTCAGAAAACATTTTTAGAGGGGGTGGTGGAAGAAGAAACCCTTTGTAAGACATTTTAAAAAATTATTTCCCCCCTGACTTTTTATAAATCTACTGACTCTTAACAGAGGCTTTCTGGGAGCATTAGGTCTACTTTCCTAGGCACTCTTAATATGTCAGGAATAGATCATCTGCATGAGAATCAACTGGAGTGATCCACCAGGATGGTGAGGGTTGGCCCAGGATCTCTGTATTTTACCAAGTGTCCCGACTGTTTCCTGTTCATACCAGTTTAAAAATAACCACACGGGAAAAAATAAAATAAAATAAAAATAACCATACGAGAGTGTCCCATTCTAAGACAAGTATCCTGCCAGCTTCAGCCCACCTTGTCCTGAAGTCTCCCACTATCTGACCTGGCTTGCCCCATACTTATCCTGCACAAATGCCTGACTCTGAAAGGACCACTCCCATCCATCCCTCCAACCCAAAGCTATAGCCCACACCTCTCCCCTGAGAATCCACAGGCACTTACAACCCACCACCCACCTGCCACCCACCTCTGCCTCTCCTCCTGCAGTGGCTGTCCACACCTTGGTGGTGGTGAACATCTGAGTCACCCAAACTGGAAACCTGGGCCTCTGCCTCCATTCCTCCCTTTCTCTTGATCCTTTCCCAACTCCACAACCAACCATGGCACCTATCAAGCTGTTTCTTAGTCACCTGTAAACTGTGTGGTCTCCCTTGTGAGACACTGAGGCAGAAGGCTGCAGTCTTATCTGTCTCACTCAGCACTGCACTGCTAGAGCCTAGCACAGGTCCTGGCTCACAACAGGTGCCAAGTAAATGTCTGCTGAAAAGAAACCAATCATCTGCTGCACTGTTTCCTCTGCCCGGAAGTCCCCTCCTAGCACCTTCCTGGACCAATCCTTACACGGGGATAAGTCTAGGATGCTTGGTAGGGGTGGGAGTGGGTAACTCACCGTCTTTCATACTCCATGTCCTGATAGGGCCTGCGGGGGCTGCTGGGGCCCCTCCTCAGCCGCTGGCTCCGTTTCACTTCCCAGCCACCCCCGCTGCTGCCACCATGATCTGCCAGCCTGGGTGATGCCTCCTGCAGGGACTCTGGGGAGAGGAGAAGGAAGAAAGGGGTCAAGGCAGTTGGGGCCTCCTTGAGAAACCCTTGTTGTCAAGGCTCTCTGCTGTCCCTTAGCCCAAGGACATTACTTCCCAACTTCCTGGTGCTCCTGTGGACCAGAGTGGGAAGGCAGCCCCTACCTGGCCTGCTCCTTCCTTTCCCCACAAACATGAAGCTACAGCCCACAGCCCTAAAATAGCAAGGCCAGGGGCACCTGGCTGGCTCAGTCAGTAGAACATGCAACTCTGGATCTCGGGGTCATGAGTTCAAGCCCCACACTGGGCGTAGAGCTTACTTAAATAAAATAAAACAGAAACAGCAGGGCCTTCAGCAGAGAGGGAGCATCCTGCAGAGAGATCTGGTGGTACCACCTATTCTGTGATCAGGGCTCTGCCATCTGAGACTGGTAGACAAGTCTGAGCCTGGAGCTACCTGCCCAGGGGGTTCTCGGTGCTGGATGACTTGTCTAAGATCAGGCACATTAGGCACGGAAGCAAGACTTCACAGCGGGAGTTGTAGGCGCCCACCAGGCTCCTTCCATGGGGCCCCAGGTGCCATTTCATCCTCCCAACAAGAGGTTGGCTGCCCCCTACAAGACAGCAGAAGACCACGAAAGGCCTAGAGGGTAAAGGGGCTAACTTGGCAGTGAGACAGCTGACGTCTCCCTGGGCTCCGGGCCAACACAGCTTTGGCCCTCACTCTGCAACTGGCTCAGCCTCGAGCCCTGTCTCTTATGCGCCCTGTCTCTTATGCGGAGCCAGGTCCCAAGGTGGTTCTCTCCCCAGGGCTCTGGGTCCAACTTATTCAGAGGCAAAAGGAGCCCTTTTGAGGCTGTTCCCAACCCCTGTGCTGTTCTGCTGGGATGGAAGGGCAGTCACTTCACCCAACCCTCAGGGCTGCCACGAGAACTAAGTAAGTCCCCAGAGCCACGTGACCTGGCCAGGGGTCACCAAGAAGTATCCCAGAATCTTCAGGCCCCACCCTCTGAGCAGGAATCAGGCAAAGCTAGGCAGTAACAACACCTGCCCAACACTAGATTACCACCACACCTTTCCTCCATGTATACACACAACTAATTTTCTCTTCCTCCTTAAGCCACAGGGAACCAGAGCTGCCTGCTCCCAGATGGATAAGAGTTAGAATCACAACCAGGGGCCCCAGTGGATGAGAGCCAGATACAAAACCCTCAGTAGACTCTGGCAAAGAGCTCAGAGTCACACACTGGTATCCACAACAGATAGGGACCAAAGTCACAGACATGCACCCCGAATAACTGTGGGCCAAAATCGCAAGACAGGAACAATGAATACAGACCATAATCACACACTGAGGCCCTTTCAAAGGATGAGCGTCAGAGTCACAGATACGAACCCCTTCCCAAAGAAGGGGCAGTAAGTCATACACACATTCCTTGCGCTCCCTCCCCGCCTAGCAACTGGGTTGGTTAGGGCCAGTCCCAGGAAGACTCCCTATGGATAAGGACCCCTCCCCATGGATAAGGACCTGAGTTACAGCACAGACTGCAAGGATAAAGACCAGAGTCATAGAGACGTTCCCGTTGTTCCTCCTCCTCCTCCTCCTCCTCCCCCACCCAAGAATAAGGACCAGAGCCACAGAATGCTTCCCCATGGATAGGTAAGTACCCAAGTCACACAGAGCAGATAGCACACCCCCTCCCCTATGGATAAAGACCTTGGCCCCTCCACGGATAAAGTTCGGTGTCGCAGACACAGTAAGCCACGGAAGCCCACTCCCATCGGTCTTTCCCTTCCCCCAACCCGCGTGCACCCATTCTGTGCCCCAATCGCGCACGCGCCTCCGCTCTCAAAAGGGGGGGGGAGACACCCCCTCCCGGGCTCAGGCCATGCACGCCATCCCTCGGTTCCGCGCGTAGCCCAGGCCCACGTCCCGGAGTCCGCCCTCGAGCCTCCTCTCCGCACCCGCCCGCCCCCGGCCCCTTACCTCCGCCCCCACGACCAGCGACGACGCTCACCTTCTCGGCCCGGGCTGTCAAGGGAGGGCTCCCGGACATCACCTCGGCGCGCCGCCACCTCCTCCAACTCTCCCAGCTCAGCGGAGCCGGCCCGCACCACCCCCAAGTCCGAGGCTGGAGGCAGAAGGGCGGAGGAGCGGGGAGGGGAGAAGCGCCAAGCGCGCTACCCTCCCCAGGAAACCCACTGCCGCCTACTCCCAGCCGGCCGCAATCACCAGCACAAAATGGCGACGACGAGAAGGGAGCCGGCGCTTCGACCACCATCCACCTACTAAGGGAGCGCGCTCTGGCCGGCCTCGTCTATTGGTCGCCGGCCGCCGACGGCCAGCCCTGGCCGGCTCTGATTGGCAAGCGTATGCCACCTCCCCACTCTCCTTCCGAACGCTCGCAAGTCGCGAAAAGGAGTAGCTATTGGCCAATCCGGCGAGGCCCGCTTTTTAGAAGCTTGGCTCCCTTCGAAGATGAAAGACAAACGGAAGCTCCGCCCCCTTTCCCAGAGGGCGAGGGAAATCTCCGTGCCATTGGCTGGGACCTGCATCCACCCAAATGTCAACGCTTTCTTATCAAGGAAATGAGCAGACCTATCAGCCAAAAATTCCTTAGCCTGACCGAGGTTAGGAAAGTGGTCGCCCCCGTGAGGCCATGACAGAGGGAAGGAAAGAGGGCTGCTCAGCGCTTCACTTCATTTGAAAACCAAATCCAGACTCGGGACCTATTTAGTGCAGCGGGGGCGGAGCGACAATTGTCGCGCTCGGGCCAACTGCAGCTGCGCGTAGTCGCATTTCCGTCCCCGCCCCTGAGAGCTAGCAGCACAATCTGTCATGGCGGGCGGGCTGTTAGGTTTGTGCGCTCGCCGCCTTTTGGCAGTAGCGGCGACGCGTTTCCCGGCAGCCAGTGTTCGCTGGGAATCCAGCTCGTCCAGGGCCGTAATCGCCCCGTCGGCTGTGGCTGGAAAGCGGACGCCGGAACCGACCGTACGCTGGCAGGAGGACCCAGATCCGGAGGACGAAAACCTCTATGAGAAGGTGAGAGGGAGTGGAAACGGGACGCCAGAAGGGTCAATCGGGGGCCGGCGGACCGGGCGCTGTAGAGGACGTTCTTAGGCGGCTGAGGATTGCGCTGCTGGTGAAATCCTCGGAGACTTGGGAACTTGGCCTAGCTTGATTTCCTTGTTTGTCCCCTAGTAATCTTCAGTTCAGGGCCAGGGGCGAGATTGGCTTTATTTTGCAGACAGGTATCAAAACCTGAAGTGGGCAATGCTCAGAACACGTTAGAAGCAATATAGTGTAACGACAATAATACTAAACACCCATGTATAATAGTAATAATCTAAACACTCTATGTACGTTATCTTATCTAATCCTCGAAACAACCCTATTTTGAAGTAGGTACTGTTAGCATGCCTGTTCTACAGATGAGGAAACTGAAGCATAAAGATGTTAAGTGACTTGCCCAAACTCGCATAACTGAACGTGTGGCGGAATCAGGTCCTCTGTGCTGTGGTGATAGCAGAGACTCTGAAATCAGAATGCCATGGTTGGAATACAAGCACCCACAGTTATTCATCTTTGTGACCTTGGTCAAGTAGCTTAACTCCGTGGTTGCCTCTTTGTAAAATGGGGAAAGTATGAGGACACCTTCTAGAAAATAAAATGCTACATCTGCCTCATGTAATTAAATGAGTCAAAATGCTAAGAACGGCTGCCGGCACCTGGTATTCAGCATTAGAAGGTGTTAATCATTATTGCTACTTTCCGCCTCCCTGGGATATGCTGAAGTTTGTGTATGGCACACAGTAGGTTCTTCATCAGTACTGTCCTCTGGCTTGGATATATAGGATGCTTATTCATTTATCCGTTCATTTTGTAAATAAGGAGCCAGGGCCTGCTGTATGCCAGGTGCGGTTCAGGGCCCTAGGGGTTCAGCAGTGTGGAAATCAGATAAAGCCCTTGCTCTCGTAGAGCTTATATGATAGTGGAGAACACAGAAGGTAAACATGTAAAATATTTGGAAACAGTAATATTGAGTATGTAATAAGATAATGTGATAGGACCTGGGGAGATGCTACCTTGGTAAACTAATAACTGCTAGAAAGAAAGTTAAGCAAGATAAGTGGATGGGGAGTGACTTTGGGGTAGGGGGTAATTTTGTTAGGTGAAACCATAGGAAATTGGCAATATTCAACCATCTGTAACCCATAAAAGTGGCAATTTCCTGTAGTTTAAGACAAGTAATGGATAAGGTGACTAGGGAATGCCTCCTAAGGGAAGTGATTATGAAGCCAACACTTTGAGTGAGGAGACAGATCTAGCCATGACAAGATCTGGGGGAAAGGCTTTCCAGGCAGAGGGAACAGTAAGTGCAAAGGCCCCGTGGTAGCAAGGAGGTTGACAACTCCTAAGACTAGAAAGAAGAATTAAAGGAGAGAGGAGAGATTGGTCTGAGGTGAAATTGGAGACCAACTTATGCAGTGCCAGCATAAGGCTTTTGTGGAGCCACAGGAAGCCCTCATTGACCTCTTCTTCTTCTTGCCACAGAACCCAGACTCCCACGGTTATGACAAGGACCCTGTTGTGGACGTCTGGAACATGCGGGTCGTCTTTTTCTTTGGCTTCTCCATTGTCTTGGTCCTTGGCAGCACCTTTGTAGCTTATCTGCCTGATTACAGGTGCATGGGGGGTGTCCAAGAGAGTGGAATGGGTGGGGGTGGAGGTTGAAGGGGACTGTGCCAGGCATCCTGTTCTTTGTGCCAGTGGGGATTGGGGAGATAAGATGGGGATTGGTGTCCAGTGAGGCTCCCTCATGTCTACTCCCGTGCTGCTGCCTCCAGAATGCAGGAGTGGGCCCGCCGAGAGGCTGAGAGGCTTGTTAAATTCCGAGAGGCCAATGGCCTCCCCATCATGGAATCCAACTACTTTGACCCCAGCAAGATCCAGCTGCCGGAGGATGAGGACTGACCCGTTGCCAAGCAGGGCTCAAGAAACATCACCTTCTCCACCGCCTGCCTGTCATTCTGCCCTTTCTTCAGAGCACCTAATTAAAGGGACTAAAAGTCTGACTGGCTGGTGTTGGTTTTGTTGTGGCGGGGGGATGTGGGAATGGGGGTGTCAGGTCTTAAAAGGCCACTGCAGCCTTTTCTCGGTGTTGTGGTTATCTGTTGCTGGGTAACAAACACCCTAAGACTTAGTGGCTGAAGGTGACAATTTAGTATTACCTTTCATGGTCCTGTGGTCGACTGGGCTTAGCTAGGTGGCTCTTCTCGGGGCCTCAGGTGGTTGCAGTCAGATGGTGGCAGGGGGGCTGGAGGCATCTTTAACTGGGATGGACATCCAAGGTGGCATCTTCATTCGCGTGTCTGGCACTTCAGTCTTCTTCCATGTGGCATCTCTCTCCAGCAGAATAGTCCGGGCTTCTTACAGGGTGGCTCAGGGCTCCTCTGGATGGGGGTTTGGCATATAGGAAGAAATCAATGGCAACCATCTTAGAAGGGCCAGGACGACTGGGGATTGAGGGTGGTGTGTCAGAGCAGGGCTTTTCTATTGCCAAGGATGAGCATTTGTCTCCGTCGCCACCTTCTCCGTTTCTCTCTGCGCTTTGGAGTTTCTGCCCGTCTTGTGTCTTGGTGAGTCTGGATGCCTCTCTCTTCCCTTCTGTCCCAGTCTGGGTGGTCTCGCACACAAGATGCACATCTCTGTATATGCATGCGTGTCTTTGCCTGCCTGCTCCCCTTCTCTCTCTCTCTGTCTCTCTCTGTCTCTCTCTGTCTCTCTCTCAGGAATTCTCCCCTTGCACATTCTTTCTCTGGGAATAGGCTGTCTCCTTGCATCAGGGGCTCATTCTTTCAGGCTCTGTCTTTGTCCCCCTCTGTCTCTCTGTCTTCTGGAAGATGGAGCTCAGGAGACTTGCTCTAGCTGTCTGTTTCTTTCCAGGGAGTCTCTCCTAAATCCCTTTTAAGTCTGGACATCTGGGCTCCCCTTCATGCCCTTGGCATCTCTGCCCTGTTCCACAGCCCATACTTCAAAACTCCACATCACATGCTCATTGCTACCATCTCTGTGCTTGTTCCTGCTTGGGACTTCAGAGGTGATGTTTCTACCCCTAGCTACTGAGTCTCAGGAGGAGCCCTAGTCCACTGGCCTGTGGCTAAGGTGGGAGCAACATCCACGTAGAGCCTTCCCGGAAGTGAGCAATTTCACTTCCTGAGTGCTTCCTTGTGGGGCCTGTCTCCCAACCTGAGGATAGGCCCCAAAGCAGAGAATCCCAACATGTAAAGGGAGCACTCTCCACCTTCCAGCCTGCTGTTACCGGAACTGAAAGTGAAAGGGACATGTTATCCCAGCCACCAAGTACCTGAGTATATTGGGCGATTACTCCCTATAATAAACCTCAGCCTGTTGCTGCCATACCCTACCATCGGCCCAGAGAACCTATCCCCCCACTGACCCCATCCAGGAGGTAAGCTGCATGAGGGCAGGTATTCGGGCATGTCCGTTGGCTTAGAGCACGGATTGGTACAGTATGTGCTTGAGAAACGTGATATTGCTACCTCTGATATAGGGACTGTGCCCTACCATCAATGCCCTTCAGGCTTACGGCTACTGAGGCTGCATACTTCCAGTTCCCCCCAGTTCTCCTCCTCATCCAGCTCCCAGGACCTCAAGAAACCTCCATTCTGGCCAAACAGGAGCCTGCACTTGGACTAAATCCTAAAATCCATATTTTTGCTCCCTTCCTGATGGCAACAATACCACCTTCCCTCCCCTCCCAGCCACAACCGGCCACCTCAAAACTTCTTTGTTCTGACTATTGAATTAAAATGTACATACAGGGGCTCCTGGGTGGCTCAGTCAGTTAAGCATCTGCTTTCAGCTCAGGTCATGATCTCAGGGTCCTGGGATCGAGTCCCAAGTCAGGCTTCCTGCTCAGTGGGGCGTCTGCTTCTCCCTCTCCCTCTGCCTCTCCCCCTGCCCCCACCGCCCATGCTCTCTCTCTCTCTCTCAAATAGATAAATAAAATCTTAAAAATATATATACATACAGTCTTCAAAGTTCATTTACTTTTTACAAACTGGATGCTCCTACGTAACCAGCATCCAGGTTGAGAAAGAGAACATGAACAAACACTAGAAGCTCCCTTCAGGTCCAACCCTCCCCCCTCCCCGCCCACCCCCACTCCAAGGGTAACCACTCTCCTGACCTCGAACAACGTAAGTTAGCTTTGTCTGGCTTGGGACTTCCATATAAATGCAATCACACGTTTTTCTCTCCAGCTTCTTTAGTTCACCATGATGTTTGTGAGATGGAACCACATTGTTACATAATCGGTAGTTTGTTCTCGCTGCTGTAATCTCTTCCATTGTGTGACTAGATCTCACTTCATCCGTTCCAGTGTTGATGGGCATTTGGGTAGTTTTCTGCGTGGGGCTATTAAGAATGATTCTGTGAACATTCTTTTTTTTTTAAATTTTATTTATTTATTTGACACAGAGAGAGAGAGAGCACAAGCAGGGGGAGTGGTGGACAGAGGGAGAGGAAGAAACAGGCTCCCCACTGAGCAGGGAGCCCGATGTGGGGCTCGATCCCAGGACCCCGGGATCATGACCTGAGCTGAAGGCAGACACTTAACCGACTGAGCCACCCAGGCACCCCGATTCTGTGAACATTCTTATACACATCTTTTTGTTGTTATATACATTTTTTATTTTTTAAATTTTTTAAAAAGATTTTATTTATTTATTTGGCAGAGAGAGAGACAGCAAGAGAGGGAGCACAAGCAGGAGGACTGGGAGAGGGAGAAGCAGGCTTCCCGCTGAGCAGGGAGCCCGATGCGGGGCTCGATCCCAGGACCCTGGGATCATGACCTGAGCAGAAGGCAGATGCTTAACCGACTGAGCCACCCAGGCATCCCTTGCTGTATACATTTTTTGATGGATAGATGCACTCATTTCTCTTGGGCATATACCTAGGACCTAAGTCATGGGGCAAAATGGGATCAGCTTTAGTAAATGACTCCAATTTTCCAATCTCCACATCCCTCGGTGGTGAACGCCACATCCCCGCCATCGTTCAGCGCCCTCCATCATCCTCACTGTAGCCGTTCCGGTGAGCCACTGCCCTTTTAAGGACCACACTGAGCTGAAGAGGTGGACGTTTGTTGCCTACCATGTGCTAAGTCCTGACAGTGTACCAGACACTGATACATACCAGCATCCTTGTCCTCTGGAATTTCCCAGGGTGGGGGTGACGGCGGGGGCTGGTGTGAGTGGTCAGAGGGCCTAAACAGAGAGGACTTTCACCCTACCGTTTGACCCCAGGGATGTTTGAACCTTGATCTGTTGGACCCAGCTCTGCTCCGGCAACATAACGGATACCAACCTCCTTCATCCTTCAATCTCACAGGGCATTTATTATGTGCGAGGCCCAGCAAACAAGACAGTCGCAGGCCCTGTAACAGACAGTCAGTTTCCTGCCTGGATCCGCATGTCCTTACAGCTCCGGGGTGTGCTGGCCAACTGCCAACCGCCAGTGTCCGTATGTCTTCGCTGGAGGGCTTCCGCTCAAGCTGCAGCAGGCCGTTCCGTTCTGTCTGTGGGCCTGGCAGGCTGGAAGGGCCAGGAAATGAACACCCCTTAGCAGCAGCCCTTAACCAATGACTGATGGGAGCTGGTAGATAAGCACCCTTGCCCCCTGGGCCCTCAGATGGGACATCTCTAAGGTGTGTGTTCTCTGCCGGCCCCCAGAACTCCGCAGTGGGAACACGCTCAGGTTAACTCCCAACGCTAAGTTGCTTACTAACAGTCTCCATCGGCTGCCTTCTCTCTTCTCTGTCTTGCTGCCCTACTTCCCCACTGCCTTACAGGAGCTTCCTGGAATTCTGTCCTGAAGAAATGACTTGACTTTGATTCTTGTGTCAGGGTCGGCTTCTGGAGAAACGGCCACTAGAACAGTCTGGGTCCTCAAGGAGTTTCCCTCAAGGTGGTGGGTAAGACCGGAGTTAGCAAACACAGAAACCCACAGAGGAGATAAGTTTCACCAGAAGGCCAGTGTGGCTGGAATATTGAGCTCACTGGAAGCCCTGGGCTCTTCCAGGAAAAGAGTGGCTAGAGATGAGATTGTAGAGGCGGTCAGGGGCCAGATCCATAGGGCCCCAGGGGCCACGGTTAGAAATTTAGATTTTATGCACTACACAAAGTTGACCCGAAGCTTTAGCGAAGCTCGTCTTAGGTAATTCTGGACTGTATAAGGGGCATTGCTTACACTTTTTGTCCTGGATTACCTAGGAAATAAAACCAAAATATCTTACCAGATTCACGACTGCTACTGCTAGACGTAAGCACCACAGAGTAAACTGATGGCAGGCACAACTCTGAGCTTTAGAATGTGTTGAGGGAAAACTGGTAGAAGGATCCAATGTTCTCCACAAAACGTGAACTTGCACTTCTTGATCCTGAAATAGTAGACTCGGTGAAAACTGGCCACACACACACACACACACACACAAAAGCTCAGCATGACAGGAGCTATTCATTCAACGAGTATTTATTGAGTGCCTGCCTACTGGATGCCAGGCAGTGTTATAAGCAGTGGGGAGACAGCAGGAAACAAAAGATTCAAAACTTCCTGCCCTTCTAGAGCTTATGTTCCAGCAGAGGGAGACAGACAATAAACAAGGCAACCAATGACGTTATTTGTATGTTGGGAGATGGTAAGTATGCATTAAATTTCAGGGGGACCAGGAGGTGCCAGGCTGGCTCAGTCCAGGGGGTATCTGACTCTTGAGCTCCAGGTGGTGAGTTCGAGCTGCACATTGAATGTGGAGATTACTTAAAAATAAACAAACAAACAAACAAATAAATTCAAGGGGGATCGGGAGTGTAAGGTGACAGAAGCTTGTATTCAAATAGGGTAGTCACATGATTTCGGTTCAGGTCATGATCTCCGGGTAGTGAGGTCAAGCCCCATGTCGGGCTCTGTGCTCAGTGAGGAGTCTGCTTGAGATTCTCTCTCTCCCTCTCCCTCTGCCGCTTTCCCCACTCGTGTGCTCTCTCTCTCTCTCAAATAAATAAATAAATCTTTAAAAATAAAAAAAATAGGGTGGTCAGCTTAGGCCTTGTTGAAAAATGATTTTTTAAAAAAGAAAGATGATCCGAAGGAGCACTTGCACCCCAATGTTTATAGCAGCAATGTCCACAATAGCCAAACTATGGAAAGAGCCCAGTTGTCCATCAACAGATGAATGGATAAAGAAGATGTGGTATATATATACAATGGAATATTATGCAGCCATCAAAAAAATGAAATCTTGCCATTTGCAATGACGTGGATGGAACTAGAGGGTATTATGCTGAGTGAAATAAGTCAATCAGAGAAAGACAAGTATATGATCTCACTGATATGAGGAATTTGAGAAACAAGACAGAGGATCATAGGTGAAGGGAGGGAAAAACGAAACAAGACGAAACCAGAGAGGGAGACAAACCATAAGAGACTCTTAATCTCAGGAAACAAACTGAGGGTTGCTGGAGTGGAGGGGTGTGGGAGGGATGGTGTGGCTGGGTGATGATGGGGTGGCTGGATGGGGTGGCTGGGTGATGGGGTGGCTGGTGACATTGGGGAGGGTATGTGCTATGGTGAGCACTGTGAATTGTGTAAGACTGATGAATCACAGACCTGTACCCCTGAAACAAATAATACATTATATGTTAATAAAAAAAATTTAAAACAAATAAAAAAGAAAGGTGATTTTTTTTTTTCCAGGAAAGAAACCTGAGAGGGGCGCCTGGGTGGCTCAGTCATTAAGCGTCTGCCTTCAGCTCAGGTCATGATTCCAGGGTCCCGGGATTGAGCCCCACATCGGGCTCCCTGCTCAGTGGCAAGCCAGCTTCTTCCTCTCCCACGCCCCCTGCTTGTGTTCCCTCTCTCTTGCTGTCTCTCTCTGTGTCAAATAAATAAATAAATAAAATCTTAAAAAAAAAAAAGGAAAGAAATGTGAGGAAAACAAGAGATGAGCTAGAGATATAAGAGTATTTCTTGGGGCTCCTGGGTGGCTCAGATGGTTAAGCGTCTGCCTTCGGCTCAGGTCATGATCCTGGGGTCCTGGGATTGAGCCCCACATTGGGCTCCTGGCTCAGCAGGGAGCCTGCTTCTCCCTCTCCCTCTGCCTCTCTCCCTGCTTGCTCATGCTCTCTCTCTCTCTCTGTATCTCTTTGTTTCAAATGAATAAATGAAATCTTAAAAAAAAAAAAAAGAGTATTTCTGGTGGAGGGAACAACCAGTAGGGTCCTTGAAGCAAGAATGTGCCTGAGCTGTTCAAGGAGCAGCCTGACTCCGAGGAGATATCTGGGGCAAAGCCATTATTGCTGAAACAAGACGCGGACAAGAAAATTGATGCAGGAATCAAATCATCACTGTAAAAATTAACCCGAAAGTGATTCATCCCACTGTAAACAGTTTCAGAAAAGTGAAAATGGCCCAAACTGGCTTTGGGTTAAGGGCACCACTGTAGGGCATTGAACAAGGAATTAAATTGGCTCATAATTCATGCCAGGGCAAACTCTCTAAGATTTTACTTATTTATTTGAGAGAAAGAGAAAGAGAGAGAGAGAGAGCGTGAACAGGAGCAGGGGGAGAGGGAGAGGGAGAAGCAGGCTCCCCGCTGAGTGCAGAGCCAGACGTGGGGCTCGATCCCAGGACCCCGAAATCATGACCCGAGCGGAAGGCAGACGCTCAACTGAGTGAGCCCCCTAGGTGTCCCCAGGGCAAACTGTCTTAATAGAAATTCATCAGAGTGGTATGATTCCGATTTTAAATGTTAATATTTGTAAGCAGAGTCAATATATCAGAGGTCAGAGGACTCTGCATGAGTCAGAAGAGTGAATCCAGGGCCAACCAGGATCCAGACAAGGCACCTTGGAATCAGCCGTCATTGGAAGGGTTCATTCCCTCATTCCCTCATTTATTCATTCATTCATCCCACAAATATTTACCAAGTGCCTACTGTGTGACAGGGGTTACAGCAGTGAATAAAACAGGCAAAATTCTTTGCCCTCTTGGAGCTGACTTCTATAAAAGACAGATAACATATGTAAAGAACAAATAACAATTTTGAGTAATGCTAATTGCTAGATCACTAAGTAAAATGTATAATAAATGTGAAGGAGAAAAATGACACAGGAAAGGGTAAAGTGTGTGTGTGTGTGTGTGTGTGTGTGTGTGTGTGAATGTGTGAATTTTAGCTAGAGTGGCCAGGAAAAAAGCCTCACTGAGATGACATTTGAAAAAGACCTAAAGGAAATGTCTAACTGAAGAGAGAACTTTGAAACAAGAGCCATGATCATGACAGTCTTAGTGATTAAGGGCACAGATTCTTGAGCCAGACTGCCTGGGTTCAAATCACAGCCCCCTCCCCAAATGTGTGACCTTCTGTTCCCATTTTACTCTCCTTTTAAAAAAAGATTTTATTTATTTATTTGAGAGAGAGCAAAATAGAGCACGACCTGGGGGCGGGGCAGAGGGAGAGAGAGAAGCAGACTCCCCGCTGAGCAGGGAGCCCAACGTGGGGCTCGATCCCAGGACCCTGGGATCATGATCCGAGCCAAAGGCAGACGCTTAACAGACTGAGCCACCCAGGCGCCCCCCACCCCCCACCCCCCTTTTTACTCTTCTATCAACATGGGCTAATGACATTAACTCCCTCCTAAGGATATTGAGAGGGTTAATTTGAGAGTGCTTTTATAACATTGCCTGATACAGTTTAGATGTTTGTAAATATTGGTTGAATGAATGAATCTTTATTCACATTATTGTGGCGACCATGGACGTTTTTAAATAAGTGCCCTAAAAAAATGAAATCGTGGTAATTATGGTTTGGGGGAATGTTTAGATTGTGGACTCGAAATAGACGTGGTTTCGGAATCTCTAGCAGTCACTTCTGGGAGGTTTGGGGTATGGCATGGAAGGTGGCATTTTCTGAAGACGAGGTTTGAAAAATGACTTAGGCCAGGGCGCCTGGGTGGCTCAGTCGTTAAGCGGCTGCCTTCGGCTCAGGTCATGATCTCAGAGTCCTGGGATCGAGTCCCACATCGGGCTCCCTGCTCAGCGGGAAGCCTGCTTCTCCCTCTCCCTCTCCCCCTGCTTGTGTTCCTGCTCTCGCTGTCTCTGTCTGTCAAATAAATAAATAAAATCTTAAAAAAGAAAAATGATTTAGGCCAGTCAGGGCCTTTAGCAGTAGTTGTCGGAAAAGTGGCAGGATTCTTGGAGTCAGTCATCTCAAAGGTAGAGAGGGTCTGGGGAACTCTGCCTGGGTCAGAATGAGGATCCAGGGTCTCAGCTGAAGTTTGGGAAAAGAGGAGCCATTGATGGAGGCTACGAGGTGTCAAGGACAGGTACACCTCTGGGGGCCTCGAAATGCTGTAGTCTTGTCTTTTTATTCTCTTTCCAACTCCCTCCCCTCCTTCACGTCTTTGCTAAAGATCAGCTTCTCAGAGATGACTCCCCTTATATAAAATCTTAATCCCCGGGGAGCCTGGATGGCTCAGTCAGTTAAGCAGCTGCCTTCGGCTCAGGTCATGATCCCAGGGTCCTGGGATCAAGCCCCACATCGGGCTCCCTGCTCAGCAGGAAGCCTGCCTCTCCCCCTCCCACTCCCCCTGCTTGTGTTCCCTCTCTCGCTGTGTCTCTCTCTGTCAAATAAATAATAAAATCTTAATCCCCCTTGCTGTTCATTCTCTACCTTTATTATTGAGCACCCCCAACCCACAGCACACACAAAGTGAATTGGGTGTGTTGTCCTTTTAACTGTGGTCATGCTACCAAAAAATAAACAAAAATAAACTAGGCTGTTAATGAGAGAGAAGAAGGAGGAGGAGAAGGAAGGGAGGAGGTAGAAAGAGGAGAGAGGGAGGAAGGTTGGGAGGGGAGGAGGAAGGCAATCTTCAAAAACCCTAAACCCATCAGGATGAGACAGAACAGGTTATTTGGGTCTGGATCACGGGGCTCTGAATGTCATACCGAGGTGTGGCGCATACGCGCGTGTGGATTTGAACAGATTCCATCTAAATGAAAAAAACTCTCCAAGCACACTTTTCAGCCTCTGCTTCTGCCAAGATTCTAAGTCATATCGACCTTTGGGCCATCATTCTTCTCACCTGGAATCTGCTTTCTCCCTTTTCCACAAAAATTCCACTTGCCCTACAGACGTGGCCTCTCTGGGGGGAAACTTTTTTTTGGAAAAGAAAAAGAACAACAACAACACAAAACAAGCTCAGAGGGGTCAGTTTGGGATCTGAAAAAGACTTTTGATTAATAAAACGTAGCATTTTTAGCTTAAAGTCTATTTTGTCTGATATAAATATAGCTACACCTGCTTTTTATGGCTTACCATGTGCTTGAAATACCTTTTACCATGCCTTCACCCTCAGTCTATGTGTGTCCTTAAGGCTAAAGTGAGTTTCTTGTAGACAGTGCGTTGTTAGGTCTTGTTTGTTTGTTTGTTTGTTTTTAATCAATTCAGCCATTTAATGTCTTTTGATTGGAAAATTTAATTTATTTACATTTAAGGTAATATTGATAGGTAAGGATTTACTATTGCCATTTTGTTCATCGTTTTCTGGCTCTTTTGTAGATCTGTTGTTCCTTGTTTCTTACCCTACAGTCTTTTTTTGGTGCTTTGCTGTCTTGGTATCAGTATGCTTTGACTTCTTTATCATGTTCTTTCTTGTAATTACTATAGGTTTTTCCCTTGTGGTTACCATGAGGCTTACATAAAGTATCTTCAAATTATAACAACACCGTATTAGAAGCTGGTAGAAACCTAACTTCAGTAGCAGTCCTAAACTTTACACTTTTACTTCTCCCCCTCCCAATTTAGGTTATCGATGTTACAGTTTACATATTTTATATATTGTATGACCAATAACAGATTCTAACAGTTACGACTTTTTACGTTTGTTTTTTTAACTTAAAAAGGTTTTTCATTTGTCAGAGAGAGAGAGAGCACAAGCAGGGGGAGCGGCAGGCAGAGGGAGAAGCAGGCTCCCCCTGAGCAGGGAGCCTGATGCAGGACCCGATCCCAGGAATGCCAGGACCTCAGGATCATGACCTGAGCCTAAAGCAGACGCTTAACCGACTGAGCCACCCAGGCATCCCTGTTTTTTAACTTTTAAACTAGAGTTGGAAGCTAATTACAGTACCACCATTACCATATTACAAAATCATACAGGAAACACAATTACAGAAAGTGTGAATATATACATATATATTTAAAAATCACACACACGCACACACGCGGGTAAAATTTCCTGTACTGGGATGGAACTCCCGCGGTCTGAATCCAAGTCAATCCCTCTGCGCTAGATGAGAAACCAAGTAGCAGCCCTCTTGAGTTACTCTTCACAAGTGTCTTGGACCTGCCCCCAGGCCTTCGCGCTCCTTAGCGTGGGGGCTGCGCAGACTCCTCGCCCCACTGCGCACTTACGACACTGTCTCACTGTCTCCCTTCCCGGGGACCGAACCCGACACCTTAGGGGACCAGCCGAGAAGCTGGGCTGGGCTCAAGGCCTCTTTGCAGGCCCGCCTGTCTGTGTGCCATTAGGTGTTCAGGAAGAGGCGGAGCCAGCTGTGACCGCTCGGTGGGCCGGTGGCGGCCCTCGGGTTAATCAGCTGTTCATCAGAGCAGCTAGGACACCTTTAGAGGGTGGGCTCTCCGGCTGAAAGGGCAGCGGGCAGCCAATCAAGAGTTCTGGTTCCCGAGTCGCTGAGTGTGCTGAGCGAGACGGCAGAAAGCTGATCGACCCGCTGGCCTGTCCAGGAGCGCGGGATCCCGATCCGCGGCTCTTCCGCGGCCAGGGGGCGGGAGTGGGAACTTGATTGATAGCCTTTTCAACCAGTGAGAACGTCTGAGCCCGGCTGCCCTTAAATGCTTGAGCTGGGGGCGGGTCGACTGGTTCGCAGAAAAGGCGGGGTCTTGGACTGGACCGACCTAGGTTGGCTTAACGAGGAAACCTCAATTCCACGAGGAGTGTCCTCTCCTTATCTGTTTTTGAGAAGACTTATGATACTTTTAAAAAGCTTGAAAATCACAGCTTTAGAGCAATTTAGCTTTCCCATGCTGCTCAGAAACGGCAGTCTCACTACTAGACCTGTGAAAAAGAGCACCCCTTAGGGAAGGTGGGCTTAGAGGTGGGGACAGGAAATAGAAGTGGTTCTCAGAAGCAGCTTCACGGCAGTTGGCATAAAATTGGAACTCGATTTGAGGTTTTAGGGCCTGAGAGACTGTGTGGGCAGGTCTTGTCTGATAGAGGGTGTCTGGTGTGATTGATGGGGGCTTGGGGGCAATGATGGGGGCCTGTGGGGATCAGTAATGGATGGTTAGTGGTTGAGGTCAGTCTGGGTCACCCGTGTGGACGCCCACAGTAAGGGCCCGTTCTCTGATGAGACCGACTGGAATCAAGTGGTTGACGGCGCCGGGGCTTCCCCAAACGCTGGACATGACAGTGCATCCATCATCAGAGACTGGACACAAAGTTAAAGACTATGTTTCTGATGCAGACCATTTGCAGTCTTGACAGTGGTGTACCTTTTGTTACAAAGGCCACCCCACAATGGGTCAAGAGTCGAAGTATTTGATAGACATCCCAAGCTCCCTACCATTGGCAGATAGCTGATGACCATTGAACAGCCTCCTCAAAAATGGACTCAGAAGAATCTCAGACTACCCCTCTCACCTCCTCTTTGTCCACACACCTTAGTAAGGCAGATTGATCACTGAAGGTGGCTATCACCAAAAAGGGATCATCTCCTATTGGATACCTCCTAGATGATGATCAGAACAAAAGGTGGGGGGGGTGTGTCTTAGAGACCTAGTTTGAAAATCAGAGACTCTGCTCTGCCAGTCTTGGACACCATCTTTCTTCCTCCTCATGGCAAACCCAGGCTAACCTGGTTGGTAACCATCTGGGTGGCAGCTCAGCCCAAAAGAGGCCTAGGAGATTCAAACTTCTTTCTGGTTCAGTCACCTGGATTCTCTTGTTGGATGGACACGGTGCTAGATCATAAGGATGAGGATCACATGATTGAGTACACGCTCCCTGAGTTCCCCTACAGTGACCCCCAGTGGCCAAGATAGAAGACATAAAAAAAAAAAACAAAAAAAACCCCCACAACAAAACCCTGTAAATTTCGTAAAAATGCCTTTGGTCTTTTTGCACCTGACCCTTCTGGATAAAAGATCTGGGTCCAAGTAGGAGATGATTGGATAAAAGTGCAGTTACAGGCACTGGAATAGGACACACTGATTTCCTGGCAGTGCAAGGAGAGGACTTGGGGAGCACGTGGGTTAGCCTCTGAGAGGTGTGAGGTGAGGAGACGATTAATCCTCTCTTGGTCCCCCTTGATCAAGCCCTGAAGCCTGGAGAAACAGTCACACGGTCTCCCAGAGTCAAGCAGCAGACGCAGCTGGCAATCTGACCTCCTGCTCGGTCTGTCATCACTTCCCCGGGATGACAAAAACAGAAAAACTCATGTGAACATGGCCAGGCCTAAACTATTCTGCTGTGCCTGATGTATCAATGTCAGCTCCTGAATCTCCCTCATCCCTACACACACACACACACACACACACACACACACACACACACACACGGGCCAACATGGCCTTGTTTAGATCTGACTGATACAAATTCATTCTCTTCTCCTGCTACCTGAATGGCCTCAGATGATGCCAGAGCTCAGCAAATTGGCTCCAGGCCCTTGATGCCACCACCCATGGGACTTAACCAAACCAATGGAATGGTGTTTTCCAATCAAGGCTAACAACAAATCCTAAACCGGAATAAACTGTGCCCTTTGGGTTGTAGATTTGTATTTGAGGGGGGAAGAATGGGGAACAGACTATCTTTCCATTGGGGATGGAGTTGGCTTTTGGACCCATGTAGTCCCTATAATCATTGACAGTGACACCAAACACCAGCAAATCAGCCTAAACTCCTCCGTGTGGGTTGCAGGATAATAGCCTGGCCGTAGACTACTTCCTGGATGTCTAAGAATACAAGGCCCTGACCGCTCATTACCTTGGCCATTTCTCAGGATTGTGTTGACAGCGAACAACCTGGCGGGATGAGGTAATGTCTCCCTCCGGGACAAAGAGCAGGCTGGATTCTCCAAGCTCAGCGTTTCTTGGCTGTACTGGAAACCCACTGCATGGGTAGCATCCACCATGGCCCCTCCGCATTACCCCTTCGAGACTTGGAGGACATGGAGTGCCAGCATCCTGCTGTGCCCTGAGGAGAAAGTCCTCCGTAAAGTCCCCACGAGTCTTGTGCCTTCTGTCAGCAGCTATAAAACTTGTTAGCTTCCCAGAGGGTCAAGTCTCAGACCCTGACAGTCAAGACTTGAGGGATTTCTTTTGTTTTTCTGTGTGTTCTGACGTGCCCTATGGTTTGGCCATTGGCAGTTGTGGAAGGTCAGCTGCCGGTGGTGTCAGGGACGTGGCCCTAAGGATTTGAGTTCCTGAGGTAATTAGTGGTTGGAGGCCTGTGAGGCGGCTGCTGAGGATCTGTGGCCGTCAGTCCCTGGGAGAGGGGCCGTGGTGCTGGTGCTTATGTGGGCCCGATTTTGGGTTTGTTTCCTGAATTCGGTTTTTTCTTTCTTTGCTTCTACACAGAACACTTCACTTCTGACACAGCTGGTCACCAGAGGTGTGGAGGTTTCTCTCCACATCCAGCAATTCTCTGTGACACCAGGTGGGCATCCTACAATTGAACTCAATTCCGACACCATCTACCTGGAGATGGCGTCAGATCCCCCAGGTTAACGGCTCAGTCCCACAAGACCGCCCCCTTGCCCACCTTAGATGCCACCTGCAAGTCGTAGGTCCCCAGGTTACCCCCAGAAGTTGTGGCTACAAATCAGAAGTTTCCACGACCCCTTCCTCAGGTTCGATTAATTTGCCAGAGCGACTCACAGAACTCAGGGAGGCACTTATATTTATCTGTTTATGAAAGAACATGATGAAGGATACAGATGAACAGCCAGATGAAGAGATATATAGGGCAAGGTCTGGGAGGGTCTCGAGCACAGGAGTTTCTGTCCCTGTGGAGTTGGGGTGTGTCACTCTTCCAGTGTGTGGATGCACTCACCCCCACTGCAAGCTCCCTGAACCCCATGCTACTGGGATTTTGATGGAGGCTTCCTCATGTAGGCATGATTGGTCATTAAGTCTGTTTCCAGTCCTCTCCCTTCTCTGGAGAAGTGGGGGAAGGCGGGGCTGAAAATCCCAGGCTCCTAATCATGGCTTGGTCTTTCTGGTAACCAGCCCCACCCAGGAGCTCAACTAGAGTCACCTCATTAGAACAAAAGATGCTCCTAGTGTTCTATTTTTTTAAGTTTTAGTTATTTAAGTTATTTATTTAAGTCATCTCTACACCCAAAGTAGACCTCAAATTCATGACCCCAAGATCAAGAGTCGCATGCTTTTCTGACTGAGCCAGCCAGGTGCCCTGCTCTTAATGTTCTTATCACTTAGGAATTTACAAGGGTTTCAGGAGCCCTGTGTCAGGAACAAGGGTCAGAGGCAAATATTAGAACAAGAGATGCTCTTGTGCTTTTATCACTTAGGAGATTCAAGGGTTTTAGGAGCTCCATGTGAGGAACCAGGGGGCAGAGACCAATATATATATTTTCTATTATCTCATGCCAGCATGGTTTGACTTTGGTTACATTTCTTACTCCTTCTGAGCCTCAGTTTCCTTATCTATAAAATGGAGATAATATAGCATATAATATATATAGTATATAATATGTATAATATCTTAATATTACTGTGGAAAATCCTCAGCATCACCAGGGTGTAAGGCCATGCACAATTTGGGGGGGAAAGGATGGTAATACACTGGGGTACACCACTCTGAATTCAGGACTTGGACGATGGGGGTGGGGGGGGACACTGTGGCGAGGGCGTGGCTTTTGGTGAAGCAGGTCTGTAGCATATTGCAGGGTGCAAAAAAAAAAAAAAATCTGATCTCCATGTGTCTTACCAGCTTCAGCGGTTTGGCTCAGAGAAAGGCCAGCATGGTCATCGTCCAGATACAGATCTCTTGGTTGTTAGCCCAGGTAGGTATCCGGGAAGTTTTAAATTTTGTTAGCTTAGAAAGGAGGCCGTGTAGTTTCCTGAGGGTGTACATTGAAATATCCAGGAGCTCTGTTTTAAGTATCCTTAACATTGTCACCCTGCAGCCTGAGCTCTTGACCTGAGCCTCATAAACCTACTTCTCTACGATCGCTGACCCTACAGACCACTGATCCCTTATACCCTTTTTTTCCTGCTCTTACTGAATTGGCTAGAATTTTCAGTACAATGGTGGAGAGAAACATTGATAGTAGAACACTTGCAGTGTTTTTAAAATTTCATTTAAAGGGAAATCTTTCAACATTTCCCACTGAGAATAATGTTTTGTTTTTTTTAAAGACTTTATTTTTTGACAGAGAGACAGTGAGAGAGGGAACACAAGCAGGGGGAGTGGGAGAGGGAGAACCAGGCTTGCCACGGAGCAGGGAGCCCGACGCGGGGCTCGATCCCAGGACCCCGGGATCATGACCTGAGCCGAAGGCAGACACTTAACGACTGAGCCACCTGGGCGCCCCAAGAGAATAATGGGTTTTTTTGTAGAGATCCTTACCAGGTTATAGAAGTTCCCATTTCTTCCTACTTTGTTAAATTTTTTTAAAAAATTTTATTTATTTGAGAGAGAGAGAGCATGAGTAGGGGGGAGGGACAGAGGGAAAGGGAGAAGCAGGCTCCCCACTGAGCAGGATGTGGGGCTCCATCCCAGGACCTTGGGATCATGACCCAAGCCGAAGGCAGACGCTTAACATCTGAGCCACCCAGATGCCCCTACTTTGCTAAGTTTTTAAAAAAATTATAGATGGCTGCTAAAATGTGTCAGATACTTTTTCTATGTCTTTCTTGGCAATCATGAGTTTTCTCTTTTAATCTGTAAATACGGTAAGTTACATTGTTCAATTTTCCAATAATAAACCAACATTGTATTCCAGGGATAAACCCATCTTGTCATGATACTTTATCCTTTTTACATATTGCTAGTATTTCATTTAGGATTTTTGCATCTATATTCCCGAATGAGATAAACCTGAAATTTTTGTTGTTGTTCATTATGCTGTTATGGGTTGAACTGTGCTCCTGCAGAAAAGATGTTGAAGTCCTAACCCCCAGTACCTCAGAATGTGACCTAATGTGGAAATAGAGTCATTGCACATGGGATTAGTTAGGATGAGGTCATATTGCTGTAAGGCGGGCCCTTAGTCCTTATAAGAAGACGGCCAGGGGCTCCTGGCTGGCTCAGTCAGGGAAGTGCACAACTCTTGATCTTGGGGGCGTGAGTTTGAGCCCCACATTGGGCGAAGAGTTTACGTAATAAAAAAAATTAAGAGGCACCTGGGTGACTCGGTTGGTTAATGGGCTGACTCTTGATTTCGGCTTAGGCCATGATCTCAGGGTCCTGGGATCAAGCTTCGCATCAGGCTCTGTGCTCACTGGGGAGTCTGCTTATGGATTCTCTCTCTCCTCTCTCCCTCTGCCCCTCCCCCTGCTTGCTCGCTCTCTCTAAAATAAATAAATCCTTAAAAAAAAAAAAAAAGAAGACATGTGAAGACAGGGGGACACAGGGAGAATGCTATGTGGTAACAAGGCAGAGGGTCGAGTTATGCATCTGGAATCAGGGAGTGCCAAAGATTCCTGGCAAACTGCCAGAAACTAGGAAGAGGCAAGGGAGGGGTCACCTTTAGGCTCCAGAGGGAGCGTGGCCCTGCCAACACATTTATTGCAGACTTCCAGGCTCCAGAAACGTGAAGCGATAAAGTTCTGTTGTTTTAAGCCCCCCAGTTTGTGGCGTTCTGTTAGGGCAGCCCTAGGAAACAAACATGCTATCTTCATAAACTGGACTGGGGATTTTACCCTTTTGTTTCTATTCTCTGAAAGAGTTTATGTAGCCTCAAATGAACTGCTTTTTGAATGCATTGCACAACTTGAACTTCAAGCCATGTGGGCTTACTGTTTTCCTCGTGGGAAGATATTTCTTGAATATGAAATAAACTTCTAGTCACCTGCTGTATATCCTCAGCACTGAAGGCAGGCAGAGCCCCTGCCCTTCCAGCGTTCCTAGAGATGGAAAAAAGTATTCTGGAGAAACATATATGCATTTTTCATATTCCATTGGTAATAGCCACTAGGCAAGTAGATATACATAGTGAAATGATTACTGCAGTCAAGCCAATTAACAGATCTATTTTCTCACATAGTTACCTTTGTGTGTGTGTGTATTAAGAACCCCTGAAATCTACTCTCTTAGTAAATTTCCAGTATACAATACAGTATTATTAACTATAATCACCATGCTGTATGTTAGATCGCTAGAACTTGTTCATCGTACATAGCTGCAAATTTATAAACTTTGACTGACATCTTCTCATTTCCCCTACCCTCCTTACCTCCCCAGGGTCACCCCTGGTAACCACTGTTCTCCTCTCTGTTTCTATGGATTCAACTTTTTGAGATTCCTCACTTAAGCAAGATCACTAATCATTTTTCTTTCTGTCTTTGGCGTATTTCACTTAGCATAATGTCCTCTAGGTTTATTCCTACTGTCGCAAATGGCAGGATCTTCTTTTTTAAGGCGGAATAATATTCCATTGTATATATACCACATCTTTATCCATTCATCTATTGATGGACACTTGGGTTGCTTCCATATCTTGGCTATTGTAAATAATGATGCAATAAACATAGGGGTGCGGATATCTGTTTGAATTCATGCTTTTGTTTTCTTTGGGTAAATACTCAGTAGTGGAATTACTGGATCATATGGTAATTTTATTTTTAATTTTCTGAAGAACCTTCATACTGTTTTCCACAGTGGCTGCGCCAATTTGCATTCCCACCAACAGTGCATGAAGGTTCCTTTTTCTCCACATCCTCACCAATACTTGCTATTTCTTATGCTTTTCATTTTAGCCATTCTGACAGGTGTAAAGTTGCTATCTCACTGTGGTTTTAATTTGCATTTCCCTGATGATGAGTGATGTTGAGCATCTTTTCATGTCCTACAAATAGGATCTTGTCATCCAAAAACAGATAATTTTATTTTTTTAAAGATTTTATTTATTTATTTGACAGAGAGAGACACAGCAAGAGAGGGAACACAAGCAGGGGGAGTGGGAGAGGGAGAAGCAGGCTTCCCACTGAGCAGGGAGCTTGATGCGGGGTTCGATCCCAGGACTCTGGGACCATGACCTGAGCTGAAGGCAGACACTTAATGACTGAGCCACACAGGTGCCCCAAAACAGAGATAATTTTAGTTCTTCCTTTCTGATTTGGGTGCCTTTTATTTTCTTTTATTGTCTCATTTCTCTCGTTAGGACTTCCAGTGCTATGTTGAATAGAAGTGGTGAGAGTGGGCAGGCTTGCCTTGTACTGGATCTTAGAGGAAAAGCTCTCAGATTTTCACCATTAGTTATAATGTTAGCTGTGGGATTTTCATAAATGTGCTTTATTGTGTTGAGGTAAGTTTCTGGTATACCTATTTTGTTAAGGTGTTTTGCTTTTTTTAAAATCATGAATGGATGTTGATCTTTGTCAAATGCTTTTTCTTCATCTATTGAGATGATCATTGGTTTTTATCTTTCACTCTGTTAATGTGGTGCATGAAATTGATTGATTGGCATAGGTTAATTATAAGCTAGCATCCCAGGGATAAATCCTACATGGTTGTGTTGTATTATTTTTTAAGATTATTTATTTATTTATTTATTTATTTATTTATTTATTTATTTTTGAGAGAGAGCAAGAATGAGCAGGCGGGAGGGGCAAAGGGAGAAGCAGACTCCCTGCTGAGCAGGGAGCCCGATGTGGGACTCGATCCCAGGACCCCAGGATCGTGATCTGAGCTGAAGGCAGATGCCCAACTGACTCAGCCACCCAGGCGCCTGGTCGTGTTGTATTATCTTCTTGAACTTCGTTTGGGGATGCATGGGATGCAGTTAGGTTTCTTGGAAATCTTTTTATTCTTTCAGGTCTTGTCTTTATGATTTGTTAGATGGGGTCCTGAAGCAGTCCCAGTCTAGGGCTAATTATTCTGCACAACTACGGGACAAGACCTTCTTAAGGACTCTACTCAATGCCTCATGAATTATGTGTGTTTTTCCAGTCTGGTTGGTGGGAGCAGGTACTATTCTTTTGCCTGTATGAGTGCCAACCACTGCTCCTTCTAATCCTTTCAGATGGTTCTCCCCTTGGCCTCAGGCATTTTCTTCACATGCATGCACTAATCTGTACTCTTCTGAATAATGCACCCTGTGTGGAGGCCCCTGAGGGCTAAGCCAATCTGGCTTCTGGAGTCAAGCTGAGCAAGTCAATTAACCTTCCAGACCGTGGCAACAGAGAACCAACCTTGCAAACCGTGGCAACAGAGAACGGCCAGGACAATGTCAGGTGGCTAAGTGGCTGAAAAGGGTGGAGCTTAGATGAGGTTTCAAATAGTCCCTGTTCCATAGAAGTTACCTCTGAAAGATTTCTTTACCCCTCACATTGGCCTCTGGGGTCATCCCATGGGATTTCACTGCTATTCAACCTCCCCCACGTGATAAACTGGGCCATAAATCCCTGGTAGTTACTGGAAGAGCAGCCGGATGTGGAGTGTGGGGGGCAGGGTGCTGCCTGGGGCTCCAGATCCCTCCAGTTCCTGTACTGCCCCTCCTGAAAGACCACTGCACTCACCACGGAGAACCCCGGTGTTGACTTGTGCCACTCTCATCAACTATTTCCTCCCCTGCACAAGAGATGGGGCCATTAAAAACCCAGGTTGAGGTGCATGTCCAGCCAACTCTGGTGGGGGAGCATGTGCTGGTATTTAGGTTTACCTCTTTTCCCCAGTGGACCCTGCCTAAAAGGCCTCCACACCCTTCGTCTTGGCCCCTGAGGTTGTTCCATGCCGATCTCACTGCTCTCCAACCTTCTCTACCCAAGAAATGGGACTGCCAGGTGCCTGAGTCATTATCTAAAGACCAACCAGCCACAGAGGGTAGGAAGGCCCTGCTCAGGGCCTCTTATTGTTCCTGGATTTCCTAGGATCAGTTCTAAAAGGACTCTACCCTCTGTGGAAGACTGCCAGTCCCTTCCACTCTTCTCCTCTGCATGAGTAATGGTGTCATGAAATGCTCTGTTTGATGTCAGGCCATTAGACAGCTTTGGTGACCACACGTGAAAGTTGGGACTTCACCTCTGCAGTGAAAATTGGAGATTTCATCTCAGGACTAAGAAGTAGAGGCTTAGATTCTGAAGCTGAAATCAGGACAGCATTTGGAGGAGGAGTAGAGATTTGGTTTCTGGAGGGAGAACTGGGGAACCTAGCTCCTGGTGGCAGAGGTTGGGACTTATCCCCTGGAGGCAGAGTCTTGACTTGACTCCTGGCAGGAGAGGTCAGGACTCACTCTCTGGAAAGAGAGGATGGAACTCAGTATCTGAAGCAAAAACTAGGAATTAGGCTCTGGAACTGTTAGTGTGGAGTTACCCTCTGCGGGAGGAGTTGGGGAAGGAATAGTTGGCAGCATAGGTTGGGAGTTGGTATCTGGCAGGAGGAAGACAAGATTTAGTGCCTGGTATGAGGAGTCTGGTGTTGGTGCCTGGCCTGAGGCCCTTGGACTCAATGTCTCATGGGTGCAGGTCAGTGTCCAGAGCTGTAAAGGGTCTGACATTTTATTCTACTTGCAAGCTAACAGGCTATCCTGTTTCATGGATACAAGTAGAAGACATGAGACTCCTGGGTCAGAGATAAAGAACTTTACTATTCATAGCAAAAGCAGTAGCCAGAGTGTCAGATGTTTGAGCTGATTCTCCAATGGCTAATACAGGTGGGCCTAGATGCATGCCTGCATACATAGTGAGTTGTGTTATAGGAAGGGAACACTGAATGTGTAAGATTGATTGCTCCTATACTGAGCATTAACAAACCTGCTTTTCATCTGTCAGGACATCTTATTTCATTTATCAAGGGAGCTTGCTACAAACACAGTTCTCAGAAATGGCTAGTGTAAAGAATGGTCATGGCCTTGCATTCTTGGCATGCCCAGCAAGAAATGTGCAGGAATCCTCAAGGATGATGGCAGATGGCCTTTGGTACGGCCAACAGGTTGGCCAGATATCTCGATTCACTATTAAGCAGATGTCCTTTTTAGAAGTTTGGTTAACTAGATGGCCATTTGAGCAATTGGCCAGAAAAGACTCAGATAGTGCAGGGGTTTAAGGTTTGTCATGGGGGAGGCTTCCACCAACAGGGACGGGGGCTAGCCTGGGTCCCACAAGGTTGAGTTTCCAGGTTCAGGGGTCCTGCACAGAGGAGAGCCACTCTGGGGGCTTAGGTTCACCTGCAATTCTAGGAGATTCCTTCCTCAAAGTCATCAGAACACTCCTCCTTGGCCCCTGGAGCACCTCAGCAATTCCACCACTCTCTGACTTACCTTGAATTAGAAATGGGCTGGAAGTAACTGAGTTAGGAGGCTAGCCCACTGTAACATGGGGGATGGGGAATGAGGTCCCCAGTTTTGTGCTTCAGATCATCTTTGGTGTCCTGATGGCCTAAAAAAGGCCTGCTGCACACTCCTTGGAGTCCTGAGAGTAGCCCCATGGCAGCCTTATTGCTCTCTGAACTCCCTTGATTGAGAAATGAGGATAGGAAAGGACCAAGCTAAGATCAGACAACTAGTGGACTGCAGTGAGGTTTGGAGAGGAAGCTGTCCTGGGGCTTCGGATCCACCATGCTCCCTGGAGATCCTCAATGAAAAGGCCTTTGCAGGCTGGGTTTGAGCCCAGGTATTCATAAACAACTTTATGGAGTTGCTTTCCCAGCTCCTGACCTCCATGGACATGAATTGGATCCTGATTAACATATCAAAGACTCAGAGAACTGAGCTAGTGCTAGACCTCTTCCCAGGTCCCAGACTGACTGTATCACTGGGTGATACACACATGGGACAGACCCAAATAACACTGCAAAGCCTGTAAAAACAACTGACACTGGAAACACACCCAGAAACACACCCACAGTAGATAGGATGGAACTTTTGGACCAAACCTAACTATGTAGATTGTCTGCTAAAACAAAGGTATCAACATTCTTCAGAGGACTTAATAAGACCTAGAGTTTCATAATGTAATATTCAAAGCATCCAGGATACAATCTAAAATTATTCATCATACAAAGAACAATGAAATGCTCAATTCAAATGGAAAAAGACAATCAACAGGTGCCAAGAGTGAGATGATGCAGATGTTGGAATTACCTGACAAGCACTTTAAAACAGCTATTATATAAAAATGATTGAGCAATCATGAAAATTCTCCAAACAAATATTAAAGTGGAAAGTATTGGAATAGAAATGGAAATTTTAGAACTGGAAATGGAAATTTTAGAACTGAAAAATAAAATAACAACAAAAATAACCAGATGGACTCAATAGCAGAGAAAACAGAGAAAGGAGCCAGTGAACTTGAAGATCGATCAAAAGAGCAACAGAGAGAAAAAAATATTGAAAAAAAAATTTAACAGAAACTCAGGAACTTGCAGCACAACAGCGAAAAGTCTGATATTCAAGTCTTCAGAGTCCCAGAAAGAGAAATGTGAGGCAGAAAAAATATTTGAAGAAATAATTGCCCAGGGGCGCCTGGGTGGCTCAGTCGTTAAGCAGCTGCCTTCAGCTCAGGTCATGATCCCAGGGTCTTGGGATCGAGCCCCGCATCAGGCTCCCTGCTCCGTGGGAAGCCTGCTTCTCCCTCTCCCACTCCCCCTGCTTGTGTTCCCTCTCTCGCTGTGTCTCTCTCTGTCAAATAAAATTAAAAAAAAAAAAAAAAGAAATAATTGCCCAAACTTCCCAAGTTAGGTAAGAAAACATAAGCCTACAGATTCGAGAAGCAGAGCAAACCCCAAGCAGGGTAAACCCAAAGAAATACATATCCTGACACATCATAATCAAATTGCTGAAAACTAAAGACAAATACAAAATCTTGAGATCAGCAAGAGAAAAATTACTCATTACCTGTAGGGAAATAATGATTTCAAAGACTGCAGATTTCTCATCAGAATCCATGAAAGCCAGAAGAAAATGGCACATTTTTGAAGTGCCAAGAGGCTGAAAGGAAAGAACTATCAACTGTGAATTCCATATCCAGTGAAAATAGCCTTCAGTGATGAAGGTGAAATAAAGACATTCTCATATGAAGTAAAACTGAGAGAATTCATAGCCAACAGACCTACTCTAAAAAAAGGAAGTTCTTTAAACAATAAAAAGGAGACAGAAAGAAACTTGGAACATCATGAATGAAGGAAGAACAACAGAAATGGTAAATGGCTTGGTAAAGATAATAGACTATTCTTTTCCTTTTGAGTTCTTCAAAACATGCTTTATGGTTTCTCTAATTTCTCTTTCTACAGTTGCGTTGTTAGTGTATAAGAAAGCAACTGATTTCTGTGCATTGATTTTGTATCCTGCCACATTACTGAATTGCTGGATGAGTTCTAGTAATTTGGGGGTGGAGTCTTTTGGGTTTTCCACATAAAGTATCATGTCGTCTGCGAAAAGAGAGAGTTTGACTTCTTCTTTGTCAATTTGAATACCTTTTATTTCTTTTTGTTGTCTGATTGCTGTCACTAGGACTTCTAGTACTATGCTGAACAATAGTGGCGAGAGTGGGCATCCTTGACATGTTCCTGATCTTAAGGGAAAGGCTTTCATCCTCCCCATTGAGGATGATATTCGCTGTGGGTTTTTCACAGATGGATTTTACGAACTTGAGGAATGTTCCCTCTATCCCTATACTCTGAAGAGTTTTAATCAGGAAAGGATGTTGTATTTTGTCAAATGCTTTTTCTGCATCAATTGAGAGGACCATATGGTTCTTCTCCCTCCTCTTATTAATGTGTTCTATCACATTGATGGATTTGCCAATGTTGAACCACCCTTGCATCCCGGGGATAAATCCCACTTGGTCGTGGTGGATGATCCTTTGAATGTATTGTTGGATCCTATTAGCTAGGATTTTGTTGAGGATTTTGGAATCCATATTCATCAGGATATCAGTCTGAAATTCTCCTTTTTGATGGGGTCTTTGCCTGGTTTGGGGATTAAGGTAATGCTGGCCTCATAGAATGAGTTTGGCAGTTTTCCTTCTGTTTCTATTTTTTGAAACAGCTTCAGTAGAATAGGTATTATTTCTTCTTTGAATGTTTGGTAGAATTCCCCAGGGAATCCATCAGGCCCTGGACTCTTGTTTTTTGGGAGGTTTTTGATCACTGCTTCAATCTCGCTAGTGGTTATTGGCCTATTCAGGTTGTCAATTTCTTCCTGTTTCAGTCTTGGCAGCTTATAGGTTTCCAGGAAGGCCTCCATTTCATCCAGATGGCTCAGTTTATTGGCATATAGTTGTTGATAACAATTTCTAATAATTGTTTCTATTTCCTTGGTGTTAGTCGTGATCTCTCCCCTTTCATTCATAATTTTACTAATTTGGGTCCTTTCTCTTTTCTTTTGGATAAGTCTGGCCAGTGGTTTATCGATCTTATTAATTCTTTCAAAGAACCAACTTCTAGTTTCGTTGATCTGATCTACTGTGTTTCTGGTTTCTAATTCATTGAATTCTGCTCTAATTTTAATTATTTCTCTTCTAATGCATGGCTTAGGCATCGTTTGTTGCTTTTTCTCTAGTTCTTTAAGGTGTAGTATTAGTTGGTGAATTTGGGATTTTTCTATTTTTTTGAGTGAGGCTTGGATGGATATAACATGGGCAGTAACCTCTTTGACATCACCCACAGCAACTTCTTTCAAGATACATCTCCAAAAGCTAGTGAAACAAAAGCAAAAATGAACTTTTGGGACTTCATCAAGAAAAAGCTTCTGCACATCAAGATAAAAAACAGTCAACAAGGGCGCCTGGGTGGCTCAGTTGGTTGGGCGACTGCCTTCGGCTCAGGTCCTGATCCTGGAGTCCCGGGATCGAGTCCCGCATCGGGCTCCCTGCTCGGCAGGGAGTCTGCTTCTCCCTCTGATCTTCCCCCCTCTCATGCTCTCTCTCTATCTCATTGTCTCTCAAATGAATAAATAAAATCTTTAAAAAGAAAAAAAAAACAGTCAACAAAACAAAGAGGCAACCCACAGAATGGGAGAAGATATTTGCAAATGACAATACAGATAAAGGGCTGGTATCCAAGATCTATAAAGAACTTCTCAAACTCAACACCCAAAAAACAAATAATCAAGTCAAAAAGTGGGCAGAAGAGATGAAAAGACACTTCTCTGAAGAAGACATACAAATGGCTAACAGACACATGAAAAAATGTTCATCATCATTAGCCATCAGGGAAATCCAAATCAAAACCACACTGAGATACCACCTTACACCACTTAGAATGGCAAAAATGGACAGGGAAAGAAATAACAAATGTTGGAGAGTTTGTGGAGAAAGGGGAACCCTCTTACACTGTTGGTGGGAATGCAAGTTGGTACAGCCAGTTTGGAAAACAGTGTGGAGGTTCCTCAAAAATTTAAAAATAGAGCTACCCTATGACCCAGCAATTGCACTTCTGGGTATTTACCCCAAAGACACAGATGTAGTGAAAAGAAGGGCCATATGCACCCCAATGTTCATAGCAGCAATGTCCGCAATAGCCAAACTGTGGAAAGAGCCGAGATGCCCTTCAACAGATGAATGGATAAAGAAGATGTGGTCCATGTATACAATGGAATATGACTCAGCCATCAGAAAGGATGAATACCCAACTTTTACATCAACATGGATGGGACTGGAGGAGATTATGCTAAGTGAACTAAGTCAGGCAGAGGAAGTCAATTATCATCTGGTTTCACTTATTTGTGGAACATAAGGAATAGCATGGAGGACATTAGGAGAAGGAAGGGAAGAATGAAGGGGGGCGGAAATCGGAGGGAGAGATGAACAATGAGAGACTATGGACTCTGAGAGACAAACAGGGTTTTAGAGGGGAGTGGGGAGGGGGGATTGGTTAGCCCGGTGATGGGTATTAAGGAGGGCACGTACTGCATGGAGCACTGGGTGTTATACGAAAACAATGGATCAAGGATCACCACATCAAAAACTAATGATGTATTGTATGGTGACTAACATAACATAATAAAATTAAAAAAAAAACAAAAACATGCTTTATGGTTGAAAGCAAAAAATTTAGACTTGATGGGGCAGCTGGCTGGCTCAGTCAGTAGAGCATGGGACTTTTTACCTTGGGGTTGTAAGTTTGAGCACCATGTTGGGTGTAGAGATTACTTAAAAAAATAAAATCTTAAAAAAAATGTAAACTTGATGAATTTTCCATGGATTTCAATGGATTTTCAAGGGATAAAGAGAGACATTACACACTGAAAAAAGTCAATTCACCGAAAAGACATACAATAATGATTTACATTTATTAGGTGGCAGTTGGAGCCATGGATTTTGCCAGTGTTTAATTCTTATCCTCCAGTAATATTTTAGCTTGCAAAAAATAGCATGTAGGAAGAATAATATGAAGGTAGGTTAGCACTGCAGTATATTTTATAAGCTTATGATAAAAATAAAAAGGAACATAATCATAATAAGTCATTACTAAGCCATTATTTATTAGTTTTCTGAAGCTTTAGGTATAATAAGTATGGAATGCAGAACAGACATGGTCCCCCCTCCCCTTCTAGCAATTTGCAAAGAATCAAGAGGCTGATTGACAGTTGAACAATTCTTTATAATTCTATATTACCCTTGCAGAAGGCTTTTTAGTGTGTTATCAAACTACCTGTCACCCCTTACTAAAATGCTCTACCTTTTAAAAATTGTAAAAAAAAATTAACCCTGTTAATAATATCATTTCTTTAGCTTTTTTGTAACTAGATTGAAATTTCAGCTCTAGAATTTTCTACGTTTCTTCAAAAGTTCCTCCAGTAGGAAAGAAGGCCTGCCACTCATCCTGCATAGGGATAGGGAGGAATTCCTTTGACCCCCAGGCCAGTTATCTGTTAAAAAGAAAAGAGAGAAATTTTGCTAAAAGGTAATTCACAGGTAATCTTCAAAAGCATCTTTATGATTCATAATAATATATTTAGCCACCAATTATCTTTGTTTTATTTCCTATCATAAAAAGGAATTACTTGATTAGGTTAGGTCCAACCCAATTATTCACATTGATAATAATCCAACTAAGAACCATCTTCGATTTAAAACTGAATTTATTCCTGCCCTCTTCCTATTTCTTTTCTTTTTAAAGAGATTTTATTTATTTGTCAGAGAGAGAGAGAGAGAGAGCACAAGCAGGGAGAGCGGCAGGCAGAGGGAGAAGCAGTCTCTCCCCTGAGCAAGGAGCCCGATGCTGGACTCGATCCTAGAACCCTGGGATCATGACCTGAGCCCAAGGCAGACGATTAACCATCTGAGCCACCCAGGTGCCCCTTCAGTGTTTGTTTTGTTGCAAAAAGTAAGTTAAGAAACCCAAAGATATTCCTGTGACACGAAAACAATCAACTGATCTCATAAACATGTTTCAAACACTGGTTTTCCAAGCCCATTCTACTGATTTACAGAATTTCAGCAAACACTACTACTGAAGCACAAAACTATTTTGAAGTACTGTACAAAGTAGGCTACACACGTTATCTTGGACTTACAGCCTAGGAAATCTAAATAAAATGTTTTTAAAAGTATAGGATGATGAACTTAAAAATGAGGGACGCCTGGGTGGCTCAGTCGGTTAAATGTCTGCCTTCGGCTCAGGTCATGATCTCAGGGTCTTGAGATCAAGCCCCAGGTCCGGCTCCATGCTGGGCGTGGAGCCTGTTTAAGATTTTCTCTCTCCCCCTCTCCCTCTGCCCTCCCTGCCCCAACTTGTGTGGGCACATGCACACACACATACCTGCTCTCTCTCTCTCTAAAAAAAAATGCTAAATAGAATTATGTTTTGGAAGTATGAAAAAGCACTTATCGGGGCGCCTGGGTGGCTCAGTCAGTTGGGTGTCTGCCTTTGGCTCAGGTCATGATCCCGGGGTCCTGGGATCGAGCCCCACGTCAGGGTCCCTGCTCAGTGGGGAGTCCTCCTTCTCTCTCTACCCCTCCCCCCTGCTCATGCTTGCTCTCTCTCTCTCGAGCGTGCGCAGTCTCTCTCAAACAAATAAAAAAAAAAAGAAAAAGCTGTAATCATTCAGTTACTTAGCCAAGGATCTCCCACCTCACCCTCAACATAAAAGAAAGAGCCAAATCACCTTGAAAATTCCACCAGCTTCAGGCTGCTGCAGAAGAACCTCGGGGTCCATTCCGTCCCGGGCACAGGTCACATACATTTCAGAGTAGTCCTTCCCTCCGAAGCAGCATGAAGTTGTTTTAACAACAGGCAACTTCACAGTTTGGAGTCTTTTCCCTAGATCACCAAATATTTTATTGAAAGTCCAGCTCTAGCAAATTTCCAACCTGCACAACCGTTCGGGACCCCTTGCCGAGAGTTAGGGATATTCAAAAAGGATTGTGGAGGTCAGACTTCAGCCAGGTATTTAACCTACCTTCCCTGACAATTTGTTTTGGGCAAAAAGACTTACCTCCACAGGAAAAGAAGTTCTGACTATAAATCTGGGGCCCTATCTCGGGCCTTTATTTCCAAAATCATCCTATTGAGACCTCTGAATATATCTCTATAGAACTTTATTAGTAATGAAGTTTCTCTAGTTGCTAGTGTCTCGTTTTTTTCTAGACATGGCAGGGATTTTAAAAAAAATTTTGCTGCAGGCCTACCTGTCTCCGGATCTAAACGAATCACTCTTCCTCCATTGTAACAGGCCACCCAGAGCTTCCCCTCAGCATCGATACACATTCCGTCTGGAATTTGTTCTTCTTTCTCCAGCTTGTAAATACTTCTGCGGTTGGCTAGGGTTAAACACACACACACACACACACACACACACACGATAAAACAACAGACCACTCAATACTGAGCATCAGACAAGGAGCTCTCAAGCTGACTGTAAATCCTGATCACTTTTGCTTATCCAGGGTCTGGCACTTGGGATGGTTCAGAAGAATTCCTAACTCTAAAACAAAAATGTCCGGGGGCACCTGGGTGGCTCAGTCGGTTAAGCGTCTGCCTTCAGCTCAGGTCATGATCCCAGGGTCCTGGGATTGAGCCCTGCATCGGGGCTCAGCGGGGAGCCTGCTTCTTCCTCTGCCTCTGCCTCTCCCCTTGCTTGTGCTCTCCTTCTCAGATAAATAGATAAAATCTTTAAATTAAAAAAAAAAAAAGCAAAAATGTCCAGAAACATGAGTGGGCACTCCTCAACAAAGGATTTTTACCACATGATTTGGGGGTGATTACTCTCTCTTTAGTTTGGGTACAGACATATCTGTCTAAGCTTTCAGGGGAAGAGAGGAAAAAAGAAGTAGAATTCTTTTTCTTAAGATTTTATTTATTTATTTGACAGAGAGAGAGAGAAAGAGAGAGCACACAAGCAGGGGCAGGGGGAGAGGGAGAAGCAGGCTTCCCACTGAGCAGGGAGCCTGATGTGGGACTCGATCCCAGGACCCGGGGTTCATGACCTGAGCCAAAGGCAAATGCTTAACCGACTGAGCCACCCAGGCGCCCCTAAAAGGAAGTAGAATTCTTAATAAAATACCAATAGTTCTTTTTGAGGTTGACCTGAACTGAAGCTCTGCACACCCACCTCGGATACATTTCGGTTTGCAGTTAGACCTTTGCTGTTTTTCCTTATAAAAATGCTGACTTTGATTAACTCCAAGATCTAGAAGGCAACTTAATGGTACCATGTGAACTATTCATACGCAAAAACTAGTAAGATGTGTGCCTTCTGTTTCTGCCGGACTGAATGCTCCAAAATCATCTTATCAAAACTCAATATTAAAGACCTTATTTCTGAAAGGAGGGGTATTCTGGAGCCAACTGGCTGGCCCCAAAGAGGGAATAACAGTATACAAAAAAAAAAACCCCATCAAATTCCAGAGGAACTTTACACTAGAAAATCCAGGTCATTATAGTAATTGCATCGAGGTATAATGGAAAAAAAAAGTTAAAACCATGTGTCAGTAAAAATGGGTAAAAACAGTCATAAAAAAGAGCACTCTGTATTTCAAAGCAAAACATCTGTACTGAAATAACTTGCCTCTCGTTAAATCTACATGAGAGTCTTGTGATTTTTTTTTTCCAGGTCATTTTTATTATTGCTTTTGCTCTTGTGGTTTGGCACCTTTCACAAAACAGTTTCAAGTGTTCCCTTCTAAATTCTCAAGAACTCCTTCCCTCCCAGTTTCCAACTATAGCTCATGTCGAACCCACTGATGGAATTGAACACTCTGCAGCTACTTTTTAAACTCTTCCATTTTGGAAGATTATTAATTCGTCTCTGAGTATTTGCCTCTGGTTAACTCGAGTACAAATGAGAAATTTCAATCCCAAACCTTAACTTTCCATTCCGTTCCTTTAGCTCATTCTGCTGTATATTATTTGCCTATAGGCACCTCTGGTAGAACAGGATCCATTGCACGGTGAGCCTCTTTCTAGTGATGGTAGCAAGAAGGGGGATGAAGGATCTATTCATATTATGCCAATGGTGGCCACAGTTAGGTGTGTTGAGGGCCACGGTTTGACTGGCAGCATAGTCGAGTCTGGGTAATTATGACTCTGTTGGAATAATCACATCAGCCAGTTCTTTATTTGACAAGTAAGGGCCTTTTCATACGAGTCGAAGAAGAGGCAGCTTCCTAGTTACACACATATGAAAAAAAATCCCAGCAGGATTAAGAAGGATAATGAAAAAGTACGTACTGATCTTTCCTGTCTGCAGGTCATAGTCAAAGGCATCCACGGAGTAGGACAGGCTGTCAATGTAATAGAAGATTTTATGGTCCAGGGACCAATCCAAACCATTGGAGATGTCCACCTGGTCAAAATACTTTTCCACGTGGTGGTCAGGAAAGAGGGAGTACAGGGACCCCTGGTGCCGCTCCAGAACCGCGGGGGCTGTCTCCTCAGCCATGGTGCCTACAAGACCCCAAAAGCACTGAGTTTAGCTCCACAGCACCTTGCCCTGTGCCCTACACCATCTTTTATGACCAGGGTTCCTTTCCCATCATTAAATCAAGGAAACTAGGGACAACTGGGTGGCTCAGTCAGTTGAGCGTCTGCCTTGGGCTCAGGTCATGATCCCAGGGCCCTGGGATCGAGTCCTGCATCGGGCTCCCTGCTCTGCGGGAAGCCTGCTTCTCCCCCAGCCTCTGCCCCTCCCCCCGCTTGTGCTCCCACCCTCTCTGTCAAAATAAATAAATAAATCTTTAATTTTTTTTTTTTTAAGATTTTATTTATTTATTTGACAGAGAGAGACATAGCGAGAGCAGGAACACAAGCAGGGGGAGTGGGAGAGGAGAAGCAGGCTTCCCGCGGAGCAGGGAGCCCGATGCAGGGCTCGATCCCAGGACTCTAGGATCATGACCTGAGCCAAAGGCAGACGCTTAACGACTGAGCCGCCCAGGCGCCCCTTTTTTTTTTTTTTTTAAATAATAAATAAATCTTTTAAAAAAATTAAAAGTCAAAGAAACTATTCTACAATCCCAATCTGGGTCCTACATTAAAAAGAAATGACTACCTTGCTTATGATGCAAATAAAAATTACACCGACAGGTCTGGTTCCGGATAAGAAGGAATACATTTCCACCAACCCCACTTTCTCCCACTGAGCGCGATTACACAATCTGGACAAAGTGGAGCTATTTGAGAAACTCTGAAAAGTAAGTATCAGGCAGCCCCGGGAAGAACAGCGGAATTTGCAGTGCTGCCTAATTGGTGGCAAGTTCTCCATTTTATTCTCCAGTATGTCCCAGCCCGAACTCAACGCAGCCTGCAGCTTGGAAGTGAGCACTGTGGTGAAGACAGAGAGCCAAGAGAAACCCTCTCAATCTGGCTCAAGGAGCAGAATAGGAAACTCCTGAGGCTCGGAGAGTGGAAGAAAGGCCCTGGTTCTTTTTCACTCCTTTCTCCAGTCTGCAGGCTATCCTCTGCAGCAAGGGTAGTAACAGCAGAGTGGCCGGCAACGGGAAACTGCAGAAATCAAGACTCAGGGGAAGGGGACATTCCTCTCCAACTGGGTGAAGCCACAGCTCCAAAAGGGCAGAGCCAAACACTGCTGCTTTTGTGGTTTCTCTCTCTCTCTCTCTCTTCTCTCTCTATCCTCCTGCTGCTTGGCCCCGGAGACAGCACCGTCCTAGAGATGGGTGGTTTCTGGTTGGAGGAATGACAAGGACAGCTCCAGGAAAATGGAAAGTACCTGGAGATAATCAAGAGGGATGTTGTTCGGGAATGCAATTCCATAAAGTTGTTTATGATCTTCTGGGCTCATCTTCTACTTGTATGTGCAAGAATCTGGCTCTAACTGGCATACCGAAGACTGAGAATGCAGTTGTGGTTAGAACTCTTAAGTCTCAGACTGGCCACTGAGTGGCCCACATGCGGGCCAGATCCTAATGGCACCTCACAGAGAGCAGGCTAGAGCTTTTCTGTTAAAACATTCTGAACCTAAACACAGGTATAGATTGCTTATGAGGACAAATATATCAACATTCTCCATAGGATTTCAACAAGACCCAGGGTCTCAAAATAATAGTCAAAAGGTCTAGGATACCATCCAATATGACTTGGCAATGCAAAGAAGTAGAAGACACAACGAACAGCCAAATAAAAATTTTAGAACTGAAAAAGAAAATAACTGAAATAAAGAAACTGCCCGGATGGGTTTGCTAGCAAGATAGAGAGGATGAAGGAGTTACTGTAGCGAATGACAGGTCAATAGAAATTATCCAGGGGCGCTTGGCTGGCTCAGTCGGTAGAGCGTGTGATTCTTGATCTTGGGGTTGTGAGTTTGAGCCCCACGTTGGGCCTAGAGATTACTTAAAAAAAATTAAAATCTTAAAAAAAAAATTAAAAAAAGAAATTAACCGGGGCGCCTGAGTGGCTCAGTCATTAAGCGTCTGCCTTCGGCTCAGGTCATGATCCCGGGGTCCTGGGATCGAGCCCTGCATCGGGCTCCCTGCTCGGCGGGAAGCCTGCTTCTCACTCTCCCACTCCCCCTGCTTGTGTTCCCTCTCTCGCTGTGTCTCTCTCTGTTAAATAAATAAAAAAATCTTTAAAAAATAAAAAGAAAAAAAGAAATTAACCAATGTGAACAACATTGCAGAAAACTATAGATTCAAGCTGAGCAAGCCCAAAACAGGAGATAATCCCAAAGAAATCTATACCCAGACACATCATAATCAAAATTCTGAAAACCAAAGTCAAATAAAAATCCGTAAGAAAGAAAGAAAAATGGCATATGACATATAGAAGAATAATGATTTCAATGACTGTTGATTTTTCATGAGGAGCCATGAAGATCAGAAGGAAGTGACGCTTTTTTTTTTTCTTTTTCTTTTTCTAAAGTAGGTTCCTTGCCCAGCGTGGAGCCCAACATGGGGGCTTGAACTCATGACCCTGAGATCAAGACCTGAGCTGAGATCAAGAGTTGGACGCTTAACCGACTGAGTGAGACACCCAGGTGCCCCGGAAGGCACACATTTTTCATTTGCTGAAAGAAAAAAAGTGTCAGCCTAAAATTCTATGTTCAGTGAAAATATCTTTCAAGAACGAAGGTGAAATAAAGATCTTCTCATATGAAGTAAAACTGGGAGAATTCATAGCCAGCGGATCTGCTCTAACAGAATTGCTTAAGGGAAGGGAAATGATACCAGAAGGCAGCTTGGAACATCAGAATGAAGGAAGACCAACAGAAATAGTAAATATAATAGGCTGTTCTCCTCTTTAGTTCTTGAAAATATTTTTTTGTTAAACATTTTATTTTGTTTTTCTTTTTTTGAGATTTTTTTTATTTTTAAGTAATCTCTATACCCAACATGGGGCTTTAACTCACAACCCCGAGATCAAGAGTCGCATGCCCACCAATTGAGCCAGCCAGGCGCCCCAGTTCTTTAAAATATTTCTGATGGTTAAAAGCAAAAATTACATTTTCTGACGGGATTTATATGCATGTATATAAAGCCAACTATCGCATAAAGAAGCGATGATCAATTGAAGTGGTAAAATCTTGATTCTAGATAGACTATAAAAAGTTAACTGTATATTTTGCAATCCCTTCAGAAGTCCTTAAAAAGCTACACAGAGAGTTACAATGAAAGATCACCATAGATAAATCACAATCGAATTCTAAAAGAAGGTTCACGCAACCTAAAAGAAGGCAGAAAAGGCGAAACAGAGGAACAAAAAATACAGAGGGAAAGGAGAAAACAAATAACAAAATGGTAGATCTAAGTCAAAGCATATCAATAATTACACTAAATGGAAATAATCTAAACACATCAATTAAGATATTGTTAAGATGAACTTTTTAGGGCGCCTGGGTGGCTCAGTTGGTTAAGCGACTGCCTTCGGCTCAGGTCATGATCCTGGAGTCCCTGGATTGAGTCCCGCATCGGGCTCCCTGCTCGGCAGGGAGCCTGCTTCTCCCTCTGACCCTCCCCCCTCTCGTGTGCTTTCTCTCTCTCATTCTCTCTGTCTCAAATAAATAAATAAAATCTTAAAAAAAAAAAAAGATGAACTTTTTAAAAATCCAACTATTTGCTGGCTATAAGAAACTCGCTTCAGATATAATGATATAGATCATGTAAAAGTGAAAGGATGGGAAAAGCTACACCATGCAAATATTGATTAAAATATTAGCTGGAGGGGGCGCCTGGGTGGCTCAGTCGTTAAGCGTCTGCCTTCGGCTCAGGTCATGATCCCAGAGTCCTGGGATCGAGTCCCACATCGGGCTCCCTGCTCGGCAGGAAGCCTGCTTCTCGCTCTCCCACTCCCCCTGCTTGTGTTCCTGCTCTCGCTATCTCTCTCTCTGTCAAATAAATAAATAAAATCTTTAAAAAAAATATTAGCTGGAGGGGCTATGTTAACATCAGACAAAATATACTTAGAGCAAAGAAAAATATTAGGGATACATAGGGGTCCTACGTATTCGAAAATGGTCAATTCACTAAGGAGACATAGCAATCCTGATTTGTATGTGCTTAACAACAGAGCTTCAAAATACACAAAGCAAAAGTCAGAACTGAAAAGAGAAATAGACAAATCCATAATTACAGTTGGAGATGTCAGCATCCCTCTCTCAGTAATAGATACAAGCAGATAGAAAAATCAGCAAAGAAATAAACTGAACAGCATCAACCAATCTAAGTGACATTTACTGAACATTCCACTCAACAGTAGCAGAGTACACGTTCTTCTCAAGTGCACATAGGATATACACTTAGACTTGAGTATGATCTTGGGGGACAGAGCGGAATTTGACTGTAATGAAGAAATTGGGAAGTTCATCTAGTATACCAAGTTCCATTTGAAATAAAAGTGAGTTAAAGGAAAACGGACAAAAGTTAGGAAGCCTGAATAGCAAGCAAGACAGGGTAAATCCTCCCTCCCAGGGGAGAAGGATGTTCATGCAGCAGTTTCTGGCTATGGGGCTGTTGGGTTTGTTTCACTAATATTCCTCCCCACTGTCTGCCTCACAGAAAGAGATGCCTGGAACATGAATGTGAATTCCCCACTGATTGGAAAGGGTTCTACCTCAGTGGGAAAGAACATGCTGGAGCCCTGGCTCATACGTCACTATCTAGTAGTGGACACAGACAGGTCAGACCTTGGATGTGGTGACACCTTCAGGATTCTACCCACCACCTCGAGACTCCATCCCGACTATCCAATGACCCCACCCTTTTCTGGTCCAGGGACACCTCCTAGCACCTGCTGAAAGCTATGAACTCTCTAGAAAAAGGTTCTCAGGTGCTTCCAGCAGATGCGCATGACCACTTTGTACACCCACAATGATGCCTACAATTTTAAGGGGTCTCCTCAGGGCACAGGTTAAGAACTGGGGACTCCAGGCTAAGGACTCAGGCTTCCGAGGACACCTTTATTTTATCTCACAAAGTGCCACAGAACTGTAAACTATAGCTGTAAGGAGAGAGAAACTCAATTTCAACAGCAGGTAGGGTATCCAGTCCCATTTCTTTATGCTGCAGAAATTAGTGGCAGAAGGGCTTCCAACGGATTCTCATCTTAAATCTTTCCACCTGTCCTGGACTAGATCTATGGTTGTGTAAAGCCTGGGAAGACGGGAAACAAGCCATAGCCGGTTGCTCAAGACCTCACGTACCTTCCATGCTGAAAGCAGACGGGGCCATGGCAGCAAGGTTTGCAAACATGAAGGGGAGGGGTGGGGAGGTGGACACAGCAGGGATTTGGAATCAACTCGGGCTAACTTGTTATGAGGGGAAGTAAATGAGAACATACGTGAAGTGCACTATTGAATTGGAAACTAGAGTTAACATTCACGGAAGGCTGGACATAAGCCATTCTCCAACCATCACAGTCAACACTGGCTCAAGCAAGAATCATCAACAAATGTAAAACCCAAGGGAGATATTTTGAAGAGGACCAGGATATTTGGTTGGTCTTAAGGCATCTCTCCCCGTGTTGTAGCCAGCCTCCAAGATGGCCGCGAATGACCCCTGCCTCCCAGTATTCACACCCTTTGTATACAGTCCCTTCTATCATTGTGTGACCAATAGTACATGGCAGAAATGATGTTATGTCACTTCCAAGATTGGTTATAGTAGGACTGTAGCCTCTGTCTTGGGTGTCCTCATTCTCTCTCTCCCTCTCCCACCTCCCCCTCCCTCACATCACTGGCCCTGGGGAAGCCATGTCCTTAGCAGCCCTATGGAGAGGCCCATGTGGTAAGGAACTGAAGCCTCCTGCCGACCCCATGTGATTGAGCTTGGACACGAATCCTCCAGGGCCCTTGAAAGACTCCTTTCTGAGGCTGTCGCCTCCGCCAACAGCTTGACTGCAACTTCATGATATAGCCTCGAACTAGAACCATCTGGCTAAGCCACATCCAGACTCTTAACCTTCAGAAACTATATGAGATAAAAAAAAAAATGTTTGTTATGTTAAGCCACTAAATTTCAGGGTAATTTCTTACACAGCAATAGATAACTAATAAACCCCACAAATAAATAGTAACTATGGGGGGCACCTGGGTGGCTCAGTCGGTTAAGCCTCCGACTCTTGCTTTCAGCTCAGGTCATGATCTCAGGGTTGTGAGATCGAGCCTTGCGACGGGCTCATGCTCAGGGCGGAGTCTGCTTGTCCCTCTCCCTGCCCCTCTGCCCCTCTGCTCTCTCTCTCTCTAAAATAGATAAATAAAATCTTTGAAAAAAATAGTAACCATGCAGTAGAGAAATCTGAGAAGACCTTAACCAGGTGATCAAAACTAACATCACCCGTGAGGGACATGGTATCCAGGTGGGATACTTGGACAAAGACAGAGCGTCACCTCTGCAGTATTCTAGCGACAAATGTACGGCATCAGTCTAATCACAAGAAAACATTTGACAAACACAAAAACAAGAGGAACATGAGGAATGTTCTATTAAAAACGGGGGGAGTTGTGTGGGACTGTATTCTTCAAACACGGCAGTGTCATAAAAAACAAGAAAGGCTATGTTCTGTCCCAGATGAAAGAGGTTTAAAGAGACATGTCAACTAACTGCAATACATAATCCTAGACTGGATCCTGTGCTGGAGGGGAAAAATGCTGTAAAGGACATTATTTGGTTCATGGACAAAACTGGAGTATAGATAGTACATCAGCTAAAACTGTAACAATGTTAAACTTCTTTAAGTTGATAACTATACTATGGTCATGCAAGAATATGTCATTTTTCGGGGTGCCTGGGTGGCTCAGTCGTTAAGCGTCTGCCTTCGGCTCAGGTCATGATCCCAGGGTCCTGGGATCGAGCCCCACATCGGGCTCCCTGCTCCGTGGGAGGCCTGCTTCTCTCTCTCCCACTCCCCCTGCTTGTGTTCCTTCTCTCGCTGTCTCTCTCTCTGTCAAATAAATATTTAAAAAAAAAAAAAAAGAGTATGTCATTTTTCTTGGGAAATTCCCAAGTATTTGGAAGTATTTTTCGGGGTTAAGGCACGTGATATATGCAACTTACTTCCAAATGATTCTGGAGAAAAGTATGTTTATATATAGAGAGAGCGAGCAAATGGGACAAAATGTTGACAATAGGTGAATCTAGGTAAAGGATAGACGGGTGTTGTTCGTACTATTTTTACTTTTTTTCCCTTGTAAATTCGAAATTATTTCCAATTTAAACATCACCAACTACCACAAAACCTCTATTGTAAACCTCATTTAGGGGCTCCTGGGTGGCTCAGATGGTTAAGCATCTGCCTTGGGCTCGGGTCATGAGCCTGGGGTCCTGGGATCGAGTCCTGCATCGGGCTCCCTGCTCTGCGGGGAGCCTGTTTCTCCCTCTGCCTGCCGCTCCCCCTGCTTGTGCTCTCTCTCTCTCTCTGTGTCAAATAAATAATAAAATCTTTAAAAAAAGAAAATTTAAAAAAGTCTTTAAAATAAAAAACCACAAAATAATAGAAAAATAGAGCTCACTTAAACTACAAAAGTACCATGCACATTTTAGTCTCTGCCAGAGACAGAAATTGAAAGGAATATTTCTGAAGCTTTTCTCATGGGATTTAAAAACTTTTAAGATTATTTTTAATTTATTATTTTTAACAGTTAATTTTTAATAGACTTTATTTTATGTATTTATTTATTTTTACATTTGTGTTAAGTAAACTCTACCCCCAGCGTGGGACTCTGAACTCACGACCCCAAGATCAAGAGTCACATGCTCTACCCACTAAGCCCGCCAGGAGCCCCCTGGGATTTTTTTTTTTTAAAGATTTTATTTATTTATTTGACAGAGACAGAGATAGCGAGAGAGGGAACACAAGCAGGGGGAAGGGGGGAGGGAGAAGCAGGCTTCCCACTGAACAGGGAGCCGGGCGTGGGACTTGATCCCAGGACCCTGGGATCACGACCTGAGCCGAAGGCAGATGCCCAACGACTGAGCCACCCAGGCACCCAGGCATTTTTTTTTTTTTAAGTGAAAAGCAACTCAAGTAATAATAAAAGAAGAACCCAAGACGCATTATGAGTAACATTTTACCATAACAACTGGGAGACTTATCCTAAGTCCTGCTTTTCTCCCAACCTCGGTCAATAGGGGCTAGAGATAAACCGCACCAGCAAAGTATCTCCCAGCGGGATCCACCTTCCCATCATTGAACCGATTGTTTTTCTTGTCTTTATCTACTGTGGCCAGGGTTACTGCTGACTGATCTTCCCAGTTCAAAGCACAGAACTTTGTTCCAACGGTGGCGACATAGCCTCCTCCCTGGCGAAGGGCCACAGAGCTGACGGGGGCATCTGCAGAAGCAAAAGCAGCTGTCAGAGGGAGTAAGTGGGCCAGTGGCCGAGCGGCACCCCGTGGGCATCCCGCCACCTGGCATCTCGAAGAGGATTCCAGCTCTTTTGACAATGCAAGTGCCCTCTCCCTTCTGTTGAATGGTGAAGGCTATAGAACCAAGTATATTCGTTGAGCAGTATCCTTGGGCAGCAGAGATAGAAAGGTGAATGAAACCCTGGAAGCTTCTAGTCTAGTGGGAGAAGCAGAGAAGTCACATCGCTGCAGCTACCCTACACTGGGGCAGGCGCCACATCAAGTTTAAAGGGCTGGGGGTTCCTAACTGGGGTGGGGGAGAACAGGGGGACCCCGGAGTAGCTGTCACGGAGCAAGCAATGCTTGATTCACCTGATCTCCAGGAAATTCAGAGACACAAACCGTGTTTAGTTCCGGCAACTATCTCTCCCTCCCTCTGATCCAGGACTTGTCTTTTTTAAGGGGCCGTATTTCATGTATTTAATTGAAAGTTGTGGGATGCCTGGGTGTCTCAGTTCATGATCCCAGGGTCCTGGGATCAAGTCCCACATTGGGCTCCTTGCTCAGCGGGGAACCTGCTTCGCCCTCTCCCTCTGCGCCCCCCTCCCCTGGAGAGTGCTCGTACTCTCTCTCTCTCTGGCAAATAAATAAATAAAATCTTTCAAAAAGAGGAATTTATTTTGAAAACATTTTCTTTTTTTTTTTTTAAGATTTTATTTATTTATTTGAGAGAGAGAGAGTGTGGGGGACGAGGAACAGAGGGAGAGGGATGAGCAGACTCACTGCTGAGCACGGACCCCAACTCGGGGCTCGATTCCCGGGGCCCTGAGATCATGACATTAGCTGAAACCAAGAGTCGGTCGCTTAACCGACTGAGCCACCCAGGCACCCCTTGAAAACATTTTCTAAGCACCTATTCAGTAAGTGCAAGGCGCTGGTACTCTGGGAGCAGCTCTTAACTCAAAGCCCTGTTAAGAAGTTGATTCCAGCCATTGAAGGGCCCAGGGAATGTGCAGGACAGTGTTGGGAGGGTCACATTCTCATTGTGCCCGGAGACTTCTGTCAGCTCACTTGTGTGACTTCCTAAGTTACCTGATACCATAAGCCCTTTCCATGGTTTGGGGGTGGTTGCAGATTAGGGGTAGGAATATCCCCCTAATGTGTACATGCTGGGAAAGAGAGACTAAGGAAAGCAGTGGGATCCCCCCCCACCCCGGCTCTGACCCCTGGTCACAGTCACTTTGCCTCTAGTCACACTCATAATCCCTGGGTGGATTAAAGAGCTGTTCCCTCCCATTAAAAAAAAAAAAGTTTGAGGTCGCCAGTTCTGGGATGAGACTGTCCCAAGGTCACAGGAATTCCTGGTATCTCTTCCCATTAACACAAAACAAGAAGCTTCCTTATCTCTAATCAAGCTCCTACGCTTGGGCCATGGAATGAGAAACCCCTCCTCTGGGAACAACAGAATCACGTTCAAATGCCCTTAGAATTTGTCATGAATCTTATTTTGTACAGTGAACAGATAGTCGTGGTTGATGCTTTGTAAGTCTTCTTCTTACATTCAAAGAAGGGATATACCTGCTCTTTTCTTTTCTCTTTCTTTTGCCAATTAAGGGCTTGGTCCGACCCAAGGCAGACGGACTTTGCCGTGCCACAAATGGGGTCTCCAACTTTTAAAGCTGTGATCTGAAGATGTTAAGGAAAAGACCCTACAGTGCCTCGTCAGCAACACCAAATGCGGACTGTTGCCCCTCACCCGCAGCCGAAGAGGAAAGTATTGACCATCCAGAATTTACTCCGGGGTCCAAGTGGGAGGACACAGAGTGTGGCTAGAGAGAGCATGAAAGCTCATCCAGTAGCCTTCAACAAGAAGCTCCCTGGGGAATGACACATCAGGTGACAACTTCCCCCACCCTCCCACCCCCATCTGGACAGAGCGGGGCCTTCATCCTTACCCACAGTCACTTGCTGCACGCGCTTGCTGAGAGAATCCCACCGGCAAACCTTTTCTGCAGGAATATCTACAAAGAGCAGCGAGTTGGACGCCTCCTCCCACACCGGAGACTCCCCACACCGGCAGTTCTCCCTCAAAACACACTCGATCTTAATGGAAGACATTGTCAACGGGGAGCTCTCTGGAAGGTAGCAGAGATGACAGAGAAATGTAGTCGCATGGAGCAAATTCAGCAAAACACCTGGCTTAAGGCCCTGGTAAGATTCCAATACAGACTGAGTTGTTCTCAGAACTGGAAAAACATGTTCTCTCAATCAGAACAGAATAGGCAATGTGGCAGGAAGAGACATACAGGAAATGAAGAAAGAGCTGATAGTCCATAACGTGAGGCACCTTCAATCGACTTACCAGGGTGTGATTTCAAGCTATCTTTAAAAAAGAGAAGAAAAAACCACAACACCCCAACATCCATACCTTGGTGTCTGTCGGTGACCCTCGGAGAGCTGGCTGCTCAGGGGAGGGAAGGCCGCCCTTTATGTCTGTGCCCTAGCCCCTGAAGGTGGGGGGTCGGGCAGCTCCCTCATTGGTGGCCCCTCCCTGCCTGCAGGTCACCAGCTCCCACTGCCCTCCCCCATCCCCTGATGGTGCTAGTTCCCTTCTCCAACCCACCGCGCAAAGGCCAGAACCTTCCTACTCTGCGTTTTTCCAAAATGCATTTTGAGAACTATGGTCATCAGTGATAATACACTAAATGGGACCTGACACCCATTTTCAACTTGGCACAAGGGAAGGCCAGGAGAAGAGGACACAGTCTGGGCCCCACTGGAGGAACTGACAGCCCCTTGGCTATTTCTTGCCGCCCGGAGAGGGCACCGTGCCAGTTTGGCAAGGAGTCTTGAACTCCACAGGCGGGAACATTCTCTGCTGGGAGTTGAGGCCAGAGTGTGACCAGCGAACAGGGAGAAGACAAAGAAAAATTATCAGAGAAGAAAAAAAGAAAACATTACCCAAGAAACCCCGTGGGAGAGGAAAAGGAGGCAACTTTCCAGAGCCGCCTCTCTTTCCCAAACTCGGCCCAGATGCTGACCCAAATTGTCTGCATCCTCATCCCTCTCCCCTTTCTTCTTCTTCTTCTTTTTTTTTTTAAAGATTTTATTTATTTATTTGAGAGAGAGAATGAGAAAGAGAGAGCACATGAGAGGGGGGAGGGTCAGAGGGAGAAGCAGGCTCCCCGCCGAGCAGGGAGCCCGATGCGGGACTCGATCCCGGGACTCCAGGATCATGACCTGAGCCGAAGGCAGTCGCTTAACCGACTGAGCCACCCAGGCGCCCCCCCTCCCCTTTCTGCTTGGGAGTGAGTGGGCTCACCCACGGATGGGCGAATTCATGACAGGGGGGAAAAGAAAAATAACCTTTGGTTTTATATTCCCTTCGATACATTACTTTTTTTTTTTTTTTTTAAAGAAACACAGCTCAAATCTTAAATCCTGTTGCCAGCGTCCTAGCATTTGGAATCCTCGCTGGCTGTTAAAATTTGGCACAGGCTCCAAAGGCCTTCATGTTATCGATCTGAGATAAGGCCCAGGATCAGACGCGGGACTTTTGCAATAGCGACTTTTAACCCGGCGCTCCTCCTGCATGCAAGCCAGGGGCCCGCCGCTGTCCCTCC